>NC_057806.1:313621306-313984732 GCF_018294505.1 Triticum aestivum | reverse complement strand
TTGCGAAATCCAGTCGACCAGTCGACTGATGGAAAAATCGACATTATAAAGCCTAAGGCCGACTGCCAGCAGTCGACCTTAGCCTCGGGGACTACACCCAGTGGGTGCACTCAGCGTGCCCCCACCGGTTTGCGAAATCCAGTCGACCAGTCGACTGATAGAAAGATCGACATTATAAAGCCTAAGGCCGACTGCCAGCAGTCGACCTTAGCCTTGGGGACTACACCCAGCGGGTGCACTCAGCGTGCCCCCGCTAACATGGAGTTTATTCAACACTCCCAGTGGGTAACCAATATAAATCCCGGAAAAGAAAAGTTTTTGGGAGCGTATCCAACAGAACAAACAGCAGTCGACTGACCTGGACATTGCTTTGGAGGGCAGAGCTGGCGTCATAGGCTGCTTGACTCGCATCCCGGATGGTCTTCAGCTGCTCCATCATGAGTCCCGCCTGGCGTATCGCCTCCTTCGCCGCACCAGCTTGGTCCTCTGGGACATGGTGAGTCGTGAAGAGGGAAGGCTGCTGAGCACTCGTCAGTGGGGTCGCGAAGGTCACCGTGTGTCGAGTGGTGTTCTCTCCCTCCACAGTCAGAATCTCAGGCGCTGACGCATCCTGAGACACCTTGCCGGCAGGCGCTTTCCGACTCCTCCTGTGCTTCAGCGGCTCCTCATCCTCATCATCATCAGGCAGATCGATAACAGTGTTGGGTGGAGCTGCAGAGAAGTGTCAGGATCAGAGATCGCGAGTCAGTCGACTAAGTATGGTATTAAGGACACGGCACCTGGATTCGAAGTTGCGGCATCCTCCATCTCGTGGTCATCGGCCCGGGTCGAGGTCTCAGAAGTAGCAGCACTGCAGCTCCAAAGGATCAGTCGACTAACATCAGTGTCGACCAGAGATAAAGTTCGCATAAGAATAAGAAAATATGAACAAGACTATTACCCTGAAATGGTGGGGATGGACACCTTCATCTTCGGCAGAAGCTTGGCCGGCTTCGATGAGGCCGCCCTGGGCTGCTTCGGCGCCTTTTCAGTCGGCGCCGGAGAGGTGGTCCGAGGGCGCTTGGTCGACTGGGCAGCGGTCGCTACCCCCTTACCACGTTCGGTTGAGGGGTCGTGGACAAGTTTCGACCGCCTTTCTGAGCGCGGTGGAACGACCTCCTCCTCCTCTTCTTCCTCGTCCTCGAGGTCATCTTCATCACCTTCATCATCATCATCGTCGTCGTCATCCCCTGCAGCATCCGAGTCCCATTCCTCCTCTCCCTGGCTCTCGCCCCCGCTCGCCTCACCTCCGCTCGCCTCGCCCCCGCTCGCCTCGCCTTCTTCAGTCGAAGTTTGTGCCCCATTGGGCATCGAGTACAGCTCGGTGAAGGCCTAGCAGTCGCCCAAACAACGATCAGTCGACCAGTCGACAGGATCGGCAAGAATGAATACAACAAAGACACGACGGAAAGCAGAGCAAGTGTACCTTGTTTGGGATGCTGTCGTGGTCGAGTGGAGGAATCCTTCTGGCTCCGCGCGGGTTGTCCCTGTTCCCGGTAACGGCTACCATCCACCTTTCCAGAGTGTCATCGTCGACTTCTTCTGGATGGACTCTGGTCTCGTCCGCGGGCCCACAGTACAACCACATGCAGTGGCTCCGGAACTGGAGAGGTTGGATGCGGCGCTTGAGGAAAACCTCCAAGAGGTCCATGCCTGTCACTCCGTCCCGAACCAGCTGCACCACTCGCTCCATCAACATCTTCACGTCGGCTTTCTCCTCCGGAATCAGCTTCAGAGGGGAGGGCTTGTTCACTCGGTCCATGGTGAATTGAGGGAGTCCACTCGACTGCCCTGGCGTCGACTGGACCTGGCAGTAGAACCAAGTCGACTGCCAGCCCCTGACGGACTCGGGAAAAGACATGGGCGGGAATGTGCTATTGTTCCTCACCTGAATCCCCAGGCCCCCACACATTTGGACGACTCGGGTCTTCTCGTCACCTGGGCTCGCCTTCTTCACGGTCTGAGAGCGACACGTGAAGATACGTTTGAACAAACCCCAGTGCGGTCGACAGCCCAAGAAACCCTCGCACATGGACACGAACGCAGCAAGGTAGGCAATGGAGTTTGGGGTAAAGTGGTGGAGCTGCGCTCCAAAGAAATTCAGGAAGCCACGGAAGAAAATGTTGGGTGGCAAGGAAAACCCTCGGTCAACATGAGTGGCCAGGAGCACGCACTCACCCTCTTCTGGTTGTGGCTGCCACTCCTTCCCCGGCAGCCTCGCAGCTCCGTGAGGGATCAAGCCCTCGTTGGCCATGTCGAGGAGGTCCTTCTCTGTGATGGTCGACTGGATCCAGTCTCCTTGGACCCAGCCTTTCGGCAGGCGGGATCTGGACGAAGATCCCCTGCGGGTGGTAGATCTCCCCTTCGCCTTCTCCGATGCCGACGCTTTCTTGGCACGCTCCAGCGCCGCCGTCTTCTCCTTGGCCATGGTCGCCGGCGAAATGCGCGAAGGAAAGTGGTGCGGAGGTGAGAGCGAGCGCGCTGAGCAGAGAGGAAGGAGGCAGAGGGAGAGAGAGAGAATGCTGAGGCGCAGCACAGAAATCCCCACCGGGCGCATATATAAGGTCTCTTCCGAGTGGCTGACATGTGGGCCCGGTCGATCTAATCATATCTGGGAGCAGTTATGGGGACTGGATACGTGGCGAAAAAGGCGGCGCGGAGATCGAGGCGTCTATGCCCCGTCCCATCTGAACGCCGCGGTCCGCCCCGCTTCGCGCGCGCCCCCGAATTTCGCACCCCGCAGAATCCGCGAACAACAAATCCGCCTGTCAGACGCGGCGATTCCGGCGATCCGTCGCTCGGAGATCGACGAAGTTCGAAAGATCACTCAACGCAAAAATAGAATGGATCGAGTCGACCGAAGACGATTTGCTCCTTGTCAACGAAGAGATTCTTTGATCCAGAACAGCGCACAACTAGAGCGCAAAGGTTAATCGGAAACGACGTCAACTCCTCCTTCACTCGAAGCCTCAATCCATTCGGGGGCTAATGATGGGGTTATGTACCTAGGGTAGGGTCACGGACCTGTCCCAAGTAACTTACCCTAGGACATCCCTAGAAGAGGTCGCCTTCCAGTCGACCAACGAGGGTTCACTCGACCAACGAGGACACACTCGACTGGCCTGAAGGACTCGACCACGAAGACGCACTCGACCACCAGAAGGTCAAGAGGCACTCTGCACCGCAACGGCCTGTAATTAAGTAGACTTTATGATAGTAAAGGCACTTTATGTGGGGCGTTACCAGTAACGCCCCAGACTTAACTCACCTTAAACCTTCTCCTACGTGGGCTGGCTGGGGTCCTGGCGCACTCTATATAAGCCACCCCCCTCCACAGGCAGAAGGGTTCGGCACCTTGTAATCCATACATTTATAATCCACTCGACCGCCTCCGGGCTCCGAGACGTAGGGCTGTTACTTCCTCCGAGAAGGGCCTGAACTCGTACATCCTTTGTGCTTACAACCTCTCCATAGCTAGGACCTTGCCTCTCAATACCTACCCCCCACTCTACTGTCAGGCTTAGAACCACGACAGGGCGCGCCAAGAGGGGAGTCCTACTTGGACTCCTAGTCCAAGTAGGATTTGCCCCCGCCCCCCTTTTCCTTTCTCCATCAGGGGGAATAGGAAGGAGAGGGAGAGGGAATGGGAAGGGGGCCGCACCCCTCCTCCTTGTCCTATTCGGACTCCCTAGGAGGGGAGCGTGTGCCACCCCTCGCATGCTTCCCTCTCTCTCCCTTTAGGCCCATGTAGTCCCAACACTTCCCCGGCGGGTTCCGGTAAACCCTCGGTACCCCAGAAAAATACCTGAATCACTCGGAACCATTCCGATGTCCGAATACTACCTTCCAATATATAAAGCTTTACCTCTCCATCATTTCGAGACTCCTCGTCATGTCTATGATCTCATCCGGGACTCTGAACAAACTTCGGTCACCAAAACACATAACTCATAATACAAATCGTCATCAAACGTTAAGCGTGCGGACCCTACGGGTTTGAGAACTATGTAGACATGACCGAGACACATCTCCGGTCAATAACCAATAGCGGAAACTATGCTCATATTTGTTCCTACATATTCTACGAAGATCTTTATCAGTCAAACTGCATAACAACACACGTCATTCCCTTTGTCATCGGTATGTTACTTGCCTGAGATTCGATCGTCGGTATCCTCATACCTAGTTCAATCTCGTTACCGGCAAGTCTCTTTGCTCATTCCATAATGCATCATCATACAACTAACTCATTAGTCACATTGCTTGCAAGGCTTATAGTGATGTGCATTACCGAGAGGGCCCACAGATACCTCTTCGATATATAGAGTGACAAATCCTAATCTTGATCTATGCCAACTCAACAAACACCATCGGAGACACCTGTAGAGCATCTTTATAATCACCCAGTTATGTTGTGATGTTTCATAGCACACAAGGTGTTCCTCAGGTATTCGGGAGTTGCACAATCTCATAGTTAGAGGAATATGTATAAGTCATGAAGAAAGCAATAGCAATAAAACTAAACGATCATAATGGTAAGCTAACGGATGAGTCTTGTCCATGATACGTCTCCAATGTATCTATAATTTTTGATTGTTCCATGCTATTATATTATCTATTTTGGATGTTAATGGGCTTTATTTTACACTTTTATATTATTTTTGGGACTAACCTATTAACCGGAGGCCCAGCCCAAATTGATGTTTTTTGCCTATTTCAGTGTTTCGTAGAAAAGGAATATCAAACGGAGTCCAAACGGAATGAAACCTTCGGGGGCGTGATTTTTGGAACAAACATGATCCAGGGGACTTGGAGTGGACGTCAAGAAACAATCGAGGAGGCCACGAGGTAGGGGGTGCGCCTACCCCCTAGGCGCGCCCTCCACCCTCATGGGCCCCTCGTTGCTCCACCGACCTACTTCTTCCTCCTATATATATTGACATGCCTCGGAAACATCCAGGAGCACCATGAAAACCTAATTCCACCGCCGCAACCTTCTGTACCCAAGAGATCCCATCTTGGGGCCTTTTCCGGAGCTCCGCCGGAGGGGACATCGATCACGGAGGGCCTCTACATCAACTCCATGGCCCCTCCGATGATGTGTGAGTAGTTTACTTCAGACCTTCGGGTCCATAGTTATTAGTTAGATGGCTTCTTCTCTCTCTTTGGATCTCAATACAAAGTTCTCCTCGATTCTCTTGGAGATATATTCGATGTAACTCTTCTTTTTGCAGTGTGTTTGTCGAGATCCGATGAATTGTGGGTTTATGATCCAGATTATCTATGAACAATATTTGAATCTTCTCTGAATTCTTTTATGTATGATTGGTTTATCTTTGCAAGTCTCTTCGAATTATCAGTTTGGTTTGGCCTACTAGATTGATCTTTCTGGCAATGGGTGAAGTGCTTAGCTTTGGGTTCAATATTACGGTGCTCGATCCTAGTGAGAGAAAGGGAAACGACAAGTATTGTATTGTTGGCATCGAGGATAAAAAGATGGGGTTTATATCATATTGCATGAGTTTATCCCTCTACATCATGTCATCTTACTTAAGGCGTTACTCCGTTCTTATGAACTTAATACTCTAGATGCATGTTGGATAGCGGTCGATGTGTGGAGTAATAGTAGTAGATGCAGGTAGGAGTCGGTCTACTTGTCGCGGACGTGATGCCTATATACATGATCATACCTAGATATTCTCATAATTATTCGCTTTTCTATCAATTGCTCGACAGTAATTTGTTCACCCACCGTAATACTTATGCTATGTTGAGAGAAGCCACTAGTGAAACCTATGACCCACGGGTCTATTTTCCATCATACAAGTTTCCAATCTATTTTATTTTGCAATCTTTAATTTCAATCTATATCATAAAAATACCAAAAATACTTGTCTTATTATTATCATCTCTATCAGATCTCACTCTTCCAAGTGGCCGTGAAGGGATTGACAACCCCTTTATCGCATTGGTTGCGAGGTTCTTATTTGTGTGTGTAGGTACGAGGTGACTCGCGCATGGTCTCCTACTGGATTGATACCTTGGTTCTCAAAAACTGAGGGAAATACTTACGCCGCTTTACTGCATCACCCTTTCCTCTTCAAGGGAAAACCAACGCAGTGCTCAAGAGGTAGCAAGAAGGATTTCTGGCGCTGTTGCCGGGGAGATCTATGCCAAGTCAAGACATACCAAGTACCCATCACAACTCTTATCCTTTGCATTACATTATTTGCCATTTGCCTCTCGTTTTACTCTCCACCACTTCACCATTGCCGTTTTATTCGCCCTCTTTTCCGTTCGCCTCTTTTTCGCTTGCCTCTTGTTGCTTGTTGCCCTTATGGCTTTACCAAAAGGTGTTGATCCTCACCTTAGAAGGTTGGAAGAAATCGAAAACTACGTTAGAAGTTTTATGTCCTTGTAGTTTGAGCATAATAATTTCTTTAGAAACGAGCTTAAAGAACAAAAAGGTTTTATCGGTTTCATGAATAAAGAGCTCGATGATATGTCTAAGGAATTTTATGGTTTGGAATCTTAGTTTGCTCATCTTGAAAAATTAATTGCCCAAATTTCTGATAAGCAGGCCACTTTAGTTAATAAGATGGCCGCTAAACCAGAAGAGTTAGATAATAAAGATGAAGATCTAAAAGTTATTGATGTGTCCCCTATTAAATCTTTGGTTTGCAATATGAATCTTGATAATGATGGGACTGGAGATGAGTCAACTTTAGTTAGAAGGCGTCCCAAAAATTTGGAGTTTTTAGATCTTGATGCAAAAATTGGTAAAAGTGGGATTGAAGAGGTCAAAACTTTAGATAGCAATGAACCCACTATATTGGATTTCAAGGAATTTAATTATGATAATTGCTCTTTGATAGATTGTATTTCCTTGTTGCAATCCGTGCTAAATTCTCCTCGTGCTTATAGTCAAAATAAAGCTTCTACTAAACATATCGTTGATGCTTTGATGCAATCTTATGAAGAAAAACTTGAGTTGGAAGTTTCTATCCCTAGAAAACTTTATGATGAATGGGAACCTACAATTAAAATAAAAATTAAAGATCATGAATGCTATGCTTTGTGTGATTTGGGTGCTAGTGTTTCCACGATCCAAAAACTTTGTGTCACTTGCTAGGTTTCCGTGAATTTGATGATTGCTCTTTAAACTTGCACCTTGCGGATTCCACTATTAAGAAACCTATGGGAAGAATTTAATGATGTTCTTATTGTTGTAAATAGGAACTATGTGCCTGTAGATTTCATTGTTCTTGATATAGATTGCAATCCTTCATGTCCTATTATTCTTGGTAGACCTTTCCTTAGAACGATTGGTGCAATTATTGATATGAAGGAAGGGAATATTAGATTCTAATTTATGTTAAGGAAGGGCATGGAACACTTTCCTAGAAAGAAAATTAAATTACCTTATGAATCTATTATGAGAGCCACTTATGGATTGCATACCAAAGATGACAATACCTAGATCTATCCTTGCTTTTATGCCTAGCTAAGGGCATTAAACGATAGCGCTTGTTGGGAGGCAACCCAATTTTATTTTTATTCCTTTATTTTTGTTCCTGTTTAGTAATAAATAATTTATCTAGCCTCTGTTTTGTTTGTGTTTTTTGTGTTTAATTAGTGTTTGTGCCAAGTAGAACCGTTGGGAAGACTTGGGGAAAGTCTTTTTGATCCTGCTGTAAAAAAACAGAAACTTTAGCGCTCGCGAGAATTGCTGCCATTTTTTACTGGAGAGTGATATTTAGCTAATTATTTTTGCATATGATTAATAGATAAATTACTCACGTCCAGACATTTATTTTAGAATTTTTGCGGTTCCATAAGTATTAGAAACCTTCAGATTACGACAGACTGTTCTGTTTTTGACAGATTCTGTTTTTCGTGTGTTATTTGCTTATTTTGATGAATCTATGGCTAGTAATAGAGTTTATGAACCATAGAAAAGTTGGAATACAGTAGGTTTAACACCAAATCAAGAATGAGTTCATTACAGTACCTTGAAGTGGTGGTTTGTTTTCTTTTACTAACGGAGCTCACGAAGATTTTCTTTTAAGTTTTGTGTTGTGAAGTTTTCAAGTTTTGGGTAAGGATTTGATGGATTATGGAACAAGGAGTGGCAAGAGCCTAAGCTTGGGGATGCCCAAGGCACCCCAAGGTAAAATACAAGGACACCAAAAATTCTAAGCTTGGGGATGCCCCGGAAGGCATCCCCTCTTTCGTCTTCGTCTATCAGTAACTTTACTTGGAGCTATATTTTTATTCGCCACATGATATGTGTTTTGCTTGGAGCGTCTTGTATGATTTGAGTCTTTGTTTTTTAGTTTACCACAATCATCCTTGCTCTACACACCTTTTGAGAGAGACACACATGAATTGGAATTTATTAGAATACTCTATGTGCTTCACTTATATCTTTTGAGCTATATAGTTTTTGCTCTAGTGCTCCACTTATATCTTTTAGAGCACGGTGGTGGTTTCATTTTATAGAAATAAATGATCTCTCATGCTTCACTTATATTATTTTTAGAGTCCTTTAGAACAACATGACAATTTGCTTTTAGGCATAATAAAAAACTTTCATATAAGTGCATTGAATACTAAGAGAAGTCAGATACTTGATGATTGTTTTGAGATATGGAGGTAGTGATATTAAAGTTGTGCTAGTTGAGTAGTTGTGAATTTGATAAATACTTGTGTTGAAGTTTGCAAGTCCTGTAGCATGCACGTATGGTAAATGTTGTGTAACTAATTTGAAACATGAGGTGTTATTTGATTGTCTTCCTTATGAGTGGCGGTCGGGGACGAGCGGTGGTCTTTTCCTACCAATCTATCCCCCTAGGAGCATGCGCGTAATACTTGGTTTTGATGACTTGTAGATTTTTGCAATAAGTATGTGAGTTCTTTATGACTAATGTTGAGTCCATGGATTATACACACTCTCACCCTTCCATCATTGCTAGCCTCTTTAGTACCGTGCATTGCCCTTTCTCACCTTGAGAGTTGGTGCAAACTTCGCCGGTGCATCCAAACCCCGTGATACGATACGCTCTATCACACATAAACCTCCTTATATCTTCCTCAAAACAGCCACCATACCTACCTATTATGGCATTTCCATAGCCATTCCGAGATATATTGACATGCAACTTTCCACCGTTCCGTTTATTATGACACGCATCATCATTGTGATATTGCCTTGCATGATCATGTAGTTGACATCGTATTTTTGGCAAAGCCACCGTTCATAATTCTTTCATACATGTCACTCATGAGTCATTGCACATCCCGGTACACCGCCGGAGGCATTCATATAGAGTAATATCTTGTTCTAGTATCGAGTTGTAAATAAATAGAAGTGTGGTGATCATCATTAATAGAGCATTGCCCCAAAAAGAAAAAGAAAAGGAGAAAGGCCAAAAAAAGAAGGCCCCAAAAAAAGAGAAAATAAAAGGGGTCAATGCTACTATCCTTTTTTCCACACTTGTGCTTCAAAGCAGCACCATGATCTTTATGATAGAGAGTCTCTTGTTTTGTCATTTTCATATACTAGTGGGAATTTTTCATTATAGAACTTGGCTTGTATATTCCAACAATGGGCCTCCTCAAGTGCCCTAGGTCTTCGTGAGCAAGCAAGTTGGATGCACACCCACTTAGTTTCTTTTGTTGAGCTTTCATACATTTATAGCTCTAGTGCATCTGTTGCATGGCAATCCCTACTCCTTGCATTGACATCAATTGATGGGCATCTCCCTGGCCCATTGATTAGCCGCGTCGATGTGAGACTTTCTCCTTTTTTGTCTTCTCCACATAACCCCCTTCATTATATTCTATTCCACCCATAGTGCTATATCCATGGCTCACGCTCATGTATTGCGTGAAAGTTGAAAAAAGTTTGAGATTACTAAAGTATGAAACAATTGCTTGGCTTGTCATCGGGGTTGTGCATGATGAGAGCATTCTTGTGTGACGAAAGTGAACATGACCAAACTATATGATTTTGTAGGGATGAACTTTCTTTGGCCATGTTATTTTGAGAAGACATGATTGCTTAGTTAGTATGCATGAAGTATTATTATTTTTATGTCAATATTAAACTTTTATCTTGAATATTTCGGATTTGAACATTCATGCCACAATAAAGAAAAAATTACATTGAGAAATATGTTAGGAAGCATTCCACATCAAAAATTCTATTTTTATCATTTACCTACTTGAGGACGAGCAGGAATTAGCTTGGGGATGCTTGATACGTCTCCAACGTATCTATAAATTTTTTATTGTTCCATGTTATTATATTATCTGTTTTGGATGTTAATGGGCTTTATTTTACACATTTATATTATTTTTGGGACTAACCTATTAACCGAAGGCCCAGCCCAAATTGTTGTTTTTTGCCTATTTGAGTGTTTCGTAGAAAAGGAATATCAAACGGAGTCCAAACGGAATGAAACCTTCGGGGGCGTGATTTTTGTAACAAACGTGATCCAGGGGACTTGGAGTGGACATCAAGAAACAATCGAGGAGGCCACGAGGTAGGGGGCGCGCCCTCCACCCTCGTGGGTCCCTTGTTGCTCCACCGACCTACTTCTTCCTCCTATATATATTGACATACCTCGAAAACATCCAGGAGCACCATGAAAACCTAATTCCACCACCGCAACCTTCTGTACCCAAGAGATCCCATCTTGGGGCCTTTTTCGGAGCTCCGCCGGAGGGGGCATCAATCACGGAGGTCCTCTACATCAACTCCATGGCCCCTCCGATGATGTGTGAGTAGTTTACTTCAGACCTTCGGGTCCATAGTTATTAGCTAGATGCCTTCTTCTCTCTCTTTGGATCTTAATACAAAGGTCTCCTCGATTCTCTTGGAGATCTATTTGATGTAACTCTTCTTTTTACGGTGTGTTTGTCGAGATCCGATGAATTGTGGGTTTATGATCCAGATTATCTATGAACAATATTTGAATCTTCTCTGAATTCTTTTATGTACGATTGGTTTATCTTTGCAAGTCTCTTCGAATTATCAGTTTGGTTTGGCCTACTAGATTGATCTTTCTTGCAATGGGAGAAGTGCTTAGCTTTGGGTTCAATCTTGCGGTGCTCGATCCAAGTGAGAGAAAGGGAAACGACAAGTATTGTATTGTTGCCATCGAGGATAAAAGATGGGGTTTATATCATATTGCATGAGTTTATCCCTATACATCATGTCATCTTGCTTAAGGCGTTACTCTGTTCTTATGAACTTAATACTCTAGATGCATGCTGGATAGCGGTCGATGTGTGGAGTAATAGTAGTAGATGCAGGTAGGAGTCGGTCTACTTGTCGCAGACGTGATGCCTATATACATGATCATACCTAGATATTCTCATAATTATTCGCTTTTCTATCAATTGCTCGACAGTAATTTGTTCACCCACTGTAATACTTATGCTATCTTGAGAGAAGCCACTAATGAAACCTAAGGCCCCCGGGTCTATTTTCCATCATACAAGTTTCCAATCTATTTTATTTTGCAATCTTTAATTTCAATCTATATCATAAAAATACCAAAAATACTTATCTTATTATTATCATCTCTATCAGATCTCACTCTTGCAAGTGGTCGTGAAGGGATTGACAACCCCTTTATCGCGTTGGTTGCGAGGTTCTTATTTGTGTGTGTAGGTACGAGGTGACTCGCGTGTGGTCTCCTACTAGATTGATACCTTGGTTCTCAAAAACTGAGGGAAATACTTACGCTGCTTTACGCACCACCCTTTTCCTCTTCAAGGGAAAATCAACGCAGTGATCAAGAGGTAGCAGTCCATCACAACATTCTCTAATGATGTGATCCCGTTCATCAAATGACAACACATGTCTTTGGTCAGGAAACTTAACCATCTTTGATTAACGAGCTAGTCAAGTAGAGGCATACTAGAGACACTCTGTTTTGTCTATGTATCCACACATGTACTAAGTTTCCGGTTAATACAATTCTAGCATGAATAGTAAACATTTATCATGATATAAGGAAATATAAATAACAACTTTATATTGCCTCTAGGGCATATTTCCTTCAGTCTCCCACTTGCACTAGAGTCAATAATCTAGATTACATAGTAATGATTCTAACACCCATGGAGTTTTGGTGTTGGTCATGTTTTGCTCGTGGAAGAGGGTTAGTCAATGGGTCTGCAACATTCAGATCCGTATGTATTTTGCAAATCTCTATGTCTCCCTCCTTGACTTGATCGCGGATGGAATTGAAGCGTCTCTTGATGTGTTTGGTTCTCTTGTGAAATCTGAATTCCTTCGCCAAGGCAATTGCTCCAGTATTGTCACAAAATATTTTCATTGGACCCGATGCACTAGGTATTACACCTAGATCAGATATGAACTCCTTCATCTAGACTCCTTCATTTGCTGCTTCCGAAGCAGCTATGTACTCCACTTCACACGTAGATCCCACCACGACGCTCTTCTTGGAACTGCACCAACTTACAGCTCCACCATTCAATATAAACACATTTCCGGTTTGTGACTTAGAGTCATCCGAATCAGTGTCAAAGCTTGCATCGACATAACCATTTACAACAAGCTCTTTGTCACCTCCATAAACGAGAAACATATCCTTAGTCCTTTTCAGGTATTTTAGGATGTTCTTGACCACTGTCCAGTGATCTACTCCTGGATTACTTTGGTACCTCCCCGCTAAACTTATAGCAAGGTACACATCAAGTCTGGTACACAAAATTTTGCATACATGATAGAACCTATGGCTGAGGCATACGGAATGACTTTCATTTTCTCTATCTTCTGCAGTGGTCAGGCATTGAGTCTGACTCAACTTCACACCTTGTAACACAAGCAAGAACCCTTTCTTTGACTGATCCGTTTTGAAATTCTACAAAACTTTATCAAGGTATGTGTTTTGTGAAAGTCCAATTAAGCGTCTTGATCTATCTCTATAGATCTTGATGCCCAATATGTAAGTATTCAAGTATCCTTTTATGCTATCCAGAAATTATGTATTATTTCCAATCAACAATATGTCATCCATATAATATTACAAATGCTACAGAGCTCCCACTCACTTTCTTGTAAATACATGCTTCTCCAAAAGTTTGTATAAAACCATATGCTTTGATCACACTATCAAAGCGTATATTCCAACTCCGAGAGGCTTGCACCAGTCCATAAATGGACCGCTGGAGCTTGCACACTTTGTTAGCACCTTTAGGATCGACAAAACCTTCTAATTGCATAATATACAACTCTTCTTTAATATATCCATTAAGGAATGCAGTTTTGACATCCATTTGCCAAATTTCATAATCATAAAATGCAGCAATTGCTAACATGATTCAAACAGACTTAAGCATCGCTACGGGTGAGAAGGTCTCATCATAGTCAACTCCTTGAACTTATCGAAAACCTTTCGCAGCAAGTCGAGCTTTGTAGATAGTAATATTATCGTGAGCGTCAGTCTTCTTGAAGATCCATTTATTCTCTATGGCTTGCCGATCATCGGGCAAGTCAACCAAAGTACACGCTTTGTTCTCATACATGGATCCCATCTTAGATTTCATGGCCTCAAGCCATTTCGCGGAATCTAGGCTCATCATTGCTTCCTCATAGTTCGTAGGTTCGCCATGGTCTAGTAACATGACTTCCAAAATAGGATTACCGTACAACTCTAGTGCGGATCGTACTCTGTTGAGCTACGAGGTTCGGTAGTAACTTGATCTGAAGTTTCATGATGTTCATCATTAGCTTCCTCACTAATTGGTGTAGGAATCACTATTCTGTGATGAACTACTTTCTAATTCAGGAGAAGGTGTCAATTACCTCATCAAGTTCTACTTTCCTCCCACTCACTTCATTCGAGAGAAACTCCTTCTCTAGAAAGGATCCATTCTTAGCAACGAATATCTTGCCTTCAGATCTGTGCTAGAAGGTGTACCCAACAGTCTCCTTTGGGTATCCTATGAAGACACATTTCTTCGATTTGGATTCGAGCTTATCAGGTTGACTCTTTTTCACATAAGCATCACAGCCCCAAACTTTAAGAAATGACAACTTAGGTTTCTTGCCAAACCACAGTTCATATGGTGTCATCTCAACGGATTTAGATGGTGCCATATTTAACATGAATGCAGTCGTCTCTAAAGCATAACCCCAAAACGATAGCGGTAAATTGGTAAGAGACATCATAGATCACACCATATCTAATAAAGTACGGTTACGACGTTCAGACACACCATTACGTTGTGCTGTTCCAGGTGGCGTGAGTTGCGAAACTATTCCACATTGTTTCAAATGAAGACCAAACTCATAACTCAAATATTCACCTCCACGATTTGATCGTAGAAACTTTATTTTCTTGTTACGATGATTTTCCACTTCACTCTGAAATTCTTTAAACTTTTCAAATGTTTCAGACTTATGATTCATTAAGTAGTATACCCATATATTCTCAAATCATCTGTGAAGGTTAGAAAATAATGACCCGCCGCGAGCCTCAACACTCATCAGCCCGCATACATCAGTATGTATTATTTCCAACAAGTCAGTTGCTCGCTCCATTGTTCTGGAGAACGGAGTCTTAGTCATCTTGCCCATGAGGCATGGTTCGCAAGCATCAAGTGATTCATAATCAAGTGATTCCAAAATCCCATCAGCATGTAGTTTCTTCATGCGCTTTACACCAATATGACCAAAACGGCAGTGCTAAAAATAAGTTGCACTATCATTATTAACTTTGCATCTTTTGGCTTCAATATTATGAATATGTGTGTCACTACAATCGAGATTCAACAAAAATAGACCACTCATCAAGGGTGCATGACCATAAAAGATATTACTCATATATATAGAACAACCATTATTCTTTGATTTAAATGAATAACCGTCTCGCATCAAACAAGATCCAGATATAATGTTCATGCTCAACGCTGGCACCAAATAACAATTATTTAGGTTTAAAACTAATCCCGGCGTTAGATGTGGAGGTAGCGTGCCGACGGTGATCACACCGACTTTGGAACCATTTCCCACGCGCATCGTCACCTCATCCTTAGCCAATATTAGTTTAATCCGTAGCCCCTATTTCGAGTTGCAAATATGAGCAACAGAACCAGTATCAAATACCCAGGCGCTATTACGAGCATTAGTAAGGTACACATCAATAACATGTATATCAAATATACCTTTCACTTTGCCATCCTTCTTCTCTGCCAAATACTTGGGGCAGTTCCGCTTCTAGTGACCATCCCTTTGCAATAGAAGTGCTCAATTTCAGGCTTAGGTCCAGACTTGGGCTTCTTCCCTTGAGCAGCAACTTGCTTGCTATTCTTATTGAAGTTCCCCTTCTTCCCTTTGCCCTTTTTCTTGAAACTAGTGGTCTTGTTGACCATCAACACTTGATGCTCCTTCTTGATTTCTACCTCCGTAGCTTTTAGCATTGCGAAGAGCTCAGGAATTGTCTTTTCCATCCCTTGCATATTATAGTTCATCACGAAGCCTTTATAGCTTGGTGGCAGTGATTGAAGAACTCTGTCAACGACATTATCATCAGGAAGATTAACTCCCAGCTGAGTCAAGTGGTTATGGTACCCAGACATTCTGAGTATGTGTTCACTGACAGAACTATTCTCCTCCATCTTGCAGCTATAGAACTTGTTGGAGACTTCATATCTCTCAACTCTGGCATTTGCTTGAAATATTAACTTCAACTCCTAGAACATCTCATATGCTCCATGACGTTCAAAACGTCTTCGAAGTCCCGATTCTAAGCCGTAAAGCATCGCACACTGAACTATCGAGTAGTCATCAGCTTTGCTCTGCCAGATGTTCATAACGTTTGGACTTGCTCCTGCAGCAGGTCTTGCACCTAGCAGTGCTTCCATGATGTAATTCTTCTATGCAGCAATGAGGATAATACTCAAGTTACGGACCCAGTCCATGTAGTTTCTACCATCATCTTTCAACTTAGCTTTATCTAGGAACGCATTAAAATTCAAGGGAACGGTAGCACGGGCCATTGATATACAACAACATAGATATGCAAAAACTATCGGGTACCAAGTTCATGATAAATTAAAGTTCAATTAATCATATTACTAAAGAACTCCCACTTAGATAGACATCCCTCTAGTCATCTAAATGATCATGTGATCCATATCAACTAAACCATGTCCAATCATCATGTGAGATGGAGTAGTTTTCAAAGGTGAACATCACTATGTTGATCATATCTACTATATGATTAACGTTCGACCATTCGGTCTCAGTGTTCTGAGGCCATATCTGCATATGCTAGGCTCGTCAAGTTTAACCTGAGTATTCTGCATGTGCAAAACTGGCTTGCATCCATTGTATGTGAACGTAGAGCTTCTCACACCCGATCATCACGTGGTGTCTTGGCATGACGAACTGTAGCAACGACGCATACTCAAGGAGAACACTTGTACCTTGAAATTTAGTGAGGGATCATCTTATAATGCTACCGCCGTACTAAGCAAAATAAGATGTATAAAAGATAAACATCACATGCAATCAAAATATGTGACATGATATGGCCATCATCATATTGTGCCTTTGATCTCCATCTCCAAAGCACCGTCATGATCTCCATCGTCACCGGCTTGACACCTTGATCTCCATCGTAGCATCGTTGTCGTCTTGCCAACAAATGCTTCTACGACTATCTCTACCACTTAGTGATAAAGTAAAGCAATTACATGGTGATTGCATTTCATACAATAAAGCGACAACCATAAGGCTCCTTCCAGCTGCCGATAACTTTTACAAAACATGATCATCTCACACAACAATTTATATCTCATCACGTCTTGACCATATCACATCACAACATGCCCTGCAAAAACAAGTTAGACGTCCTCTACTTTGTTTTTGCAAGTTTTACGTGGCTGCTATGGGCTTCTAGCAAGAACCGTTCTTACCTACGCATCAAAACCACAATGATTTTTCTTCAAGTGTGCTGTTTTAACCTTCAGCAAGGACCGGTCATTGTCAAACTCGATTCGACTAAAGTTGGAGAAACAGACACCCGCCAGCCACCTGTGTGCAAAGCACATTGGTAGAACCAGTCTCATGAACGCGGTCATGTAATGTCGGTTTGGGCCGCTTCATCCAACAATATCGCCGAATCAAAGTAAGACGTTGGTGGTAAGCAGTATGACTATTATCGCCCACAACTCTTTATGTTTACTCATGCATATCATCTACGCATAGACCTGGCTCGGATGCCACTATTGCGGAACATAGCATGCAATTTCAAAAAATTTCCTACGACGACGCAAGATCTATCTAGGAGATGCATGATAACCCACAAGTATAGGGGATCGCAACAGTTTTCGAGGGTAGAGCATTCAACCCAAATTTATTGATTCGACATAAGGGGAGCCAAAGAATATTCTCAAGTATTAGCAGCTGAGTTTTCAATTCAACCACACCTAGATAACTTAATATCTACAGCAAGGTATTTAGTAGCAAAGTAATATGATAGTAGTGGTAACAGTGGCAAAAGTAATGGTAGCAGTTTTTGGTTTTATAGTGATTGTAACAGTAGCAATGGAAAAGTAAATAAGCGAAGAATAATATATGAAAAGCTCATAGGCAATGGATCGGTGATGGAGAATTACGTCTGATGCGATCAATCATGCAACAGTTATAACATAGGGTGACACAAAACTAGCTCCAGTTCATCAATGCACTGTAGGCATGTATTCGGAATATAGTCATACGTGCTTATGGAAAAGAACTTGCACGACATTTTTTGTCCTACCCTCCCATGGCAGCGGGGTCTATTGGAAACTAGGGTATATTAAGGCCTCCTTTTAATAGAGTACCAGACCAAAGCATTAACACATAGTGAATACATGAACTCCTCAAACTACGGTCATGACTGGTAAGTATCCCGATTATTGTCACTTCGGGGTTAACGGATCATAACACATAATAGGTGACTATAGACGTGCAAGATAGGATCAAGAACTCACATATATTCATGAAAACATAATAGGTTCAGATCTGAAATCATGGCACTCGGGCCCTAGTGACAAGCATTAAGCATAGCAAAGTCATAGCAACATCAATCTCAGAACATAGTGGACACTAGGGATCAAACCCTAACAAAACTAACTCAAGTACATGATAAATCTCATCCAACCCATCACCGTCCAGCAAGCCTATGATGGAATTACTCACGCATGGTGGTGAGCATCATGAAATTGGTGATGGAGGAAGGTTGATGATGACGATGGCGACGGATTCCCCTCTCCAGAGTCCCAAATGGAC
This sequence comes from Triticum aestivum, assembly GCF_018294505.1. Taxonomy (NCBI): domain Eukaryota; kingdom Viridiplantae; phylum Streptophyta; class Magnoliopsida; order Poales; family Poaceae; genus Triticum; species Triticum aestivum. The sequence goes on along the minus strand of NC_057806.1, from coordinate 313,966,377 downwards.
TCCAGATCAGCCCTCCCAAGAGAGTTTAGGGCTTGGCGGCGGCTCCGTAACGTAAAACACGTTGAATCCTTCTCTCCGACTTTTTTTTCTCCTCGAACATGAATATATATGGAGTCAGGATGGACGTCGGAAGATCATCAGGGGGCCCACGAGGCAGGGGGCGCGCCCCAAACCCTCGTGGACAGGGTGTGGGCCCCTGACATGGATTATTCCGCCAACATTTTTTATATATTCCAAAAATAATCTCCGTTGATTTTTAGGTCATTCCAAGAACTTTTATTTCTGCACAAAAATAACACCATGGCAATTCTGCTAAAAACAACATCAGTCCGGGTTAGTTCCATTCAAATCATGCAAGTTAGAGTCCAAAACAAGGGCAAAAGTGTTTGGAAAAGTAGATACAATGGAGATGTATCAACTCCCCCAAGCTTAAACCTTTTCTTGTCCTCAATCTATTCAGTTGATAAACTGAAAGTGATAAATAAAAACTTTTACAAACTCTATTGGCTCTTGTTGTTGTAAATATGTAAATCCAGCATTCAAGATTTCAGCAAAGATTATGAACTAACCATATTCACAATAACATTTAGGTCTCATGTTTACTCATATCAATGGCATAATCAACTAGCAAGCAATAATAATAAATCTCGGATGACAACACTTTCTCAAAACAATCATAATATGATATAACAAGATGGTATCTCGCTAGCCCTTTCTGAGACCAGAAAACATAAATGCAGAGCACCTTTAAAGATCAAGGACTGACTAGACATTGTAATTCATGGTAAAAGAGATCCAGTCAAGTCATACTCAATGTAAACTAACGATAATACATGCAAATGACAATGGTGCTCTCCAACTGGTGCTTTTTTAATAAGAGGACGATGACTCAACATAAAAGTAAATTGATAGGCCCTTCGCAAAGGGAAGCATGGATTTGTAGAGGTGCCAGAGCTCGGTTTTGAAATAGAGATGAATAATATTTTGAGCGGTATACTTTCATTGTCAACATAACAACCGAGAGATATCTTCCATGCTACACACATTATAGGCGGTTCCCAAGCAGAATGGTAAAGTTTATACTCCCCCACCACCAACAAGCATCAATCCATGGCTTGCCCGAAACAACGGGTGCCTCCAACCAACAACAATCCTGGGGGAGTTTTGTTTGCAATTATTTTGATTTGATTTGAGCATGGGACTAGGCATCCCGGTGACCAGCCATTTTCTCGTGAGTGAGGAGCGGAGTCCACTCCTCTTGAGAATAACCCGCCTGGCATGGAAGATACAGACAACCCTAGTTGATACATGAGCTATTCGAGCATACAAAACAAAATGTTTATTTGAAGGTTTAGAGTTTGGCACATACAAATTTACTTGGAACGGCAGGTAGATACCGTTTATAGGAAGGTATGGTGGAATCATATGGAACAACTTTTGGGGTTTATGGAGTTGGATGCACAAGCAGTATTCCCGCTTAGTACAAGTGAAGGCTAGAAAGAGCTGGGAAGCGACCAGCTAGAGAGCGACAACAGTCATGAACATGCATTAAAATTAATCAACACTGAATGCAAACATTAGTAGGATATAATTCACCATGAACATTAATATCATGGAGGCTATGTTGATTTTGTTTCAACTACATGCGTGAACATGTGCCAAGTCAAGCCACTCGAATCGTTCAACGAGGATACCACCCCATCATACCACATCACAACCATTTTAATAGCATGTTGGCACGCAAGGTAAACCATTATAAACTCCTAGCTAATTAAGCATGGCATAAGCAACTATAATCTCTAATTGTCATTGCAAACATGTTTCATTCATAATAGGCTGAATTAGGAATGATGAACTAATCATATCTACAAAAACAACAGAGGTCGAGTTCATACCAGCTTTTCTTATGTCAATTAGTTCATCATGTATCGTCATTATTGCCTTTCACTTGCACAACTGAATAGTGTGGATAATAATAATAGTGCACGTGCATTGGACTAAGCTGGAATCTACAAGCATTCAATTCAAGAGAGAAGACAAGGTAATATGGGCTCTTTGTTAGATCAACAATAATGCATATGAGAGCCACTCAACATTTTCATCATGTCCTTCTCCTCTCGACCCCTAAAGAAAAGGAAAGGAACAAAACTATTTACAATGGAAAGATCCCAACAAGCAAAAGAAGAACGAGAAATCTTTTGGGGTTTTCTTTTAATTATTACTACTACAGGCATGGAAAGTAAACTAGCTAAAAGCTACAACTAATTTTTTTTGTTTTTCTTAAGGTTTTTCAAACACACAATAAGAAAGCTTAAAAAGAAAATAAACTAGCATGGATCATACAATGAAAAAGTATGAGCACTGACAACTGGCATGAGTGTGTGAACATGAATGTAATGTCGGTGAGAGATACGTACTCCCCCAAGCTTAGGCTTTTGGCCTAAGTTGGTCTATGCCCATGGATGGCCTGGTGGATATCCGAAGTTGAAGCTGGGGTCGTACTGAGATGCATCAGCTACTGCCTGAAGAGCTGCAGCTTGGAGGCGAGCTGCCTCCGTCCTCCTTTCGTACTCGTTCGCCTCCTCCCTGGTTATAACATATCATCTTTTTGCCTGAAAGTCAAAGAAAGTAGGAGCAAGGAGAGCGACCTGCCTCGAAGCTCTCCAGATCAGCGTAACACACATATGCGTCAGATTCTTCCTTGATGCCTTCCCGAACCATGAAATCCTCTGACGGCCATTCACAAGGCCGCACTTGAGCCTCCCTTGGTAGTTCATTGTCTGGCTCGCGTATTGTGGGCCTTGGGCCTTGCTTCCTTGAGGAGCCACCTTGGTACATTTTCCTTAACATACTTCTTCCTCTGAAAGATTTCTGAAATTTTTAATGACTCAAAATAAAAGTGAACCAAACTCAACAAAATTGATAGCAACTACTCCTACAAGTGCCTAGAGGCTATATCATGCATTAAAACTACTTTTGACCACATAAATTTGACATGCAAGCTCAAGAATAGGGTCACCTAAGCATCAAAAAATTTCAATGAATAAAGCACTAGAACAAAAACTTATTGGACCATTGGAGGAGTCACATACCAAAGAACAATCCCCCAAAGCAGTTTTGTGAATGGAGCTTTGAGCAAGAAGATCGAAAATGGCAGCAAGATGAGCTAGAACTCGGGTTTGAGCTGGTGGATGGTTTTTTCTGGAGCAAGACAAAGTGTGTGGGTGAAAGGATAAGTAGAGGAGACCCACATGGGGTCCACGAGGCAGGGGGTGAGCCCAGGGGGTGGGCACGCCCTCCACCCTCATGGGCACATGGTGGAGCCCCCTGGTGTGCTCCCAGTGCCAATAATTCTTAAATATTTTGGAAAAAAACATATTTCATTTTCAGGGCATTTGGAGAACTTTTATTTTCGGGGTATTTTTTATTGCAAGGATAATTCAGAAAACAGACAGGAAATACTATTTTTGCTTTATTTAATATAAATAACAGAAAGTAAAAATATGGTACAAAAGGTTGTGCTTTCTAACTTCATCCATCTCATGCTCATCAAAAGGAATCCATTAACAAGGTTGATCAAGTCTTGTTAACAAACTCTTTCCGAATAACATGAAACCGGAGAATTTTCGAATAACACTATGTTACCTCAACGGGGATATGCATGTCAATAAGAATATCATATTTCTTCTTGACAGTAGGAAGAGGAAATTCAAAACCTCCAATAGTAATTGTTGAAATTTTTCCAATAGAATTGATACTGTGGACTTGAGGTTGTTTCCTCGGAAAATGTACCGTATGCTCATTGCCTTTGTTGCAATCACTAACAGCCCCTGCAGTATTCAAAAAGGGTCTTCCAAGAATAATGGACATACTATCGTCCTCGGGAATATCAAGAATTACAAAGTCCGTTAAGATAGTAATGTTTGCAACCACAACAGGCACATCCTCACAAATACCGACAGGTATAGCAGTTGATTTATCAGCCATTTGCAAAGATATTTCAGTAGGTGTCAACTTATTCAAATCAAGTCTACGATGTAAAGAGAGAGGCATAACACTAACACTGGCTCCAAGATCACATAAAGCAGTTTTAACATAGTTTCTTTTAATAGAGCATGGTATAGTTGGTACTCCGGGATCTCCTAGTTTCTTTGGTATTCCACCCTTAAAAGTGTAATTAGCAAGCATGGTGGAAATTTCAGCCTCCGGTATCTTTCTTTTATTTGTAACAATATCTTTCATATACTTAGCATAAGGATTCATTTTGAGCATATCAGTCAAACGCATACGCAAAAAGATAGGTCTAATCATTTCAGCAAAGCGCTCAAAATCCTCATCATCCTTTTTCTTGAATGGTTTAGGAGGAAAAGGCATGGGTTTCTGAACCCATGGTTCTCTTTCTTTACCGTGCTTCCTAGCAACAAAGTCTCTTATCATAATGTTGATTCTTTGATTGTGGGTTATCAAGATCAACAGCAGGTTCAATCTCTACATCATTGTCATTACTAGGTTGAGCATAACATGAACATCATCATTAACATTATCACTAGGTTCATGTTCATTACCAGATTGTGTTTCAGCATCAGAAATAGAAATATCATTGGGATTCTCAGGTGTGTCAACAACAGGTTCACTAGGAGCATCCAAATTCCTATCTTTTTTCTTTTTCTTCCTCTTAGAAGGACTAGGTGCATCAACATTAATTCTCTGAGAATCTTGCTCAATTATCTTAGGATGGCCCTCGGGATACAAAGGTTCCTGAGTCATTTTACCCCCTCTAGTCATAACTCTAACAACATTAGCATATTTCTTATTATTTAATTCATTGAGCAAATCATTTTGAGCCTTAAGTATTTGTTCTACTTGAGTGGTAACCATAGAAGCATGTTTACTAATAAGTTTAAGTTCACCTTTAACACTAGCCATATAATCACACAAGTGTTCAAGCATATCAGCATTGCGTTTCAATTGTCTACCACCATAAGCATTGAAGTCTTCTTGTTTAACCATAAAGTCATCAAACTCATCCAAGCATTGGCTAGCGAACTTAGTAAATGGGATTTCACATTTAGCAAATCTATATAGATAATTTACCTTTACTACCTGTGTCGGGTTATCAAGACCATGTATCTCTTCAATAGGTGGTAAATTCTTAACATCTTCATCTTTAACACCTTTTTCTTTCATAGATTTCTTTGCCTCTTGCATATCTTCAGGACTGAGAAATAGAATACCCCTTTTCTTCGGAGTTGGTTCAAGAAGTGTCCAATTATTTTCATTTGTCAACATATAATTCAATAGCAATTCAGCTTGATCAACAGTTCTTTCCCTGAAAACACAACCAACACAACTATCTAGGTAATCTCTGGAAGCATCGGTTAGTCCATTATAAAAGATATCAAGTATTTCATTTTTCTTAAGAGGATGATCAGGCAAAGCATTAAGTAATCGGAGAAGCCTCCCCCAAGCTTATGGGAGACTCTCTTCTTCAATTTGCACAAAATTATATATTTCCCTTAAAGCATCTTGTTTCTTATGAGCGGGGAAATATTTAGCAGAGAATTAATAAATCATATCCTAGGGACTACGCACACAACCAGGATCAAGAGAATTAAACCATATTTTAGCGTCACCCTTTAATGAGAACGGAAATAACTTAAGGATATAATAATAGTGAGTTTTCTCATCATTAGTGAATAGGGTGGCTATATCATTTAATTTAGTAAGATGTGCCACAATAGTTTCAGATTCATAGCCACAAAAAGGATCAGACTCAACCAAAGTAATTAACTCAGGATCGACAGAGAAATCATAATCCTTATCAGTAATAAAGATAGGTGAAGTAGCAAAAGCAGGGTCATATTTCATTCTAGCATTCAAAGACTTTTCTTTAAGCTTAGCTAATAATTTCTTAAGATCAGATCTATCATTGCAAGCAAGAAAGTCTCTAGCAGTTTCTTCATCCATAACATAACCCTCAGACACAACAGGCAATTCATATCTAGGGGGAGAATCTTCATCATCACTTTCATCAATATTATCAGTTTCAATAATTTCATTTTCTCTAACCCTAGCAAGTTGTTCATCAAGAAATTCACCTAGTGGCACAGTATTATCAAGAATAGAAGTAGTTTCATCATAAGTATCATGCAAAGCAGAAGTGGCATCATCAATAACATGCACCTATCAGAATCAATAGCATGTGTAGGTGTCGCAAGTTTATGCAAAACAGAAGGTGAATCAAGTGCAGAGCTAGATGGCAGTTCCTTACCTCCCCTCGTTGTTGAGGGAAAAATCTTGGTTCTTTGATCTTTCAAGTTCTTCATAGTGATAAGAAGATATAAATCCCAAGTGACTCAAAGAATAGAGCTATGCTCCCCGCAACGGCGCCAGAAAATAGTCTTGATAACACACAAGTATAGGGGATCGCAACAGTTTTCGAGGGTAGAGTATTCAACCCAAATTTATTGATTCGACACAAGGGGATCCAAAGAATATTCTCAAGTATTAGAAGTTGAGTTGTCAATTCAACCACACCTGGATAACGTAATATCTGCAGCAAGGTATTTAGTAGCAAAGTAATATGATAGTAGTGGTAACGGTGGCAAAAGTAACGGTAGCAGCTTTTTGGTTTTATAGTGATTGTAACAGTAGGAATGGAAAAGTAAATAAGTGAAGAACAATATATGAAAAGCTCATAGGCAATGGATCGGTGATGGAGAATTATGTCGGATGCGATCAATCATGCAACAGTTATAACATAGGGTGACACAGAACTAGCTCCAGTTCATCAATGCAATGTAGGCATGTATTCTGAATATAGTCATACGTGCTTATGGAAAAGAACTTGCATGACATATTTTGTCCTACCCTCCCGTGGCAGCGGGGTCCTATTGGATACTAAGGGATATTAAGGCCTCCTTTTAATAGAGTACCAGACCAAAGCATTAACACATAGTGAATACATGAACTCCTCAAACTACGTTCATCACCGGTAAGTATCCCGATTATTGCCACTTCGGGGTTAGCGAATCATAACACATAATAGGTGACTATAGACTTGCAATATAGGATCAAGAACTCACATATATTCATGAAAACATAATAGTTTCAGATCTGAAATCATGGCACTCGGGCCCTAGTGACAAGCATTAAGCATAGCAAAGTCATAGCAACATCAATCTCGGAACATAGTGGACACTAGGGATCAAACCCTAACAAAACTAACTCGATTACATGATAAATCTCATCCAACCCATCACCGTCCAGCAAGCCTACAATGGAATTACTCACGCACGGCGGTGAGCATCATGAAATTGGTGTGGAGGAAGGTTGATGATGACGATGGCGATGGATTCCCCTCTCCGGAGCCCCGAACGGACTCCAGATTAGCCCTCCCGAGAGAGTTTAGGGCTTGGCGGTGGCTCCATATCGTAAAACGCGATGAATCCTTCTCTCCGATTTTTTTCTCCCTGGACGTGAATATATGGAGTCAAAATGGACGTCGGTGGAGCATCAGGGGGCCCACGAGGCAGGGGGCGCGCCCAGGGGGTAGGGGCGCCCCCCACCCTCGTGGACAGGGTGTGGGCCCCTGACGTGGATTGTTTTGCCAGCAGTTTTTATATATTCCAAAAATAATCTCCGTTGATTTTCAGGTCATTCCGAGAACTTTTATTTCTGCACAAAAATAACACCATGGCAATTCTGTTGAAAACAGCGTCAGTCCGGGTTAGTTCCATTCAAATCATGCAAGTTAGAGTCCAAAACAAGGGCAAAAGTGTTTGGAAAAGTAGATACGATGGAGATGTATCAATACATAGCAACGAGAGGGGGAGAGTGTGTCCACATACCCTCATAGACCGAAAGCGGAAGCGTTATGTTAACGCGGATGATGTAGTCGAACGTCTTCACGATCCAAGTACCGAACGTACGGCACCTCCATGTTCAGCACACGTTCAGCTCGGTGACGTCCCTCGAGCTCTTGATCCAGTAGAGGGTCGAGGGAGAGTTCCGACAGCATGACGGCATGGTGACGGAGATGGTGATGTGATCCGTGCAAGGCTTCGCCTAAGTAGTATGATGCTATGACCGGAGGAGTAAACTATGGAGGCGGCACCACACACGGCTAAGAGAACTCTTGGTGTGCCTTTGGGGTGCCCCCACCCCCGTATATAAAGGGGGGCAGGAGGAGGCCGGCGGCCAGGAGGGGCGTGCCAAGGGGGGATTCGCCCCCCCCCCCCATTTTCCTTTCTCCATCGAAGGGAATAGGAACGAGAGGGAAAGGGAAGGGGGCGCTCCCTCCTCCTTGTCCTATTCGGACTCCCTAGGAGGGGGGCACCACCCCTCGTGAGCTTCCCTCTCTCTCCCTTTAGGCCCATGTAGGCCCAATACTTCTCCGGGGGGCTCCGGTAACCCCTCGGTACTCCAAAAAAATACCGGAATCACTCGGAACCATTCCGATGTCCGAATACTACCTTCCAATATATGAATCTTTACCTCTCGATCATTTCGAGACTCCTCGTCATGTCCGTGATGTGCATTACTGAGAGGTCCCAGAGATACCTCTCCAATATACGGCGTGAAAAATCCTACTCTTGATCTATGCCAACTCAACAAACACCGTCGGAGACACCTGTAGAGCATATTTATTATTTCCCAGTTACGTTGTGACGTTTGATAGCACACAAGGTGTTCCTCCTGTATTCGGGAGTTGCACGATCTCATAGTTAGAGGAATATGTATAAGTCATGAAGAAATCAATAGCAATAGAACTAAACGATCATAATGCTAAGCTAACGGATGGGTCTTGTCCATCACATCATTCTCTAATGATGTGATCCCGTTCATCAAATGACAACACATGTCTATGGTCAGGAAACTTAACCATCTTTGATTAATGAGCTAGTCAAGTAGAGGGATACTAGGGACACTCTGTTTTGTCTATGTATTCACACATGTACTAAGTTTCCTGTTAATACAATTCTAGCATGAATAATAAACATTTATCATGATATAAGGAAATATAAATAACCACTTTATTATTGCCTCTAGGGCATATTTCCTTCATTAATTCATCTGACTCAAATTATGAGGGAACTTCTCACTCATCCTCCGGTGACTCAACTGGGACTTAGACTCCCCTCTTCGAAGTTGCTCCTAGGTGAGAACATTAGATTTCTTTGCTTTAACACTTACACACTGATATGTTGACATCCTTATATGTCTTATTTTCAGTGGTATAGCCAAGCCCAGCAACAAGCTAAAGGTCCATAAGCCGGCCGAAGACCCCAAGGTTGCTGAGTCGGAAAAACAAACTATATCTGAAGCTTCCCATCAGACTCCTGAGGCTGTTGCTGATGATCCTCCACCCAAGACTCAAGACCTCACAGTGGATTCAATGGGTGTTGACCCATCCAGTGCTAAGCTGCCAAGTCCCATAAAACCTGCTGACGAACCTCCTTCACAACAAGCTGTGGAGGATGTTATCATTACTGACATTGGCTATACTGAGCCTGGGAACCCCACCATTCTAGCCAAGCACTCTGCGAAGGTTTGATGTTACAAATTACTCACATTTGGGCGTCAATGAATTGTATTCTGGTTATCTGAGCCAGCTGCATATTGGTCGTGACCTGGAGGCAGATCTGGTCAAGAAATTGCGCCAGAAATATGAGGTATGAACATCTGTTTCCTTTGCATATATAGTCATCCAGCCCCCAAGTCTTATCCGTAGCAAAAGATACTTTTGAGTAGGGTTAAGACTTGTCCATATGTTTCTGCAATCTCCAAAGTCATAGCCCTCATGGGTCAGCTTATCTTGATAAAGATAACATGATCATTTCCATTATATGAAAGAACTCCAGACCATAGCCGTCATGGGCTGGCTCATCTTGAAAAAGATGAGCCGGATCAAAATATAAATGTTAAAAAGAACTTCCGCACACATTAGCCCCCAAGTGTCAAGTGATTTTCTTGCAACGTGCTTGAGACTTGTTTGAAGATGTGCCCTGGCAAATATGTTTATAACTTGTTCAACTCTTTACTTGCAGGGCGCTTTGACTCAGGCTGAGTCCCAGGTAGTTAATTTAAAGACCAGGCTTGAGCAGCAAGAGGCTGAAACACGCGATGCTGAGTCCAAGCTTAAGCTTAGGCTTGAAGAGAGCGAGAAGCTCAAAACTGGATTTTCCATGGAAAGAGCCGCCTGGGACAAAGAGAAGGCCATCTTGGTTCAAAGAGTAGAGACTGCCGAATCTTCCTTGAATGAGACTGCTGCAGAATTGATTGGCTTAAAACACCACATATCCCAGATGACAACTGCTATCTTCGGTAAGTAACTCAAGATGTTTCGACCACTTCCAATTTTTAACCTTAATCCGCCCAGCGACTTATCTGTGCACTTATTCAACAGGCCCTAGGAATGCTAACCTTGGCCAAGACATGTTGGGGAAGCTGAAGGCGGTTTACACTCTGGTGGAATAGTTTTATACATGCACTCAGTGAACCATCGCAGCCATCTCGCATAATAAACAACCACCTTCACTCATCAGGGAAGTGCTAGACAAATTATCTGTCATGCCTAAGAGAATTGAAGAAATCAAGCAATCCTCAGCCCGAGCAAGCGCTATCACTGCTTTGAGCTGGGCCAAAGCATGGCAGGTGGAATTAGACCCGGAGGAGATGGCAACTAGCTGTCTGAGCCTCAAGGAGGACGGGTCTTCCTTCGATGCTAGTGATTTTACAAAATGTGTAAAAGAGATGCTCCCTCTGGCAACCAAATTGGCCGAAGAAACTGATTTGTCTATGTATCAGGCGGCTTATACAAAGGAGAATGCAAAAGTAAAAGCGCCGACTTATGAAATCATAGAGCTCATTCCTCCAATATGTAAGCACACTTTTGCTCCTGATGTTGATCCGTCCAATCTTATAGACGATGAAGCCGAGTTTAAAGCTTCAACTAGCATCGACTGGACATCATCTAACTTCCAGACGATGGAGGAGGAAGAAGAAGAAGAACCGGTGCAGGATAATCCGGAAGCTTCAACCGGCCAAGACTAGAACAATTGATTCAAGGGGCAGTTCTCAGACTGCAGTGCGGCGTTTCACTTTGAAAAAACTCTTAATCATTTGGGATTTGGGAAGCCTTGTAATAGGCTAGTTGAAACAATGATCTGTCATGCCACCCTGCATGTTTAGCCTTAAAACTGCTGAATTTTTTTTATGTGCCACTGATGAGCTTGCAGGGAATATCATATTGTTTTTCAATGTTCCTGCACACATGGTAAACAACATACACCCTGGCAGTTTACGCCAGGGCGGGTCATAATTTCCAATATAACATGCTCTGGCGACTTAAAGTCTATAACCAGGGCGGGTTAGAAAAAACCCGAAATATTTATTCAAATATGAAGTCATACCTGTAGACTGATATCATAATGATGTTGTAATGATTGTAATCCAGCATGGGTATTAATCCGTAAATATGAAAAATTATGACTTGAATTTATTCAAGGCAAATCATCCTGGCGACTTAAAGTATGCTTATCAGGGCGGGTTATTAACCCAATATGCTCAAATATGAGTCATATAATCAATGCTACATGGCCTGAATTGCAAAAAGCCATATATTAATATGGAAGAAGGATACGAATCCAAAATTTTCAGAAAAACAAATCCAGAAAAACAGGGCTTTCATAGGCCGCCAAGCCTAACACATCAAGTGCTTTCATGGGCCACACAACCACTGAGTTAAATTCCAACACACCTGTAAGCCGATTCTCACATGACAAACCGCTATTTGAACTTTAACAAGTTCATGGTCTTATTTAAAAGATTGTCTGTTAAAAGTACGGCGGGTCATTCTAGGATTACCTAGGTGGAGTAACAACAACATACATGTCGGTTAACCCGTAATTTGGTGTTACACCTGGCTAGGAAGCTGATCAAGAGGGTAAGCATAGCTATGCTCATTGAGCAGGAAGCCCCCAAGTGACCAACAAGAGTGGCTAGGAAGCCGATCAAGAGGGTGAGCATAGCTATGTTCATTGAATAGGAAGCCCCCAAGTGACCAATAAGACTGGCTAGGAAGCCGATCAAGAGGGTAAGCATAGCTATGTTCATTGAACAGGAAGCCCCCAAGTGAACTTATGAACAAATAATAAAGACTCATATATTTAGAAATGAAATGACAGAGGCCCTGAATTATCAGGGATGACGGCTTTATTGTATTGATCATAATATATACATTGATGAAAGTATGTACACACAAGAGCCGGTGGCTCAAGTGTAATAAGGCCGAAGATGAGCAATGTTCCAAGGTCGGTCGGTTCTCCTCCTCCGATGTGTGTGAGTCCTTGTGGTCTTGAATATCAATGAGGTAATATGACCCGTTGTTCAGGTTCTTGCTGACCACAAAAGGTCCTTCCCAAGGAGGGGATAACTTGTGCATATCTGTCTGATCTTGGATGAGCCAGAGCACCAAGTCGCCTTCTTGAAAGGTCCGGGTTTTAACCTAGAGGCTATGATAACGATGCAGATCTTGCTGGTATATCGCTGAACAAGCCGCTGCAAGGTCACGCTCCTCATCCAATATATCAAGAGCATCCTAACGAGCTTTTACATTGATAGCTTCAACATAAGCCGACACCCGGGGCGAATCATGACGGATATCACTTGGAAGAACCGCTTCTGCGCCGTAGACCATGAAGAAGGGCGTGTAACCAGTTGATCTGTTGGGGGTGGTATTGATACTCCAAAGCACTGAGGGTAATTCTTCAACCCAACAACCCGGCGTCCTCTACAAAGGGACCATAAGTCGGGGCTTTATCCCTCTCAAGATTGCTTGATTAGCCCTTTCAGCTTGACCATTGGACTGGGGGTGGGCCACAAAAGAAACGTCGAGACGAATATGTTCTCGTTGACAGAACTCTTTCATAGCACCTTTAGAAAAATTGGTGCCATTATCAGTTATGATACTGTGGGGGTATCCAAAACGTCAGATCACCTTCTTAATAAAATGAACCGCCGTTGCCGCATCACACTTCCGCATCACACTTGCTGTTCGGTTCTGCCTCAACCCACTCGGTAAACTTGTCAACCGCCACCAAGAGATGGGTCTTTTTGTCCTTAGACCTCTTGAAAGGTCCAACCATATACAGCCCCCAGACGGCAAACGGCCAAGTAATTGGAATCATCCTCAATTCTTGAGCCAGCACATGAGCTCGTCTAGAAAACTTCTGATAGCCCTCACACTTGCTAACCAGATCTTCTGCATCAACATGAGTCGTCAACCAATAAAACCCATGACGGAAAGCTTTAGCCACAAGAGATTTAGAGCCGAAGTGATGACAACTGATAACCCACAAGTATAAGGGATCTATTGTAGTCCTTTCGATAAGTAAGAGTGTTGAAACCAACAAGGAGCAGAAGGAAATGGCACGCAGTTTTCAGTAAGGTATTCTCTGCAAGCACAGAAATTATCGGTAACAGATAGTTTTGTGATAAGGTAATTCGTAACGGGTAACAAGTAACAAAAGTAAACAAGGTGCAGCAAGGTGGCCCAATCCTTTTTGTAGCAAAGGACAAGCCTGGACAAACTCTTATATAAAGGAAATGCTCCCGAGGACACATAGGAATTATCGTCAAGCTAGTTTTCATCATGCTCATATGATTCGCGTTCGTTACTTTGATAATTTGATATGTAGGTGGACCGATGCTTGGGTACTTCCCTTCCTTGGACAAGCATCCCACTTATGATTAACCCCCCTCGCAAGCATCCACAAGTACGAAAGAAGAATTAAGGTAAACCTAACCATAGTATGAAACATATGGATCCAAATCAGCCCCTTACGAAGCAAGGCATAAACTAGGGTTTAAGCTTCTGTCACTCTAGCAACCCATCATCTACTTATTACTTCCCAATGCCTTCCCCTAGGCCCAAACAATGGTGAAGTGTCCTGTAGTCGACGTTCACATAACACCACTAGAGGAAAGACAACATACATCTCATAAAAATATCGAACGAATACCAAATTCACATGACTACTTATAACAAGACTTCTCCCATGTCCTCGGGAACAAACGTAACTACTCACAAATATATTCATGTTCATAATCATAGGGGTATTAATGTGCATAAAGGATTTGAACATATAATCTTCCACCGAATAAACCAACTAGCATCAACTACAAGGAGTAATCAACACTACTAGCAACCCATAGGTACCAATCTAAGGTTTTGAGACAAAGATCGGATACAAGAGATGAACTAGGGTTTGAGAGGAGATGATGCTAGTGAAGATGTTGATGGATATTGACCCCCTCTCGATGAGAGGATAGATGGTGAGCACAACGGTGATGATTTCCCCCTCCCGGAGGGATGTTTCCTCGGCAGAACAGCTCCACCAGAGCCCTAGATTGGTTCCGCCAAGGTTTCGCCTCGAGACGGCGGCGCTTCGTCCCGAAAGCTTCCTTATGGTTTTTTCCAGGTCAAAAGACACCTTATACCAGAAGATGGGCATCGGGGGGCTTCCAGGTGGCCCACGAGGCAGGGGGCGAGCCCTCCACCCTTGTGGACAGTGGGTGGCCCCCCTCTGGTGCTTTCTTCGCCCAATATTTTTAATATATTCCAAAACTAACTTTCATGGAGTTTCGGGACTTTTGGAGTTGGGCAGAATAGGTCTCTAATATTTGCTCCTTTTCCAGCCCAGAATTCCAGCTGTCGGCATTCTCCCTCTTCATGTATACCTTGTAAAATAAGAGAGAAAAGGCATAAGTATTGTGACATAATGTGTAATAATAGCCCATAATGCAATAAATATCGATATAAAAGCATCAACTCCCCCAAGCTTAGACCTCGCTTGTCCTCAAGCGGAAGCCGATATCGAAAAATATGTCCACATGTTTAGAGATAGAGGTGTCGATAAAATAAAATATGGATATGAGGTCATCATGATCATTCTTAGAATAGCAACATATATATATATATATATTGTCATATGATTTCTTATGCTGAAGTAACAATCCATTCACAATGTAAAGTATAAATTAGAAACTTCATTGAAAAACTAGCAAACTATAATCTCAGTCATTGAAGCAATTGCAATTTATCATAACATTGGAAAGAGTCAATATAAGAGCTTTTAGGCAAGTCCACATACTCAACTATCATTTAGTCTTTCACAATTGCTAACACTCAGGCAATACTTATGGGTACGAAGTTTTAATCAGACATAGAGAAAGATAGGGGCTTATAGTTTTGCCTCCCAACCTTTTACCTCAAGGGTAACGTCAACAATAATGCTTTATGAAAACCCACATCCAATTGGATATATATATATATATATATATATATATATATATATATATAGAATAGCACTATTCTGATCCCAGGATCAAAATAGTTATTTGGATCAGGATCAACCCTATATAGGGCCCGATGCACTTGTTTCCGAACTCCCCAAACCCGTGCAGGACAAAAAAACCACACCCACTCTTCCACCCGATCCCCAACCTCCCCCGATCTCGCCCCCCCCCCCCCCCCCGCTTCCCTTGCCTCCCGGCACCGCCGCCCCCCCTTCCCCTGCCACACGGCGCCACCACCCCCCGCTTCCCCTGCATCCAGGCGCCGCTGACCCAACCTCCGGCGTGCCACCAGATTTCCTTCCACCTCCACCTCCGCCCCTTGCTCCGGTGCACCTCCCACCACTACCAACCGGCGTCGGAACCGTCCCTCGCCGCGGATCACACCGCCGCCACTGTCCCACGATGGGGATCACACCGCCGCCACTGTCCCATGATGGGGATCGCGCCGTAGGCACCGTCCCACGACTGGGATCGAGCCGCAGGTACCGTCCCATGATGGGGATCACGCCACTGCAACCGCATCGCCCCACCTCCTGCCATCGGGATCCTACTGCCACGCGACAACCACCGAGATCCTCCCACCGTGCGACCTTCCTCCACCTGTCGTCGTGAACTTCTTCCACTCGCCACCGTGACCTTCTTCCCTCTGCTGCCTCGATCCTGACATGGCTCCATGTTTCGTTGATGTTGCAGGCGGTCGCTACTTGCGCCGCGCGCATGTGGCAGCAAACGGACGCGATGGTTTCCTTTGACATCAATGACCGCAAAGAGTACGTCACTTCCCAGGCGCCCCTCTCCCTGTCTCCTCCTAGCGCGATTCATGTGTCGCTCGCTGCGAGATTGGGAAGTGTTTGCTCTCTCGTGCCCTGTAAATTATTCGTCTCACATTTGGCCCTGTCTGCTGCTCTGGTGTCGAAACCAGTAGGAGATTGAGATGGTTGTTTCGTTTTCAAAGACTACGATTGATCCAATGAGGATTCATCTCTTGGTTGCTATGAATTTCGCTCCATATTTTACAATTCAATGGGTTCACTGTGCAAGTTAACAATACTGGTTTGGTGTGTAGAATCTTGCTCAAATTCAGCGATATTCTGTCTTAGGGTTTGCTTAGTTTGAATTATTCGCCGTTGGTATGATGTCGTTGCATTAATGCTTTTGGTCCATTGTTTAAGTGTGGCAAACTATTCTTCTATCATTGCCTTTGTGTAGGATTACAACAGTGTGATTTCTAATGTTTCATGTTTGGCAGACAAATGTGTTGAAAATCAACTAACAGTTACGAGTATGACATCTGTTCAGAATAAGAACCACTCATGCTATTCGGTGTTTTACTACTTGGTCATTGGTTTATTTACACATTTTCAAGAAGTTGTAATCAGGAGGCAACATCTAATAGTTGCCAAATGCTAAATATAATAGTTGGTGTACAAATTCTTCTATGCTAAATTTTACAGCCTGATAGGTTCACCGTGCTAGTTAACAGTATTGGTTTGGTGTGTTGAATCTCGCCCAAATTCAGCAATCTCTTGTCTCAGGGTTTGTTTAGTTCCGTTGGTATGACTGTGATGTCGTTGCACTAATGTTGTTTGTCCACTATTTAAATGTGGCAGACTATTCTTCTACCATTGCCTCTGCGCAGGATTAGAATAGTGTAATTTCTAATGTTCGCTTTCAGGACTTGACTCTTGGTTTTATTGGGAAGGTGGCTCGTCGGATGGTGTTGCTGTGGATGACGACGATCTCGTTCTCGATCGGAGACTGAAGAGACACGGTAAGGCGTTTGTTTTGTGGCTGTCTTTCTGTTGTTGGTGTGTTATAAACTTGATTGATGTTCCATGGTTTGCAAGGAGAGGGGACGAGGATCATGTGCTCACCGTGCAACACGGCATCACCTCTTCGCTCCGGAGCGTCGGGATTCTTGCTAGAGAGCATTCAGTGTAGATCGGTCATTGGTTTATTTACACATTCACCTCTTCGATCTTACTTGAAGGGTAGATCTTGGGATTAAGGTTTAGAGAGATTTGTTTCTTGTTTTTGTTGGTGTTTTCACTAACCGGAGAGTTGCATCTTGTGGATGAAGTGGCTCGTCAGATGTCCTATTTTCCTGGTTCTACCTGTTGCATTCTGACGCCAAGGAGTTGTGGTTCAATGTGTATATTACAGGAAGGAAAGAGAAACAACATGTGTATGACAACACGGTTGTAGTTCTTTTCTGAGTGTCTATGTTTGGATGTGTTATGCGTCTATGAGCGCGCGCGTATTACACTGAATTAAAAAACAATTTTTTGTGATGTTTGTTTTCCATATTGGTTTTATAGTGTCCGTTTTTGTGTTCGTGGAGTAAATTAGGAAGTTCAATTTTGACAAAACAACAAGTTCAAGCAACATAGAAACACCAAAAAAAACATTGAATACAAACTTTTTTAGTGAGGTTCAAATTGGAAGACATGATAAAAAAAGTGTTCTCTGTTCTTTACAGTAAAAAAATTATCATGTGTTGGTTGCTTTCCCCAACTAGTTGCTCTCTGACACACATTATGTTGCAGCTTTCCTTCTCCTTCATGAAACTGTTACAAAAAAATAGAGCATAAAAGTTCAAAACTAAAAGAATAAAAAGCGAGCAATTCTGAAAGATAAAAAAATGTTGATGCGAAGTTCATATTCTCTGGCATGGATAGTTCAAAATGTTTGCTTACGGCAAAACACACAGATTGAGTATCCAATAATAAAGAGGCGAACACACAAAAAATCCATAAAGTTCATATTTTAAAAATAGAAAAGTTTAAAGTTTATTAAAAAACAAAAACAAATTTTCTTTGTTTCTCAAAAATAAATTTAAAAAGTCCAGGTTTAAATAGCACAACAGTTGGATGTTTATTAACATACTCCTAGGTCAAATAAAACTAGGAAGTTAAATTTTAAATAATAGAATAGTTGGATGTATATAAAAAACTTGGATTTTCTCGCTATTAAAATAATAAAACCAAGAAGTTCAAACTAAAATAATAGAGTAGTTCAACGTATATAAAAAAACTCAGATATTCTACATCAGTAAACAAAAAACCCCAAGAAGTTCAATTTATAATAGTAGAATGGTTTGATGTTTTTTACAAAACTTGGATTTCTCCCGTTACTAAATAATAAAGCAAGAAGTTCAATTAAAAAACGGAGTAGTTAAATGTATATAATAAAACTCATGTTCCCTCGTTAATGGAGAATAAAACCAAGAAGTTCAATTTGAAAAAGTGGAGCAGTTTGATATTTATTCGAAAAATAAGATTTTTTCGGTTACTAAAGAATAAAACCAATAAGTTCAATTTTGAAATAATCAAGAAGTTTGATGTTTCTAACAAAACTCTAATTGACACATTTTTTAAAAAGACATAAAAAGTTAAAATTTAAAAAAGGAGCGGCTCGATGTCTATCAAAATATAAGATTTTTCCGTTACTAAAAGAAATAAAACCAGGAAGTCCAATTTAAAAAGATGGAGAAGTTCGATGATTATAGAAAACTCAAATTTTCCTTGTTATTAAAGAATGGAAATAAGAAGTTCAAAAATTAAATAACAAGAAGTTCAACTTTTAATAATAGAGCGCTTCAAAATTTCATAAAAAAGATTAAGAAATAAAACTAGGAAGTCCATATTAAAAAGATGAAGAAGTTCGATGATTATAGAAAACTTTGATTTTCCTCACTATTAAAAGAATGGAAATAAGAAGTTCAAAAATTAAATAACAAGAAGTTCAGCTATTAAAAATAGAGCGCTTCAAAATTCATAAAAAAAGATTTAGAAAATCAGTTTAAAAATTCATAAAAAAACTCAAAAAATTCACGTAACCGAGAGAAGTTCAGGTTGATAACTGCCAGAAGTTAATGTACTAGATGGTGTGCATTTTGTATTAAAAAGGGATAAAAAAGCAAAGGCTAAAAGTTTTGTTGTTATAAGTTCAAGTCCTCCGTCGGAGAAAGTTAAAAAGATTATTGTGAGAGAGATTTGTACAAAGGAAATATCATTTGTGTAACACTAACGAATGGATGAGAAAATTAAAAACAAAAATACGTCACAGAAGTTCAATGTGAAAACAACATGAAGTTAAACTACTACGCTGAATGAATTTTAGATGAAAAACATTTAAAATCGTCGCGAGTATGAAAAAACGATCAATACGGGGAAGTTGTGTGTTTATAGCAGCTTTCCATCGGTATATCACCTGCTCAACCCCGGTGAGTGGATGGAAAGCTACGAGCAGTGGATGGAGACCCACGAGCAAAAAAATCACGTGAAAAATAGAGTGAAGTTCAGGTACACGCGCCGAGAAGTTCAGGTTCTTCACGCGGTGCATTTCCGAAGAATCTGTTTCGCGATAAAGGCAGAACGAATGATCTCGTCGTTTTTGAAATTACTTGAAAACGGCTAGGAATCAGAGAAACACATCAACATGAAAAAGTTTCGCATTTTCCGTAGCTTTTTAGCGGTATATTATTTGCCCCATTCCGATAAAGTTTGTAGAAATTACGGCAAAAATACGTTTTTAGCCATTTTCAAAACTGACATAAAACCATAATGAATTAGGAGAAACAATATATACAAAAAAGTTTTGCATTTGTTCAAGCTTTCCAACGCCATATCATTTGCTGCATTCGGACGCACGGTTAAAAAATTAGCTCAAAAATACGAACTCGGTAGGACTTAGACCATTTTCTAAATTACTCTTAAACCATTAAAAATTAGAAAAAAAAAACTTAAAAGATGAAAAAGTAGCGCATTTTCATAAGCTCTCCACGCCATATCATATGCATCCATTGGATTAGCTGTTTCGAAATGACATCGAAAAAATGAACTCGGCTGTTCGGTTTAGGAAATTTTATGTTTTTTCAAATTACTCTTTAACCATATGGAATTAGAGAAAGCTTTCAACATGTGGAAGGAGCGATTTTGCAGCAGCTTTCCAACGCCATATTATATGGCTCATTCCGATAAACGGTTTAGAAATGCGATTGAAAATACGATTCACGTTTTTGTGCAAAAGAAAAGACGGTTTTCAAAACTGCTCTTAAACCGCTTATATTTTGCCAAAAATTTAAGTTGGGTCATGATATTGGTGTCCATAGCTTTCCAACGGTATATCGCAAGCCCCATTTGGGCAATGTTGGCGGAAGTTCAACCTAGTTCACAGGGAAGTTCAACGTACTACTAGCGGGGCAGGTCAGGTTGTGATCAGAATATTATTATGATCCCGTGATCAGAATATTATTATGATCCCATGATCAGAATAGTTTTTATGTATATATATATATATATATATATATATATATATATATATATCAGGATCTTTCCAACACATAGTGTACACTTGGCTAAGAGAATCATTAGTGGAATCAAGAGAACTACTAGAAGCAACAATATTGGATTTAGCATGATCATTGTTACTGCTAGAGGAAGAATATTTCTTGTTCTTGTTACTAGACTTGACTTGAGGCATGTAAGTGGATAAGAGTAAACGCTTGGCAATGTAAGAAGAGCTTTTCTTGCGGAGATCATCATTGATTGCTTTTAAGAACTCATGCTCTTGCTCAAGATTGAGCTTTTCAAAGCGTAATTTCTCATGAGCTCTTAAAAGTTCTCGATGATCTTCGAAGATAGTTTCATGAGCTAACTTAAGAGTGTTTAGTTCTTTAGTTAGAGCCTCAATCTTCTCCTTATCATTGTCATTCGTTTTATCTTGATTAGCATGTTTAATTGACGTTTCATCATAGTATTCATCACTAGAGTTGTCAACAAGCAAATCATCACCTAACAAGTCATCTTCATCACTATTGAAATCAACATACTCGGGGTGTGTTACCTTAGGACCTTTGGCCATGAAGCATCTTCCAATTCCTTCATTTGGTGAGTCAAATATGTCGTAGGAGTTGGTTGACACAAGTGCTGGACCGGCAACACCTTCATCTTGAGTATCTTCGGAGTCGGAGTGATAACTTCTCTCGGAGTGGCTGTCGGAGTCGGAGCCGGATACCCATTCACCAACATGAGCTTGATGTCTTCGTCTTGTGTAGCTCCTTGATGATTTTTCCTTCCTTTCCGAATCCTTGCTTCTCCGTGAGTATCTTCGTTCATAACGATCATCTCTACTCCTCTCTCTTGGTGGTGATTCTTTGCTTCTTCTTCTTGGAGAATCTTCTCTTCTCTTGTAGGGAGCCGTACACTCATTGGAATAGTGTCCGGGTCTTCCACAATTGTAGCAGTTTCGCTCTCGACTAGAAGATCTTTTGTCATTGTAGGACCTTGACTTGAAGCTTCTATCTTTGCTTCTACTCTTGTAGAACTTGTTGAAGTTCTTCACCATTAAGCTCAATTCTTCATTGAAGTCTTGCTTCTCACTTGATAATGTAGGGGCTTCACATGAGGCTTTATAGGCACCACTTAATTTGTTGTGAAGTTCCTCTTTATCCTTAAGTGACATCTCATGAGCAACAATTCTTCCAATCACCTCCGTTGGCTTGAGATCTTTGTAATTAGGCATCATTTGGATCAATGTGCACACGGTATCATATTTTCCATCCAAGGCTCTTAGAATCTTCTTGATGATGAATCTATCGGTCATCTCTTCACTTCCTAAGCCGGCAATCTCATTTGTGATGAGAGCAAGCCTAGAGTACATTTCAGCGACACCTTCACCATCCTTCATCTTGAACTTGTCAAGTTGGCTTTGAAGCACATCCAACTTGGATTCCTTGACGGAGTCGGTACCTTCGTGCATATCAATCAAAGTGTCCCAAATTTCCTTTGCATTCTCAAGACGGTTGATTTTGTTGAATTCTTCGGGGCACAATCCGTTGAAGAGAATATCACAAGCTTGAGCATTGTATTGCAACATCTTCAACTCATCCGCGGTAGCTTCACGGTTTGGTTCTCTCCCATCAAAGAAGTCACCTTGCAAACCAACACACACAATAGCCCAAACGGCGGGGTTATGTCCAAGAATATGCATTTTCATTTTATGCTTCCAACTAGCAAAATTAGTACCATCAAAGTAAGGACCTCTACGGTGATAATTTCCCTCGCTAGACGCCATACTCTCCTAGGTTGTGAAACCAAGGCTATGACCACCAAAAGCTATGGAGATCAAGCAAATGGAGACCAAAGCTCTGATACCACTTGTAGGATCGAAAGTATGTCTAGAGGGGGGTGATTAGACTACTTGACCAAATAAAAACTTAACCTTTTCCCAATTTTAGTTCTTGGCAAATTTTAGCTAATTTAGGACAAGTCAAGCAATCGTCACATAATTCAAGCAAGCATGCAAAGAGTATATAGGCAGCGGAAAGTAAAGCATGCAACTTGCAAGAATGTAAAGGGAAGGGTTTGGAGAATTCAAACGCAATTGGAGACACGGATGTTTTTCCCGTGGTTCGGATAGGTGGTGCTATCCTACATCCACGTTGATGGAGACTTCAACCCAGGAAGGGTAACGGTTGCACAAGTCCACACAGGGCTCCACCCAAGGGTAACGGTTGCGCGAGTCCACACAGGGCTCCACCCACGAAGGGTCCACGAAGAAGCAACCACCCACAAAGGGTCCACGAAGAAGCAACCTTGTCTATCCCACCATGGCCATCGCCCACACAGGACTTGCCTCACTAGCGGTAGATCTTCACGAAGTAGGCGATCTCCTTGCCCTTACAAACTCCTTGGTTCAACTCCACAATCTTGTCGGAGGCTCCCAAGTGACACCTAGCCAATCTAGGAGACACCACTCTCCAAGAAGTAACAAATGGTGTGTAGGTAATGAACTCCTTGTTCTTGTGCTTCAAATGATAGTCTCCCCAACAGTCAACTCTCTCTCATAGGATTTGGATTTGGTGGAAAGAAGATTTGAGTGGAAAGCAACTTGGGAAGGCTAGAGATCAAGATTCATATGGTAGGAATGGAATATCTTGGTCTCAACACATGAGTAGGTGGTTCTCTCTCAGAACATATGAGTTGGAATGGTGTATGTGTTCTGATGGCTCTCTCCACGAATGAAGAGGAGGTGGAGGGGTATATATATAGCCTCCACACAAAATCCAACCGTTACACAGTTTTCCAATCTCGGTGGGACCGAATCAACAAACTCGGTCGGACCGGAAATGTAAACCTAGTGACCATTAGAGATTTTCGGTGGGACTGACATGCAACTCGGTAGGACCGATATGGTTAGGGTTTGGGCATAACGTAATCTCGGTGAGACCGATTACACAAACTCGGTGATACCGAATTTGGTAATTAGCTAACCAGAGAGTTGGTCAGGCAAACTCGGTGGGACCGATTTGCTCTTTCGGTGAGACCGAGTGGAACTCGGTGAGACCGAAAAGTTACAAAGGGGAAACACTGAGTTTACATTGCAATCTCAGTGGGACCGATTCGCTCTTTCGGTGAGACCGAAAAGTTATGAAAGGGAAATAGAGAGTTTGCAACCCCATCTCGGTGAGACCGAGATCCCTATCGGTAGGACCGAATTGCTAGGGTTTGGCAGTGGCTTATGACAAATGAAAACTCGGTGGCGCCGGATAGGAAGAATCGGTAGGACCGAGTTTGGCTTAGGGTTTAGGTCATATGTGGATATGGGAAAGTAGTTGAGGGTTTTTGGAGCATATCACTAAGCACATGAAGCAAGAGGCTCATTAAGCAACACCTCATCCCTCCTTGATAGTATTGGCTTTTCCTAAAGACTCAGTGTGATCTTGGATCACTAAAATATAAAATGAAGAGTCTTGAGCTTTTGAGCTTGAGCCAATCCTTTTTCCTTAGCATTTTGAGGGTTCCACTTTCACATCCATGCCATGCCAATCATTGAGCTTTCCTGAAATAATCATCTTGGAATAGCATTATCTCAATGAGCTATATGTTGTTATGAATTACCAAAACCACCTAGGGATAGTTGCACTTTCAGACATTCAACACCCGTACACTCTGGTATGGCCAATACGCTAGGGGCTTAAGCGTACCCCATAATACGGCGTGAGAAGTCCGATCACTTTCAACAGTGCGGCACCCCGAACTTATAGCATTATATGCATCAGCTCTGAATCATGTCTTGGGTCAGTAGTTGGGTTTGCCGGGCTCCCGTGTTTTGGTACCTTACGTTCCGCTATATCGGCTAAGGTAGCACTGGGATAACTACTGCGATTGTGCCCCGGTTCATCTGGGCAAGCACCTCAGTAGAGAAAGCTAAAACTGACTGTCATGATAAGGCGAGAGATGGTCGCTGTTCGAGAGGTCTCGAGTCCCTAAAGACTTATGCCGCTTAGAGCGAGGAGACGGCTTTGTCCGGCTTAAGGCGTGTATAGCGCCCAGAATTCGGCCTTCCGAATACGAGGGGCTTCGCCAAAATTTAAAATTGTAGACTTCTATGACTAAGTGAGAGTGATAAAACATTATAGTCGGATTGCCTTGTTCATTGTGCTGAGCACCTCCCTCGAAGGACCCAACAATGGGAAAAAGAGTGCTCACATTTATCCCGAACACCCCAGCACTCAGGGCATGGGGGCAGAAGCCGACGACTGGCCATCTCTCAGATTTAATAAACAGCCGCACAGAAGGTAATATTTTAAATTCAAACAAGCGTTGCATAGCGCATATGAAAAAGTTTTCATAATACAGGATCACACGAGCAAGTTCATTCAAAAATTACATCCTTCGTACACTCGTCCGCCGCAAGACGGGCACCCTTCAGGACACCCTCATAATACATTTCGCGGTGGCGATGCTCCTTGCCCTGCGGCGGCCCCTCCTTCACTAGCTTCTCGGCGTCCATCTTGGCCCAGTGCACCTTCGCACGGGCAAAAGCCCGGCGGGCACCTTTGATGCAGACGGACCGCTTGATGACTTCCAGCCGGGGGCAGGCGTCCACAAGCCACCTCACCAGGCCGAAGTAGCTGTTGGGAAGGGAGCCGACAGGCCACATCCGGACTATAAGGCCCCTCATGGCCTGTTCGGCCGCCTTGTGCAGCTCAACCAGTTGCTTCAGCTGGTCGCTCACAGGCATCGGGTGTTCGGTCCCAGTATACTGAGACCAGAACAACTTCTCCGTCGAGCTCCCCTCCTCGGCCTGGTAATATTTCACGGCATCCGACACGCTGCGGGGCAAATCTGCGAATGCTCCTGGAGAGCTCCGGACTCGGGTAAGTAACAAGTAATTTACTTTCACATGCTTGCTTTGCATATTGAATGTGTTACCCACCGCTATCTTCCTCATCGCCTCAATTTCCTGGAGGGCCTTTTGGGCTTCAGCCTTGGCATGCTTTGTGCTCTCGAGGGTCGCAGCAAGCCCGGTCTCTTGCGTCTTCGAGTCAAGCTCCAAAGTCTCGTGTTTCTTCACGGGCACCTGGAGCTCTTGCTACACCTCGCCCACCTGTGCCTCTTGTTTCTACCACTCGGTGCGCTCCTTGGCCGCTTTGTTTTCGGCCTCGGACAATGCCTACTTCAGGGTCACCACTTCGGTCATCGCCCCTGGCACATTGATGATCCAGTCATTTCGTAACCACATTTTCTTTTTTATATAGACAAGGTATTACTTACCTTTGTTCTCCTCGAGCTGCCTCTTGGCAAGGACGAGCTCTTTCTCGGACCGATCGAGGTCCTGCTTCAGTGCGGCGACCTCCGTAGTCAGTGCGGCAGAGGTCAGTAGCGAAGCCTGCATATGCATACAGACATACTTATATTAGACTCCTGCAGATATTATTTGATCCTCTATTCGGCTTTTCTTTGTGAACACCAAATAGAGCATCAGGGGCTACTGTCTATGCGGTAATATTTTCCTATATTTTAAATACTTACCTCAAAGCTTGTTAGAAGGCTGGCATAGCCTTCAGTCAGTCCGCTCTTAGCGGACTGAACCTTCTTGATCACCGCACTCATAATAGTGCGGTGCTCTTCGTCGATGGAAGCGCCGCGAAGCGCTCCCAGCAGGTTGTCCGGTGCCTCTGGACGGACAGAGGTCACCGGCACAGGCGGCTTGGCCCTCTTGGAAGGGGGCCGCCTACCGGAGTCCAGAACCACTGGAGGTTCCGGCGCGGCGTTCGGCTGGGGGCCGAACTTGGAGCCCTTGGGAGTCTTGCTCCCTTCGCGCCTGGAGTCCGGAAGTTCGCCTTGAGGCACCTCCAGGACTACCTCCCCCCAGCTCGGTGCCCCTTGAGACAATACCTTGGCATTGTCCATAGGGCAAGGATAGGAGGCAGTTGGAAGTGTATCACTATTCATATCCGACGAGTCCAAGGAACCGTCCGACGAGGATACGTCGATACGGGCTCGGGGCGGACTGCATAATCATGTTCGACGTTAGGAGAAGCAGTGCAACAAAAGTATGCTATGAGTTACTCTAGTATCCAAATACTTACGACTTCGCCAGGGGCTTGGCCCTGAGCAGCCACTCGTCTTCGCTGTCGACGGTGGCAGTGGAGCAGTCCAAAAGGAGAGTCCTTCCCTTCTTGGACCCTTCGGCCTCCCCGGTTGGTGCGGGCTTCCTTTTCTTGTCTCCCCCGGCTGGAGGGGGAGAATCTTCATCTTCCTTCTCCTCGTTTTCACGGGAGGAGTGCGTCTCGGAGTTATCGGACAATGTGTCCGATACCACCTGGCGCCGGGAACTCTTTCGGGTTCCCGTGGCCTTCTTCTTGGTCTTCTCTGGAACCTCATAAGGAGCCGGAGTCCGCATCTCCGTCAGGAGAGCGTCTGCAGGGTCTTCGGGCAGAGGGGCCGGACAGTTAATCTGCTCCGATGTCTCCACCCAGTCCTGTCAAAGGCATGGTAGCTCAGACCCCGCACATGGTTAAGCTATGAGAAATAAATACCCTACCCGGTGTACGGAGCTTACCAGATTCGCAGGGCGCTTCGCGCTTAACCCACGGTCCTCGGTAAGAGAAGGGGGGACCTCGGCGCCTTTGAACAGCACCTTCCAGACGTCCTTATGTGTCGTGTCGAAGAGCTCACGTAGAGTCTGGTGCTGGGCCGGGTCGAATTCCCATAAGTTGAAAGCCCATTGTTGACACGGGAGGATCTGGCGGAAGAGCATGACCTGAACTATGTTGACAAGCTGCGGGCCGAACTCATCGTCATTGAAGCCTGGTTCAGGGGCTACTGAGGGAGTCCTGGATTAGGGGGTCCTCGGACAGCCGGACTATATACTTTGGCCGGACTGTTGGACTATGAAGATACAAGATTGAAGACTTCGTCCCGTGTCCGGGTGAGACTCTCCTTTGCATGGAAGGCAAGCTTGGCAATTCGGATATGTGGATCTCCTCTCTTGTAACCGACTCTGAGTAACCCTAGCCTCCTCCGGTGTCTATATAAACCGGAGGGTTTAGTCCGTAGGACAACAACAATCATAATCATAGGCTAGCTTCTAGGGTTTAGCCTCTACGATCTCATGGTAGATCAACTCTTGTAATACTCATATCATCAAGATCAATCAAGAAGGAAGTAGGGTATTACCTCCATCGAGAGGGCCGGTGAGGGAGTCTTGGATTAGGGGGGATCCGGACAGCCGGACTATATCCTTTGGCCGGACTGTTGGACTATGAAGATACAAGATTGAAGACTTCGTCCTGTGTCCGGATGGGACTCTCCTTGGCGTGGAAGGCAAGCTTGGCAATACGGATATGTAGATCTCCTTCCTTGTAACTGACTCTGTGTAACCCTAGCCCCCTCCGGTGTCTATATAAACCGGATGGTTTTAGTCCGTAGGACAACATACAATCATACCATAAGCTAGCTTCTAGGGTTTAGCCTCGATGATCTCGTGGTAGATCAACTCTTGTACTACTCATATTATCAAGAATAATCAAGCAGGACATAGTGTTTTACCTCCATCAAGAGGGCCCAAACCTGGGTAAAACATTGTGTCCCCTACCTCCTGTTACCATCCGCCTTGGACGCACAGTTCGGGACCCCCTACCCGAGATCTGCCGGTTTTGACACCTACATTGGTGCTTTCTTGAGAGTTCCTCTGTGTCGTCATCATTAGGCTTGATGGCTCCTTCGATCATCGATAGCGATGCAGTCCAGGGTGAGACTTTTCTCCCCAGATAGATCTTTGTATTCGGCGGCTTCGCACTGCAGGCCAACTCGCTTGGCCTTCTGGAGCAGATCGAGAGTTACGCCTCTGGCCACCAGGTCAGGTTTGGAAGCTTAAATTACATGGCCGACATCCGTGGAGACTTGATCTTCGACGGATTCGAGCCCCTGCCGAGTACGTCGCACGATCACGATGAGCATGATTTAGCTCTACCGTCGGATAGTGTGCAGGAGATCGCACCGGCAACCGCTCCGACCCTCAACTCGGAGCCGATTGCGCCATCCACGGACGGGGGGATAGACCCCGCCACGGAGACCGCATTCTCAGCGGCGATCGAGCCGAATATCGACCTTACCCTTCATGAGAGCCGTGACGCCAAATTGCCGGATTCTTCCCCAGCCACGTACTCCGAACCGCCTACGCCCGTGCCTATCGAATCCGACTGGGCGCCGATCATGGAGTTCACCTCCGCGGATATCATTCAGCACTCGCCCTTTGGCGACATGCTGAACTCATTAAGGTCTCTCTCCCTGTCAAGAGAGTCCTGGCCGAACTATGTTCGGCAGGATTGGGATGCGGATGACGAAGAAATTCGCCGCCCACCCACGACCCACTTAGTAGCCACTGTCGACAATTTGACTGACATGCTTGACTAAGACTCCTAAGACATCGACGGTATGGACGATGCTGCGGGAGACGAAGAGGAACCACTGCCCACAGGGCACTGGACAGCCACCTCATCATATAATATATACATGGTGGACACACCCAAAGAAGGCAATGGCGACGGGACAGCGGACGATGACCCCTCCAAGAAGCAACCCAAGCGTCGACGTCAGCGGCACCGCTCTAAGTCTCGCCAAAGAAAAAGCGGTGACACCGGCACAGGAGATAATAGCACTCCGGACAGTGCGGAAGACGACAACAATCCCCTCCAGCAAGATTTAGAGCAGGAGGATGGAGAAGCCAGCCCTCCCGAGAGAGCAGCAGATGGAGAGGCGGAGGATGATAATTACATGCCTCCCTCTGAAGATGAGGCAAGCCTCGACGATGACGAATTTGTCGTGCCGGAGGATCCCGCCGAGCAAGAGTGCTTCAAGCGCCGGCTTATAGCCACGGCAAATAGCTTAAGAAAAAGTAGCAGCAGCTTCAAGCTGATCAAGATTTGCTAGCTGACAGATGGACTAAAGTCCTTGCGGCCGAAGAATATGAACTCAAACGCCCCTCCAAGAGTTACCCAAAGCGCAGGTTGCTACCCTGACTGGAGGAGGAAGCATTAAAACCTACATCTCCAGCATATGACGCGGCTGATCAGCCACCTCGTGGCCGCGACAGAGAGGCATTTCAGCCAAAAACTCAGCCCGCACCCCGACGCCACTCAAATAAAAATGACAAGGCACGGGGAAACACGCTAGACCTGTGAGACGTATTGGAGAACAAAGCAAAACACGCAAGATCAATCTACGGATCACGAGGGCGCGCCACTACGCGAGATGATAACCGTCACGCCTGATACAGTAAAAGTAAATCCAGCCGGGCCGAACACAGCGGACAAGACTCATTCGAGCTGCGTCGCGACATAGCCCACTATAGAGCACCGCACACCCCATATGCTTCACAGACGAAGTAATGGATCACCAAATCCAAAGGGTTTCAAACCCGTAAATATTGAATCATACGACAACACAACAGATCCTGCGGTATGGATCGAAGACTTCCTCCTACACATCCACATGGCCCGCGGTGACGATCTACATGCCATCAAATACCTCCCACTCAAGCTCAAAGGACCAGCTCGGCATTGGCTCAACAGCCTGCTAGCAGAATCCATCGGCTGTTGGGAAGATCTGGAAGCCGCATTCCTCGACAACTTCCAGGGCACTTATGTGCGACCACCAGATGCCGATGACTTGAGCCACATAATTCAGAAGCCAGAGGAATTGGCCAGGCAATTCTAGACACGGTTCCTGACAAAGAAAAATCAAATCGTTGACTGTCCAGATGTAGAGGCCCTAGCAGCTTTTAAGCACAACATCCGCGACGAGTGGCTCGCCCGGCACCTTGGCCAGGAAAAGCCGAAGTCTATGGCAGCCCTCACGACACTCATGACCCGCTTTTGCGTGGGAGAAGACAGGTGGCTGGCTCGCAGCAATAACATATCAAAGAACCACGGTACTTCAGATACCAAGGATAGCAATGGCAAGTCACGTCACAACAAACATAAGCGCCGCGTCAATAGCGACAATACCGAGGATACGGCAGTCAATGCCGGATTCAGAGGCTCTAAACCCGGTCAGCGGAAAAAGGCATTCAAAAGAAGCACTCCGGGCCCGTCCAGTTTGGACCGTATACTCGATCGCTCGTGCCAAATACATGGAACCCCCGACAAGCCAGCCAACCACACCAACAGGGAATGTTGGGTGTTCAAGCAGGTCGTCAAGTTAAACCTCGAAAACAAAGATAAGGGGCTACATAGCGATGACGAGGAGGAGCCTCGGCAGCCGAACACCAGAGGACAGAGGAGGTTCCCCCCACAAGTGCGGACGGTGAACAAGATATACGCAACCCACATCCCCAAGAGGGAGCGGAAGCATGCGTTAAGGGATGTATATGCGTTGGAGCCAGTCGCCCCAAAGTTCAACCCATGGTCCTCTTGTCCGATCACCTTCGATCGCAGGGACCATCCCACTAGTATCCGTCATGGCGGATTCGCCGCACTGGTCCTAGACCCAATCATCAACGGATTTCACCTCACTCGAGTCCTTATGGATGGCGGCAGCAGCCTGAACCTGCTTTATCAGGACATAGTGCGCAAAATGGGTATAGACCCCTCAAGGATCAAACCCACAAAAACGACCTTCAAAGGCGTCATACCAGGTGTAGAGGCCCATTGCACAGGCTCAGTCACACTGGAAGTGGTCTTTGAATCCCTGGATAACTTCTGAAGCGAGGAGTTAATCTTCATCTTGGCCCAGTGCACCTTCGCACGGGCAAAAGCCCGGTGGGCACCTTCGATGCAGACGGACCGCTTGATGACTTCCAGCCGGGGGCAGGCATCCACAAGCCGCCTCACCAGGCTAAAGTAGCTATTGGGAAGGGAGCCGCCAAGCGACATCCGGACTATAAGGCCCCTCATGGCCTGTTCGGCCGCCTTGTGCAGCTCAACCAGTTGCTTCAGCTGGTCGCTCACAGGCATCGGGTGTTCGGTCCCAGTATACTGAGACCAGAACAACTTCTCCGTCGAGCTCCCCTCCTCGGCCTGGTAATATTTCACGGCATCCGACACGCTGCGGGGTAAATCTGCGAATGCTCCTGGAGAGCTCCGGACTCGGGTAAGTAACAAGTAATTTACTTTCACATGCTTGCTTTGCATATTGAATGCCTTACCCGCCGCTATCTTCCTCATCGCCTCAATTTCCTGGAGGGCCTTTTGGGCTTCAGCCTTGGCATGCTTTGTGCTCTCGAGGGCCGCAGCTAGCCCGGTCTCTCGCGTTTTCGAGTCAAGCTCCAAAGTCTCGTGTTTCTTCACGGGCGCCTCGAGCTCTTGCTACACCTCGCCCACCCGTGCCTCTTGTTTCTCCCACTCGGTGCGCTCCTTGGCCGCTTTGTTTTCGGCCTCGGACAACGCCTACTTCAGGGTCACCACTTCGGTCGTCGCCCCTGGCACATTCATGATGATCCTGTCATTTCGTAACCACATTTTCTTTTTTATATAGACAAGGTATTACTTACCTTTGTTCTCCTCGAGCTGCCTCTTGGCAAGGCCGAGCTCTTTCTCGGACCGCTCGAGGTCCTGCTTCAGTGCGGCGACCTCCATAGTCAGTGCGGCAGAGGTCAGCAGCGAAGCCTGCATATGCATACAGACATACTTATATTAGACTCCTGCAGATATTATTTGATCCTCTATTCGGCTTTTCTTTGTGAACACCAAACAGAGCATCAGGGGCTACTGCCTATGCGGTAATATTTTCCTATATTTTAAATACTTACCTCAAAGCCTGTTAGAAGGCTGGCATAGGCTTCAGTCAGTCCGCTCTTGGCGGACTGAACCTTCTTGATCACCGCACTCATAATAGTGTGGTGCTCTTCGTCGATGGAAGCGCCGCGAAGCGCTCCCAGCAGGTTGTCCGGTGCCTCTGGACGGACAGAGGTCACCGGCACGGGCGGCTTGCCCCTCTTGGAAGGGGGCCGCCTGCCGGAGTCCAGAACCACTGGAGGTTCCGGCGCGGCGTTCGGCTGGGGGCCGAACTTGGAGCCCTTGGGAGTCTTGCTCCCTTCGCGCCTGGAGTCCGGAAGTTCGCCTTGAGGCGCCTCCGGGACTACCTCCCCCCAGCTCGGTGCCCCTTGAGACAATACCTTGGCATTGTCCGTAGGGCAAGGAGAGGAGGCGGTTGGAAGTGTATCAGTATTCATATCCGACGAGTCCAAGGAACCGTCCGACGAGGATACGTCGATACGGGCTTGGGGCGGACTGCATAATCATGTTCGACGTTAGGAGAAGCAGTGCAACAAAAGTATGCTATCAGTTACTCTGGTATCTGAATACTTACGACTTCGCCAGGGGCTTGGCCCTGAGCAGCCACTCGTCTTCGCCGTCGGCGGTGGCGGTGGAGCAGTCCGAAAGGAGAGTCCTTCCCTTCTTGGACCCTTCGGCCTCCCTGGTTGGGGCGGCCTTCCTTTTGTTGTCTCCCCCGACTGGAGGGGGAGAATCTTCATCTTCCTTCTCCTCGTTTTCACGAGAGGAGTGCATCTCGGAGTTATCGGACATTGTGTCCGATACCACCTGGCGCCGGGAACTCTTTCGGGTTCCCATGGCCTTCTTCTTGGTCTTCTCCGGCACCTCATAAGGAGCCGGAGTCCGCACCTCCGTCAGGAGAGCGTCTGCAGAGTCTTCGGGCAGAGGGGCCGGACAGTTAATCTTCTCCGATGTCTCCACCCAGTCCTGTCAAAGGCATGGGAGCTCATACCCCGCACATGGTTAAGCTATGAGAAATAAATACCCTACCCGGTGTACGGAGCTTACCGGATTCGCAGGGCGCTTCGCGCTTAACCCATGGTCCTTGGTAAGAGAAGGGGGACCTCGGCGCCTTTGAACAGCACCTTCCAGACATCCTTATGCATCGTGTCAAAGAGCTCACGCAGAGTCTGGTGCTGGGCCGGGTCGAATTCCCATAAGTTGAAAGCCCGTTGTTGACACGGCAGGATCCGGCGGAAGAGCATGACCTGGACTATGTTGACAAGCTTAAGTTTCTTGCTTATCATGTTCCGGATACACTTCTGGAGTCCGTCCAGCTCCACTGATGAGCCCCAGGATAGGCCCTTCTCCTTCCAGGAAGTGAGCCACATGGGGATTCCGGATCGAAGCTCGGGGGCCGCCACCCAATTGGTGTCGCGCGGCTCAGTGATGTAGAACCACCCCGATTGCCACCCCTTTTATGGTCTCCACGAAGGAGCCCTCGAGCCATGTAACGTTGGGCATTTTGCCCACCATGGCTCCGCCGCATTCCGCTTGTTGGCCGCCAACCAGCTTCGACTTGATATTGAAGGTCTTTAGCCACAGGCCGAAGTGGGGCCGGATGCGGAGGAAAGCCTCGCACACGATGATGAACGCCGAAATGTTGAGGATGAAATTCGGGGCTAGATCATGAAAGTCCAGCCCATAATAGAACATAAGGCCACGGACGAATGGATGGAGGGGAAACCCCAGTCTGCGGACGAAGTGGGGGAGGAAAACCACCCTTTCGTGAGGTTCCGGGGTAGGGACGATCTTCCCCATGGCTGGCAGCCGGTGTGCGATATCCGCAGCTAAGTATCTGGCCCCATGTAGTTTATTGATGTGTCCCTCCGTGACGGAGGAGACCATCCACTGGCCTCCCGCTCTGGACATGTTTGGGGAGATTTGAGGAGAAGGATGTGGACTTGGGTGCTGGACCTCGAGTGCACGAAAATGGATGAGCAAGGAGGAAGAAGGCGTTGGTAGAAAATGTTGAAACATTATCCCTTTATAAAGGCGGACGAAACTATGTGCTCCCACTAGCCTGGTGAAACTCACTTATCCCCCAAGCGCCGTAATTGATGGCGTGGTTGGGTTACCCACGTCCGTATTGATGGGAATCCCGTAATAAGGGGACACGATCTCTGCTTCGACAAGACGCGCCAAGGAAACCGCCTCGTGAAACATGCTGAGATAGGTTATGAAAAACGATTCGAATAAAGACATGGCTGTGGTGTGATGCCACGCTACGGGGTACGTCAGCAGATCAGATTTGTGGAAATATTATTCTCTCTACGGTGGTATGTGGAACTTGTTTTGCAAAGCTGGACACGATCCTCGTGTTCAAAATCTTCTATGAAGTATTAGGAGGAGGAACCCGCCTTGCAATGCCGAAGAAAATCTGCGCGTCTGACTCATCGTCATTGAAGCCTAGTTCAGGGGCTACTCAGGGAGTCCTGGATTAGGGGGGATCCGGACAGCCGGACTATATCCTTTGGCTGGACTGTTGGACTATGAAGATACAAGATTGAAGACTTCGCCCTGTGTCCGGATGGGACTCTCCTTGGTGTGGAAGGCAAGCTTGGCAATATGGATATGTAGATCTCCTTCCTTGTAACCGACTCTGTGTAACCCTAGCCCCCTCCGGTGTCTATATAAACCGGAGGGTTTTAGTCCGTAGGACAACATACAATCATACCATAGGCTAGCTTCTAGGGTTTAGCCTCTCTGATCTCGTGGTAGATCAACTCTTATACTACTCATATTATCAAGAATAATCAAGCAGGACGTAGCATTTTACCTCCATCAAGAGGGCCTGAACCTGGGTAAAACATTGTGCCCCCTGCCTCCTGTTACCATCCGCCTTAGACGCACAGTTCGGGACCCCCTACCCGAGATCCGCCGGTTTTGACACCGACAGCCCGAACCTGGGTAAACATTGTGTCCCCCGCCTCCTGTTACCATCCGCCTTAGACACACAGTTCGGGACCCCCTACCCGAGATCCGCCGGTTTTGACACCAACATCCATATTTAGTGCTAAATTCACGAAAAGCATCGGTATCCATAAAAGAATTAACACAATCAAACTTAGGTGTTATACCTGACTCCTTACCTTCGTCGAGTTCCCAATCTTCAGAGTTGTGTTTAATTCTTTCCAATAAATCCCATCTGAATTCAATAGTCTTCATCATAAAAGAACCAGTACAAGAAGTATCGAGCATGGAGCGATTACTGAGAGAAAGCCGAGCATAAAAATTTTGAATAATAATTTCTCTTGAGAGGTCATGATTGGGGCATGAATATAAAATTGACTTAAGCCTCCGCCAATCTTGAGCGATACTTTCTCCTTCGCGAGGCCAAAAATTATATATATAATCACGATCACAATGAACCAAATGCATAGGATAAAACTTTTGATGAAATTCCAATTTCAATCGGTTGTAGTTCCATTATCCAATATCATCACATAGCCTAAACCATGTCAATGACTTTCCCTTCAAAGATAAAGGGAAGACCTTCTTCTTTATAACATCCTCGGGTATACCTGCTGAGGGAGTCCTGGATTAGGGGGTGTTCGGGTAGCCGGACTATATCTTGAGCCGGACTCCTGGACTATGAAGATACAAGATTGAAGACTTTGTCCCGTGTCCGAATGGGACTTTCCTTGGCGTGGAAGGCAAGCTTGGCGATGCGGATATTCAAGATCTCCTACCATTGTAACCGACTCTATGTAACCCTAACCCTATCCGGTGTCTATATAAACCGGAGGGTTGTAGTCCGTAGGCAATCAACTCCATACACAACAATCATACCATAGGCTAGCTTCTAGGGTTTAGCCTCCTTGATCTCGTGGTAGATCCACTCTTGTACTACCCATATCATCAATATTAATCAAGCAGGACGTAGGGTTTTACCTCCATCAAGAGGGCCCGAACCTGGGTAAAACATCATGTTCCCTGCCTCCTATTACCATCCGGCCTAGGCACACAGTTCGGGACCCACTACCCGAGATCCGCCGGTTTTGACACCGACATTGGTGCTTTCATTGAGAGTTCCTCTGTGTCGTCGCCTTTAGGCCCGATGGCTCCTTTGATCATCAACAACGATGCGGTCCAGGGTGAGACTTTTCTCCCCAGACAGATCTTCGTCTTCGGCGGCTTCGCTCTGCGGGCCAATTCGCTCGGCCACCTAGAGCAGATCGAAAGCTACGCCCCTGGCCATCAAGTCAGGTTTGGAAGCTTAAACTACATGGCTGACATCCACGGAGACTTGATCTTCGACGGGCTCGAGCCACGGCCAAGCGCGCCGCACTATCTCGAGGGGCATGATCTAGCTCTGCCCCCGGACAGTGTCCTGGAGGCCGCACACGCATCAGTTCTGACCCCTAACTCGGAGCCTATTGCGCCAATCGAGGATGAGCGGTTGGACGTCACCTCGGGGGCTGCGATCCCGAAAGCAATCGAGCCGAACGCTAGCCCCGCACTCTGCACGACCCGTGACTCCGAGGATCCAGACTCCTCCCCGGACTCCGAACCCCCCGTGCCCCTGCCAATCGAATCCGATTGGGCGCCGATAATGGAGTTCACCGCCGCAGACATCTTTCAGCATTCGCCTTTTTGTGACATCCTGAATTCTCTTAAGTCTCTCTCTTTATCAGGAGAGCCCTGGCCGAACTACGGTCAGCAAGGATGGGACACGGACGATGAGGAAACTCAAAGCCCACCCACCACCCACTTTGTAGCCACTGTCGATGATCTAACTGACATGCTTGACTTCAGCTCCGAAGACATCGACGGCATGGATGACGATGTGGGAGACGAACAGGAACCAGCACCTGTAGGGCGCTGGAAGGCCACCTTGTCATATGACATATATATGGTGGATACTCCAAAAGATGGAGATGGCGATGGAACAGTGGGGGAGACGCCCCCAAGAAACAGCCAAAGCACCGGCGTCAGCGGCGCCGCTCTAAATCCCTCCAAAGCAAAAACGGTGATTCCGGCACGGGAGATAATACTACCCCGGATAGCGCCGAAGAACACCCACCTCAGCAAGATTCGGCACAGGAAGATGGAGAAGCCAGCCCTCATGAGAGAGCGGCAGACCGAGAGGTCGAGAATGATAACTATACGCCTCCCTCCGAAGACGAGGCAAGCCTCGATGACGACGAATTCATCATACCATCAGACCCCGCCGAACAAGAGCGTTTTAAACGCAGGCTTTTAGCCATGGCAATCAGCCTCAAGAAAAAGCAGCAACATCTTAGAGCTGCCCAAGATTTGCTAGCTAACAGATGGACTGAAGTCCTTGCGGCCAAAGAGTATGAACTCGAACGCCCCTCCAAGAGTTACCCGAAGCGCAGGCCGCTACCCCGATCAGAGGAGGAAGCGCCTACATCACCAATGCATGACATGGCAGACCGGCCACCTCGCGGCCGCGACAGAGGCCTCTCGGCCCTCCACCCAAGCCATGCCCCGACGCTGCTCAACCAAGGCACGGGAAAATGCGCCCGGCCTGCGAGACATACTGGAGGATAAGGCAAGACAAACAAGATCGATCTACGGATCGCGCAGGCGCCCTACGGCATGTGACAATGACCTTCACTCCGGATACAACAAATCCGGCCGGGCCGAACACAACAGACATAGCTCTTTCGAGCTGCGTCGTGATATAGCCCAGTACAGAGGCGCCGCACACCCGCTATGCTTCACGAATGAAGCAATGGATCTTAATATCCCAGAGGGTTTCAAACCCGTAAACATCAAATCATACGATGGCACAACAGATCCGGCGGTATGGATCGAGGATTATCTCCTTCACATCCACATGGCACGCGGCGATGATCTACACGCCATCAAATACCTCCTGCTCAAACTTAAAGGACCGGCCCGGCATTGGCTTAACAGCTTGCCAGCAGACTCAATCGGTTCTTGGGAGGACCTGGAAGCCGCATTCCTCGACAACTTCCAGGGCACTTACGTGCGAACACCGGATGCCGACGACTTAAGCCACATAATTTAGCAGTCAGAGGAATCGGCCAGACAATTCTGGACACGGTTCCTAACAAAGAAAAACCAGATAGTCGACTGTCCGGACACAGAGGCCCTAGCAGCCTTCAAGCATAACATCTGCGACGAGTGGCTTGCCCGGCACCTGGGATAGGAAAGCCGAAATCCATGGCAGCCCTCACGACACTCATGACCCGCTTTTGCGCGGGAGAAGACAGCTGGCTAGCTCGCAGTAACAACTTATCAAAGAACCCTGGTAATTCGGATACCAAGGACAAAAGTGGCAGGACACGTCGGAATAAGCAAAAACGCCGCGTTAGTAGCGACAGCAATGAAGACACGGCAGTCAATGCTGGATTCAAAGGCTATAAATCCGGTCAGCGGAAAAAGCCATTCAAAAAGAATACTCAGGGCCCGTCCAGTTTGGACCAAATAATCGATCGCTTGTGCCAGATACATGGCACCCCCGAAAGGCCAGCCAATCACACTAACAGGGATTGTTGGGTGTTCAAGCAGGCAGGCAAGTTAAGGGCCGAAAACAGAGACAAGGGGCTGCACAGCGACGACGAGGAGCCCAAGCCGCCAAACAA
Organism: Triticum aestivum; assembly: GCF_018294505.1. Lineage (NCBI taxonomy): Eukaryota > Viridiplantae > Streptophyta > Magnoliopsida > Poales > Poaceae > Triticum > Triticum aestivum. The sequence continues at coordinate 313,927,371 of NC_057806.1, read as the reverse complement.
CAATGGACAGAAGGGCTTTCCCCCACAAGTGCGGACGGTGAACATGATATACGCAACCCACATTCCCAAACGGGAGCGGAAGTGTGCGCTATGGGATGTATACGCGATGGAGCCAGTCGCCCCAAAGTTCAACCCATGGTCCTCCTGCCCGATCACTTTTGATCGAAGGGACCATCCCACTAGCATCCGTCATGGCGGCTTCGCCGCATTGGTTCTAGACCCAATCATCGACGGATTTCATCTCACAAGAGTCCTCATGGACGGTGGCAGTAGCCTGAACCTGCTTTATCAGGATACAGTGTGGAAAATGGGCATAGATCCCTCAAGGATTAAGCCCACAAGAACGACCTTTAAAGGCGTTATACCAGGTGTAGAAGCCAACTGTACAGGCTCAGTAACACTTGACGTGGTCTTCGGATCCCCGGACAATTTCCGAAGCGAAGAGTTAATCTTCGATGTAGTCCCGTTTCGCAGTGGCTATCACGCCCTGCTCGAACGGACCGCATTCACAAAGTTCAATGCGGTGCCGCACTACGCATATCTCAAGCTCAAGATGCCAGGCCCTCGAGGAGTAATTACGATCAACGGAAACACCGAACGCTCCCTTTGTACGGAGGAGCATACGGCGGCCCTCGCAGCGGAGGTACAAAGTAGCCTTCTCAGGCAATTCTCCAGTCCGGCCATTAAAAAGCCAGACACTGCCAAGCGCGCCCGGAGTAACCCACAGCAGGACCGCCTGGCACACTCTGAGCAAGTGTAGCAATGCAGTCCCAACCCCAGCTTTCGTGACATAGCGAAACCAGTACCTCGCGTACATAACTACGCCCCTGAAATACCATGGGCACAGGGGAAGGGGCACAATAACGGCACGCCCAAAATACGGCTTAAAACGTACTAGGGGCTGCCGGATTCTTTTTTTGTAATTTTTTCTTACTTTCAGGACTCCATACTTCGGACGACCTGTTCGGCAATTTGACTGCCGCACAAACGATGCAAGATCCAGGGAGGCAGACAAGCCATGCCGCATTATGGAACTCCCAGGTGGTCTCTGTTACGAGCGGTATACCTGTTTTAAATACAATTCCGCGGCCTACCCCTGGTGAGGACATACTGAATAGTCCAATATCTTTTGCTTACCGCACTATTTGTATCGTTCGGCGTTGATAAATAGCCTCTCTATAAACAATGCTTAGCTTCTTGTCTATTTTTTGCATTATCTTCTTTTCACATTTATGTTTATTAAATGACATGATTGCACCCGTACAGCATGGTACAGCAAACACGCCAGGGGCTTCAGTACCCCTCATAATGGTGTGAGAAGTCCATACACTTTCACAAGTGCGGCACCCCGAACTTATAGCACTATATGCATCGACTCCGAATCATGATTTGGGTCAATAGTTGGGTTTGCCCGGCTCCTATGTTTTGGTGCCTTACGTTCCGCTCTATCGGCTAAGGTAGCACTAGGAGAACCACTGCGATTGTGCCCCGGTTCAGCTGGGTTAAGCACCTCAGTGGAGAAAGCTAAAACTGACTGTCATGATGTGGCGAGAGACCGGTCGATGTTCGAGAGGTTTTTCGAGTCCCTAAAGCTTATGCCGCTTCGAGCGAGGAGCTAGCTTTGTCCGGCCAAGGCGTGGATAGCGCCCCGAACTCGGTCTTCCGAACTAGGGGCTTCGCCGAAATTTAAAATTATAGAGTTCTATGGCTAGGTGAGAGTGTTCAAGCATTATAGTCCGATTGCCTGGTTCGTTGTGCTGAGCGCCTCCCTCGAAGGACCCAACTATGGGAAAAAGAGCGCTCAGGTTTATCCCGAACACCCCAGCACTAGTGGCACGGGGGCAGAAGCCGATGACTGGCCATCTCTCAATATTTGATAAATGGCCACACAGAAAGTAATATTTTAAATTCAATAAGCATTGCTTAGCGCATATGAACAAGTTTTCAGCGCACAGGATAAACACGAGCGAGTTCATTCAAATATCACATCCTTGGTACATTCATCCGCCACAAGGTGGGCACCTGCAAGAACATCCTTGTAGTAGTTCTCGGGTTTGCGATGCTCCTTCCCCGGCGGTGGCCCGTCCTTCACAAGCTTCTCACCGTCTAGCTTACCCCAGTGCACCTTTGCACGGGCAAGGGCCCGACGGGCACCTTCGATGCAGATGGAGCGCTTGATGACCTCAAGCCTCGGACAAGCCTCCACCAGCCACTGCACCAGCCCGAAATAGCTCCCAGGCAGGGCCTCTCCGGGCCACAGCCGAACTATGAAGCCCTTCATGGCCTGCTCGGCAGCCTTGTGTAGCTCGACCAGCTGTTTCAGCTGGTCGCTCAAGGGCACAGGGTGTCCGGCCTCAGAATACTGAGACCAGAACACCTTCTCCGTCGAGCTACCCTCTTTAGCTCGGTAGAATGCGGCGGCGTCGGATACGCTGCGGGGAAGATCTGCGAATGCCCCTGGAGAGCTCCAGATTCGGGTAAGTAAGAGGTAGTTCACTTTTATATTTCTACTTTGCATAAAGAATGCCTTACCCGCTGCTATCTTCCTTATCTCCTCCAACTCTTGGAGGGCCTTTTGGGCTTCGGCCTTGGCAGACTTGGCAGCCTCTAGGGCCGTTGCAAGCTCGGATGCTTGCGCCTTCGAGTCCAGCTCCAAACTCTCATGTTTTTTCATGAGAGCCTGAAGCTCTTGTTGCACCTCGCCGACCTGAGCCCCAAGTCTGTCTCGCTCGGTGCGCTCCGCGGCCATTTTCTTTTCGGCCTCAGACAGCGCCTGCTTAAGGGTCGCCACCTCAGTCGTAGCCCCTACAATAAGCAGTACAATCCTGTTACTCTTTTTGCAATCAAGCCTTTTTATAGGCACTTTTTCTGTAAGGTATTTCTTACCTTCTTCCTCCTCGAGCCGCTGCTTGGCAAGGCCGAGCTCTTGCTCGGTCCGCTCGAGGTCCTGCTTCAGGACACCCACCTCCGCAGTCAGTGCGGTGGTGGATAGCAGCGACGCCTGCATACGCATATTGACTCTTTTTTAGACTCCTGCGAAATTTAATAGATCCTCTATTCGGCTTTTCTTTCCAAACGCCAAACAGAGCATCAGGGGCTACTGTCTATGCGGTAATATTTTTACATATTTTTACTTACCTCGAAGCCTGTTAGAAGGCTAGCGCAAGCTTCAGTCAGTCCGCTCTTGGCGGACTGAACCTTCTGGATCACCGTACTCATAATAGTACGGTGCCCCTCGTCGATGGAGGCGTCATCAAGCACCTCCAGCAGATTGTCCGGCACCTCCGGTTGGACGGAGGCCGCCGGCTCAGAAGGCTTGCTCCTCTTGGAAGGAGTTCGCCTATCGCGGTCCGGAACTGTGGAAGATTCTGGCGTGGTGTCTGGCACAAAGCCGGACTTAGAGCCCTGGGAAGCCTTATCCCCTTCACTCCTGGAGTCCGGGAGGTTGCCTTGCGGCTCCTCCGGGACCACCTCCTCCTGCCCCGGAGCTTGTTGTGACGCCACTTCGGCGTCGTCCGCAGTGCGGGGGGAGACAGTGGGCGGAACTGAGTTCACATCCGATGAGTCCAGGGAGCCGCCCGATGATTCATCGAATTTGGCCCGGGGCGGACTGCATAATTACATTCGACATTAAGGAAAGTTGTGCAACAAAGGAACATCATGAGTTACTCTGATATCCGAACTTACGATTTCGCCGGACGCTTGGCCCTGTTGGCCACTCCTCTTTGCCCTCTTCGGCGTTGGGGGCGTAGTCCGGCGGAGGGGTCTTCCTTTTCCTAGACCCCTCGGCCTCCCCCGTTGGGGCGGCCTTCCTCTTCTCTCCTCCCTCCGCTGGGGGGGAGAGTTTTCTTCTTCCTCCTCCTCGTTTTCACGGGAGGAGGGCGTCTCGGACTCGTCAGATGACGAGTCCGACACCACCACGTTGCGGGCACTCTTTCGAGTCCCCGTGGTCTTCTTCTTCTTGGCCTTCTTCTCCGGCACCACATAAGGCGCCGGAACTAGCAGCTTCGCTAGTAGAGCTGGGCTGGGTCTTCGGGCAGTGGAGCCGGACAGTTAATCGGTCCGGATATCACCCGCCAAGCCTGTCAAAGGTAAGGGAGTTTAGATCCCGCATAGAGTCAAACTATGAAAAAAGCTTAACATCCTGTAAAAGGTGTAGATGGCATACCTCGCTAGCGTAACGCTGCGAGCTGTATCCGCGGTCCTCGGAAGCGGATGCGGGAGCTTCGGCGCCCTTGAATAGCATCTTCCAGGCGTCTTCGTACGTCGTGTCGAAGAGCCTGCTGAGGGTTTGATGCTGCGCCGGGTCAAACTCCCATAGATTAAAATCCCGTTGTTGGCACGGGAGGATCCGGTGGACGAGCATAACCTGGATTACATTAACAAGCCGGACTGGCTTGTTCACCAGGGACTGGATGCATGTTTGCAATCCGGTCACCTCTTTTTCGTCACCCCACGACAGGCCCGTCTCTTTCCAGGACATAAGCCGCATGGGGGGTCCGGATCAAAACTCGGGGGCTGCGGTCCATTTCGGATCGCGCGGCTCGGTGATATAAAACCACCCGGATTGCCATCCCTTTAGGGTCTCCACGAAAGAGCCCTCGAACCATAGGACGTTGGCCATCTTGCCCGCCATGGCGCCTCCGCACTCCGCCTGGCTATCGCGCACCACCTTGGGCTTCACGTTGAAGGTCTTGAGCCAGAGGCCGAAATGAGGGCGGACGTGGAGAAAAGCCTCGCACACGACGATAAATGCCGAGATGTTGAGGATGAAGTTCGGAGCCAGATCGTGAAAATCCAGGCCATAGTAGAACATGAGCCCCCGGACAAATGGGTGGAGTGGAAAACCCAATCCGCGGAGGAAGTGGGGGAGAAATACTACCCTCTCATGGGGCTTTGGGGTGGGGAGAAGCTGCCCCTCTTCGGGAAGTCGGTGCGCGATGTCCTTGGACAGGTATCCGGCCTTCCTTAGCTTCTTGACTTTACCCTCCGTGACGGAGGAGACCATCCACTTGCCTCCCGCTTCGGACATTGTTGGAGAAGGTTGAGGTGGGAAGTGCGGGCTTGGGCGCTGGAGCTCGGGTGCGCAGGAGATGGATAGGCAAAGGAGGAAGAAGGCGTAGGTAAAAAGGTGGATCCTCGTCCCCTTATATGGGCGGATGCGGTTGTGCGTCCCCACCTGCCTAGTAAAACTCGCTTGCCTCCCAAGCGCCGTGATAAGTGGCGCAGTTGGGTTACCCACGTTCGTATTGATGAGAATCCCGTAAAAGGGGGGTACACGATCTCTGCTTTGACAAGACGTGCCAAGGAAACCGCCTCGCAAAAACACGCTGAGGTGGAAAAGTGAAAACGATTCGAGTGAAGGACTTGGCTGTAGTGTGATGACGCACTGCAGAATACGTCAGCAGATTTGATTTGTGTTAATATTATTCTCTCTATGGCAATATGTGGAAGCTTATTTTGCAGAGCCGGACACTACTCTTGGTGTTTACAATCTTCTATGAAGGACTTGGAGGAGGAACCCGCCTTGCAATGCCGAAGACAATGTGCGCGCCGGACTCGTCGTCATTGAAGCCTGGTTCAGGGGCTACTGAGGGAGTCCTCGATTAGGGGGTGTTCGGGTAGCCGGACTATACCTTCAGCCGGACTCCTGGACTATGAAGATACAAGATTGAAGACTTCGTCCCGTGTCCGGATGGGACTTTCCTTGGCGTGGAAGGCAAGCTTGGTGATGCGGATATTCAAGATCTCCTACCATTGTAACCGACTCTATGTAACCCTAACCCTATCCGATGTCTATATAAACCGGAGGGTTGTAGTCCGTAGGCAATCAACTCCATACACAACAATCATACCATAGGCTAGCTTCTAGGGTTTAGCCTCCTTGATCTCGTGGTAGATCCACTCTTGTACTACCCATATCATCAATATTAATCAAGCAGGACGTAGGGTTTTACCTCCATCAAGAGGGCCCGAACCTGGGTAAAACATCGTGTTCCCTGCCTCCTGTTACCATCCGGCCTAGGCACACAGTTCGGGACCCACTACCCGAGATCCGCCGGTTTTGACACCGACACCTGCAATATTAAACAATCCCCAAACTTCATCCACATAGATTAGGTGCATATCGGGATGTAATGTTCCATCTCCTGTAAAAGGATTAGCTAGCAGCTAGCAGTTTCTCTATCATACCCGAAGGAATTTCAAAGTAAACATTCTCAGTAGGTTCAGTAGGTTGAGGAGCAACTCTTTGCTCTATTGTTCGGTGTGAAGATACCTCAAACAAGCCCCTCAAAGGATTATTTTCCATAGTAACAAGTGACAGTAAATTTCAGCACACTATATAAATTTTTCCTTACCAAATTCCACCTACCAAAGGCGCTTCACTCCCCGGCAATGGCACCAGAAAAGAGTCTTGATGACCCACAAGTATAGGGGATCTATCATAGTCCTTCCGATAAGTAAGAGTGTCAAGCCCAACGAGGAGCAGAAGGAAATGACAAGCAGTTTTCAGTAAGGTATTCTCTGCAAGCACTGAAATTGTCGGTAACAGATAGTTTTGTGATAAGGTAATTCATAACGGGTAACAAGTAACAAAAGTAGACAAGGTGCAGCAAGGTGTCCCAATCCTTTTTGTAGCAAAGGACAAGCCTGGACAAACTCTTATATAAAGGAAAGTGCTCCCATGGACACATGGGAATTATCATCAAGCTAGTTTTCGTCATGCTCATATGATTCACGTCCGTTACTTTGATAATTTGATATGTGGGTGGACCGGTGCTTGGGTACTGCCCTTCCTTGGACAAGCATCCCACTTATGATTAACCCCCCTTTCAAGCATCCGCAACTACGAAAGAAGAATTAAGGTAAACCTAACCATAGCATGAAACATATGGATCCAAATCAGCCCCTTACGAAGCAACGCATAAACTAGGGTTTAAGCTTCTATCACTCTAGCAACCCATCATCTTCTTATTACTTCCCAATGCCTTCCCCTAGGCCCAAACAATGGTGAAGTGTCATGTAGTCGACGTTCACATAACACCACTAGAGGAAAGACAACATACATCTCATCAAAATATCGAACGAATACCAAATTCACATGACTACTTATAACAAGACTTCTCCCATGTCCTCAGGAACAAACGTAACTACTCACAAATCATATTCATGTTCATAATCAGAGGGGTATTAATGTGCATAAAGGAACATATAATCTTCCACTGAATAAACCAACTAGCATCAACTACAAGGAGTAATCAACACTACTAGAAACCCACAGGTACCAATCTGAGGTTTTGAGACAAAGACCGGATACAAGAGATGAACTAGGGTTTGAGAGGAGAAGGTGCTGGTGAAGATGTTGATGGAGATTGACCCCCTCCCAATGAGAGGATCGATGGTGATGATGATGGTGACAATTTCCCCCTCCCGGAGGGATGTTTCCTCGGCAGAACAGCTCCGCCGGAGCCCTAGATTGGTTCCGCCAAGGTTCCGCCTCGAGACGGTGGTGCTTCATCCAGAAAGCTTCCTTATGATTGTTTCTAGGGCAAAAGACACCTTATACCAGAAGATGGGCATCGGGGGGCTTCCAGGTGGCCCACGAGGCAGGGGGCGCGCCCTCCACCCTCGTGGACAGTGGGTGGCCCCCCTCTAGTGCTTTCTTCGCCCAATATTTTTAATATATTCCAAAACTGGATTTCGTGGAGTTTCGGGACTTTTGGAGTTGTGCATAATAGGTCTCTAATATTTGCTCCTTTTCCACCCCAGAATTCCAGTTGCCGACATTCTCCCTCTTCATGTAAACCTTGTAAAGTAAGAGAGAAAAGGCATAAGTATTGTGACATAATGTGTAATAACAGCCCATAATGCAATAAATATCAATATAAAAGCATGATGCAAAATGGACATATCAACCACAATCTCCTTCATGAATCTCCCTTAGAATCTCACAGCCCTCTTCAAGAGAAGCACAACACTGGAACACACCTGTGACACTGCATCAGTGTAACTCGCCATTGACAATGGTCATTGACTTATACCGCCGAGTTATTTGCGTGGCCAAAGTTTCATCCTCAGGTAATGATGTCTACTACACAACCTTCTTATTGTAGACGTTGTTGGGCCTCTAAGTGTAGAGGTTTGTAGGACAGCAACAAATTTCCCTCAAGTGGATGACCTAAGGTTTATCAATCTGTGGGAGGCGTAGGATGAAGATGGTCTCTCTCAAGCAACCCTGCAACCAAATAACAAAGAGTCTCTTCTGTCCCCAACACACCCAATACAATGGTAAATTGTATAGGTGCACTAGTTCGGTGAAGAGATGGTGATACAAGTGCAATATGGATGGTAGATATAGGTTTTTGTAATCTGAAATTATAAAAACAGCAAGGTAGCAAGTGGTAAAAGTGAGCGTAAACGGTATTGCAATGCTAGGAAACAAGGCCTAGGGTTCATACTTTCACTAGTGCGAGTTCTCTCAACAATAATAACATAATTGGATCATATAACTATCCCTCAACATGCAACAAAGAGTCACTTCAAAGTCACTAATAGCGGAGAACAAACGAAGAGATTATGGTAGGGTACGAAACCACCTCAAAGTTATTCTTTCTGATCGATCTATTCAAGAGTTTGTACTAGAATAACACCTTAAGACACAAATCAACCAAAACCCTAATGTCACCTAGATACTCCAATGTCACCTCAAGTATCCATGGGTATGATTATACGATATGCATCACACAATCCCATATTCATCTATTCAACCAACACAAAGAACTTCAAAGAGTTCCCCAAAGTTTCTACCAGAGAGTCAAGACGAAAACGTGTGCCAACCCTTGTGCATAAGTTCACGAGGTCACGGAACTCGCAAGTTGATCACCAAAACATACATCAAGTGGATCACTTGATCTCGCATTGTCACCATAGATAAGCACATGCAAGACATACATCAAGTGTTCTCAAATCCTTAAAGACTCAATTCGATAAGATAACTTCAAAGGGAAAAATCAATCCATTACAAGAGAGTAGAGGGGGAGAAACATCATAAGATCCAACTATAATAGCAAAGCTCGCAATACATCAAGATCATGCCGAGTCAAGAACACGAGAGAGAGAGAGATAGAGAGAGAGAGAGATCAAACACATAGCTACTGGTACATACCCTCGGCCCCGAGGGTGAACTACTCCCTCCTCGTCATGGAGAGCACCGGGATAATGAAGATGGCCACCGGAGAGGGATTCCCCCCTCCGGTAGGGTGTCGGAACGGGTCTAGATTGGTTTTCGGTGGCTACGGAGGCTTCTGGCAGCGGAACTCCCGATCTACGTTTCTTTCTAGAAGTTTTGGGTTATATACGAGGTGTTGGAGTCGGGAACAAGTCAGGGGGTCCCTGAGGCGGCCACGAGGTAGGGGGGAGCGCCCAGGGGGGTAGGGCGCGCCCCCTACCCTCGTGGTGGCCTCGGGACTCTTCTGGCCCACCTCTGGTACTCCGTGGGCTTCATCTGGTCCAAAAATGATCTGCATGAAATTTCAGGTCAATTGGACTCCATTTGGTTTTCCTTTTCTGCGATACTCAAAAACAACAAAAAACAGAAACTGGCACTGGGCTCTAGGTTAATAGGTTAGTCCCAAAAATCATATAAAATAGCATATAAATGCATATAAAACATCCAAGGTTGACAATATAATAGCATGGAACAATCAGAAATTATAGATACATTGGAGACGTATCAGGTAACTCTCCCTGGGTCATAAAAGACAAATAAGGAACTGTCCAATCAGGAATAGCATGAAGAGCCGCAACCAACTGTGCCTCCAGGTCAAGAATTGCAAGACCCTCCTCTGATGGTAGCTTGGCTGAAGGGTTATGTAATATATCAAGAAAAACATTTGGTTGTTGGGGAACGTAGCATGCAATTTCAAAAATTTCCTACAATCACGCAAGGTCTATCTAGGAGATGCATAGCAACGAGAGGAGGAGAGTGTGTCCACGTACCCTCGCCTAAGCACTACGACGCTATGACCGGAGGAGTAAACTGTGCAGGGGGCACCGCACACGGCTAAGAGAAAAATTGATGTGCCTCTGGGGTGCCCCCCGCCCCCGTATAAAAAGGAGAGGGGGAGGAGGTGGCTGGCCAGGAGGAGGCGCGCCAAGGGGGGAGTCCTACTAGGACTCCACTCCTGGTAGGATTCCCCCTCCCCCTAGTAGACCGAAAGCGGAAGTGTTAGGTTAACGCGGTTGATGTAGTCGGACGTCTTCATGATCCAACCGATCCAAGTATTGAACGTACGGCACCTCCGTGTTCAACACACGTTCAGCTCGATGACGCCCCTCGAGCTCTTGATCAAGTATAGGGTCGAGGGAGATTTACGATAGCACGACGGCATGGTGATGGTGATGTGATCCACGCAGGGCTTCGCCTAAGCACTACGACGCTATGACCGGAGGAGTAAACTATGGAAGGGGGCACCGTACACGGCTAAGAGATTTCTTGGTGTGCCTTTAGGGTGCCCCCCACCCCCGTATATAAAGGAGGGGGATGAGGTGGCTGGCAAGGGGTGGCGCTCCATGAGGGGGAGTCCTACTAGGACTCCGTTCCTAGTAGGATTCGGCCCCCCTTCCTTCCAACAGAGAGGGTGAAAGGGGAAAGGAGGGAGAAGGAGAAGGAAAGGGGGGCATGCCTCCTCCCCTTGTCCAATTTGGATTGGGTAAGGGGACGCGCGCCACCTCCCGTGGCCTGCCTCCTCTCCTCCACTATGGCCCATTAGGCCCATTAACTTTCCCGGGGGGTTCCGGTAACCTCCCGGTACTCCGAAAAATCCTCAAACCTCTTTGGAACCATTCCGATGTCCGTATATAACCTTTCAATATATGAATCTTTACCTCCCGACCATTTCAAGACTCCTCGTCATGTCCGTGATCTCATCCGGGACTCTGAACAAACTTCGGTCACCAAAACACATAACTCATAATACAAATCGTCATCAAACGTTAAGTGTGCGGACCCTACAGGTTCGAGAACTATGTAGACATGACCGAGACACATCTCCAGTCAATAAACAATAGCGGAACCTGTATGCTCATATTGGTTCCTACATATTCTATGAAGATATTTATTGGTCAAACCACATAACAACATACGTCATTCCCTTTGTCATCGGTATGTTACTTGCCCGAGATTCGATCGTGGTATCCTCATAGCTAGTTCAATCTCATTACCGGCAAGTCTCTTGACTCGTTCCGTAATGCATCATCCCACAACTAACTCATTAGTCACATTGCTTGCAAGGCTTATAGTGATGTGCATTACCGAGAGGGCCCAGAGATACATCTCCGATATACGGAGTGATAAATCCTAATCTTGATCTATGCCAACTCAACAAACACCTTTGGAGACACCTGTAGAGGATCTTTATAATCACCCAGTTACGTTGTGATGTTTGATAGCACACAAGGTGTTCCTCCGGTATTCAGGAGTTGCACAATCTCATAGTCAGAGGAATATGTATAAGTCATGAAGAAAGCAATAGTAATAAAACTAAATGATCATAATGCTAAGCTAATGGATGGGTCTTGTCCATCACATCATTCTCTAATGATGTGATCTCGTTCATCAAATGACAACACAAGTCTACGGTCAGGAAACTTAACCATCTTTGATTAACGAGCTAGTCAAGTAGAGGCATACTAGGGACACTCTGTTTTGTCTATGTATTCACACATGTACTAAGTTTCCGGTTAATACAATTCTAGCATGAATAATAAACATTTATCATGATATAAGGAAATATAAATAACAACTTTATTATTGCATCTAGGGCATATTTCCTTTAGTCTCCCACTTGCACTAGAGTTAATAATCTAGATTATATAGTAATGATTCTAACACCCATGGAGTCTTGGTGCTGATCATGTTTTGCTCGTGGAAGAGGCTTAGTCAACGGGTCTGCAACATTCAGATTCGTATGTATCTTCCAAATCTCCATGTCTCCCTCCTTGACTTGATTGCGGATGGAATTGAAGCGTCTCTTGATGTGCTTGGTTCTCTTGTGAAATCTGGATTCCTTCGCCAAGGCAATTGCTCCAGTATTGTCACAAAAGATTTTCATTGGACCCGATGCACTAGGTATTACACCTAGATCGGATATGAACTCCTTCATATGGACTCCTTCATTTGCTGCTTCGAAAGTAGCTATTTACTCTGCTTCACATGTAGATCCCGCCACGACGCTCTGCTTGGAACTGCACCAACTGACAGCTCCACCATTCAATAAAAATACGTATCCGGTTCCTGACTTAGAGTCATCCGGATCAGTGTCAAAACTTGCATCGACGTAAACATTTACGACAAGCTCTTTGTCACCTCCATAAACGAGAAACATATTCTTAGTCCTTTTCAGGTATTTCAGGATGTTCTTGACCACTGTCTAGTGATCCACTCCTGGATTACTTTGGTACCTCCCTGCTAAACTTATAGCAAGGCACACATCAGGTCTGGTACACAGCATTGTATACATGGTAGAACCTATGGCTGAGGCATAGGGAATGACTTTCATTTTCTCTCTATCTTCTGCAGTGGTCAGGCATTGAGTCTAATTGAACTTCACACCCTGTAACATAAGCAAGAACCCTTTCTTTGATTGATCCATTTTGAACTTTGACGGAGTAAATGACCATGGGTAGCCTAGCCGGCTCCCCCTGACACTTCAGAAAAATTATAGGCCGATCAAGCCTTCAAGCTTCCAAGACATGGGGCCGCCTTCCTCCGGCCGACTGCCCCTAAGGCCCGGCTGTGCGAAGGCGGCCTAGGCCTAAAAATCTCCAAGAAGAAAGCCCCAAGAGGGCCGGCTCCACGAAGCCAGCCACAAGAAGGCCGACTCCAAGAAGCCCCCCCCCCCTCAACAAGCGGCCCAGATCGTGCCCTCGAAATCTGCACCCACATAACGGCGATGAGACGGGGCGTGGCTACAGCGAAACCCACCACCCCCGAATCCCGGAGCACGCTTGGCCACAGTACGCCGTACGGGCGGCCATCACCCGTTCGGTGCGGCACTGTTGCCATATTGACCATGATGTCACCCACGGCGAGTCGTCAGTACGACCCGTGGGCAGTGGGTCCCATCCGTCATGGAGACACCCGAAGGCGACCGGGCCACCCCAAGTCGGCCTGGGGTACGACCGATTCCCAGTAGCCGGCCAGTCCACTCCCTCGAAGGAGGCGCCCCATTAAGGAGATAAGACGAGGTAAGGCTATAGTGACAAGCCGCCCGGCGGTGGCACTGTAGCCATGCTTACCAAGATGAAGCCCTCGCCACTAAGGATGGGGCCACAGTAACCAGCCCCCGCCAGAGCCCCCGAGCGGTGGGGCTGACCTGTCGACCAAAGGACCGGCAGCCGGCGGGGCCCACCAGTCGGCGAAGAAGCCGGTGGGCATAGACACAGACGGCTAGGGCCCACACCCAGTCGGATTACCATTGTACCCCTGGGGGGTAGGCCTATATAAACCCCCCAGGGCACCCATGCAGGGAGAGGACTCTTTCGATAGTTTTAGACACCACAAGGAGAAGAGGAGCGGGCTGGCCTTGCCCTCCTTCATCCTTTCACCGAACAGCTGAAGGAGCATCCTGTAGCTACCCATCGAGCTAGTGATCATGCGGAGACCCCGCAGAGCAGCATTAGGGGTGTTATCTCCACGGAGAGCCCTGAAGCTGGGTAAGATTCGTCGGCGTGCATGTCTTCGCCTTATCCCATTTCCAGGCACCGGCGATGTTTTATTGGCTCCCACAATGATAAGCCATCCTTTGGCATATGTCGCACCAACCACCCGACATTTGGCGCCCACCGTGGGGCCAGGTGCACTGTCGTCCGGAGACCTGCTCTGGACGGGAACCCTCTTCCTTCCCAACGTGCGTAGCCAGCCCGGCTCGCCCGATGGCGCTTGCCTCGAGGCGCTGCAAGACATCGCCGACGCCTGCGTGACGAGCTGCCTCGCCGATCTTCTTGGCGAGGCTCACATCTCCGACGAGCCCGCATCCGACGCGGGCACAGACTACCCCGAGAGCCACCTCATCAGTCTCCTCGACCAACTCCACGTCTCCGGCGAGCTTGCCGCAGACTTGGAGTCGGTTGGCTCCACCGACCCGATGCTTGTCGACTCCGACACGGCATCCCTTGATGCCTTCCCCACCAACGTGGTAATCATCAATGACCCTCTTCCTCGAGCCGACAGCAGCGGCAGTGCCATCACCGAGGTACTGGTCATCAGTTGCGGCGCCACCTCAGGCGAAAACGCCCATGATGCCCTGCAGACGGCGCTGCACGACTTGTCTGCCCCCGTTCCGGCTGACGCGGACGCCAAGACATTGGAGGCACGCCGCCTCGCCATTGTTGCAGAGGGCCAAAAGCTAGCCACCATGAGACGCCTCACCGAGGCTCACCAGCGCGAGGTCGACCGTGCCGCCTTCGGCACGCCGCCTCCCGACGAGCCGAGCCGCGTCAACATCGTCAAGAAACACGGCACGGCTATCGCTGACATGCTAGGAGCAGATCGCCCAGTCTATGACATGCCTCTCGAGAACCTGCGTGCCACCCAGGCGGCCGCGGATGAATTGAATGGGCTGGGGGCTGATGAGCTCCCCTACATGACCAGACGCATCCAGCAACTTATCGACGCGGCCACAGAGCGGCATGAAGCCGGCATCCGCGCCAAGAGTCCTCCCCCACACCAAGAGCACGGCGCGACATCCCGAACACCGACCGCGGGCAACACCCGCGCGAGAAAAGAAAAGGAGTCGACTGCCAGCCGCAGCCAGACTCGAATCTCCATCGAGCGTGACGCAGAGGGCCGCCCTCAAGCCGTGGAGTGGCGGGGCAACCCCCCTCCCCCTCCGCCTCGTGGAGAGAGATACCCTACCCCGCCGCCTGTCACACATCCGACTCTTAGTGGCCGGCTGGGACGCCGTGAAGGAGTCGGCGAGAATGATGCCCGCCACCGGATCGACCGCCTTGCGCGATCCCTGGCCCTGGAAGAAGAAGATGATGTCACCCCGCCTTGCTTCGGCCCCCGCATCCGCGATGAGCCTGTCCCCAAAGGGTTCTCGCTCCCAAGAGACACGCCCAAGTACAACGGCTCCGTGAATCCAGAAGATTGGTTGATCGACTACTCCACCGCGGTTAGCATCGCGAACGGCAACAGGCGTGTTGCCATAAAATATGTGCCCCTCATGCTCCAAGGCACGGCGCGCACCTGGCTCAACAGCCTCAAGCCTTACAGCGTCAACAGCTGGCTAGACTTCACTGAAGCCTTCATCCGTAACTTCACCAGCACCTACAAGCGGGCTCCCAAGCCCCGACAGCTCTCCTTGTGTGTCCAAGGGCCCAACAAATTGACTCGTGACTACCTCACGCGTTGGGCCGAGCTCCGCAATTCCTGCGAGGGAGTGCACCAGGTTCAAGCTATAGAGTACTTCACCGCCGGGTGCCGAGAAGACACCCTCCTCAAGCATCGACTCCTCTACGACGAGCCAACTACGCTTGACGAGCTGCTGATCATAGCTGATAAATACGCCACGGCCGATTCCTCAATGAAGACCGAGCTTCGAGTAGACGCCTCCGGGAAGGTGCTCGCTCCAAGTCCCAGGACGCCGGCTGGGGAGTCCAGCCGACGCCCATACCAGAACGACCACAAGCGCAAGGCTCTCCTGCCGCCTTCCACCAGTCGGCAGGTGGCCATAGTCGAAGACGAACAGCCCGAAAGGTAGCCCGCACCCAAGAAGCAGAAGGGCGGCAGGGCGGCTTGGCAGCCGGCTTTCTCCTACGAGCAAGCACTTGATGCCCCCTGCAAGTTTCACAGCGGCGCAAAGCCTTCAAACCACACAACCCGAAAATGCCACTGGCTCACACGGATCTCCAAGGGTGAGGGGATGGCGCCACCTCTGCCTGCTGGTCAGCCGCCTCCGGCTCCTCCGCAGCCGGCTGCTCGACCAGCGGTCGGGGCAGTTCAAGACGAGTACCCCGACGAGCATGCCGCCTACGTCGTCTTCACGAGCCAGCCAGAAGATCGGCGTAGCCGGCGCCGACAACACCAAGAAGTCAACGCAGTCACCACCAACAACCCAGAGTTCATGCACTGGTCAAAAAGGCCTATTAGCTGGAGCTGGACAGATCACCCAGAGGTGATGCCGTCTCTCGGCTCTTACGCATTGGTTATGGATGCCACCCTCGCTACAGAAAGGCGAGCCACCCGTTTCTCCTGCGTGCTGATAGATGGTGGGAGCAGTATCAACATACTATACTGTGACACCATGGAGAAGCTAAGCATCAAAATGAAGCAGCTCATGCCCAGTCGGACCGTGTTCCATGGCATTGTTCCCGGCCTGTCCTGCTCCCCAATCGGCAAGATCAAGATAGACGTCCTCTTCGGGGACAAGGATCATTTCCACCAAGAGGCGGTGTGGTTTGAAGTGGCGATCTAGAGAGCCCTTACCACGCGTTGCTTGGCCGACCTGCCCTGGCCAAGTTCATGGCTATACCCCATTATGCCTACCTCAAGATGAAGATACCAAGTTCCAAGGGCATCATCACCATAGCCGGAGACTACAAGAAATCCTCCGAGTGTGCGGCTGCCAGCAGCCGGCTGGCCGAGTCCCTTGTAATTGCTGAGGAGAAGAAGATACTGGGCCGAGTCGTGGCCATGGCCGACAAGCAGTCGGCCCTGTCCCCCGGCCCCAAGGAGTGTGATGCCCAAGGTTCTTTTCCGCCGGCCAAAGAAACAAAGAGGGTACCTCTGGACCCGGATCACCCAGAAAGATTTGCCACCATCGGGGCAAACCTTGCTCCCAAATAGGAAGGCGAGCTCCCCGATTTCCTCTGTGAGAATCGGGACATTTTCGCATGGTCCCCCAAGGACATGCCGGGTGTGCCGAAGGAATTCGCCGAGCACAAGCTACACGTCCGAGAAGGTGCAAAACCAATCAAACAACCCCTCCGCCGACTATCGGAAGAGAAGAGAAGGATTGTAGGAGAAGAAATAGCCCGGCTTCTGGCAGCCGGCTTCATTATGGAAGTTTTCTTCTCAGAGTGGCTCGCCAACCCAGTCCTCGTGCTGAAGAAAAATAACAAGTGGCGCATGTGTATAGACTACACTAGCCTCAACAAGGCTTGCCCCAAAGATCCTTTCGCCCTGCCAAGGATTGACTAAGTGATAGACTCCACAGCCAGATGCGAGCTGTTGAGCATCTTGGATGCTTACTCAGGCTACCACCAGATAAAGTTGGATCCAGCTGACCGCTTGAAGACCGCCTTCATCACACCCTTCGGAGCCTTCTGCTACCTAACTATGACATTTGGCTTGAGAAATGTCGGTGCCACCTTTCAGCATTGCATGCAGAAGTGCCTCCTCAAGCAACTCGGCAGAAATGCCCACGTCTATGTAGACGATATTGTGGTGAAGACGGAGAAGCGCGGCACCTTGATGGAAGACCTCGGAGAGACATTTGAAAACTTGCGCTGATTTCAAATCAAGCTCAACCCCGAGAAATGCGTGTTTGGAGTACCAGCCGGCCAGCTTCTAGGCTTTCTGGTCTCTGAACGCGGCATCAAATGCAACCCGATGAAGATCAAAGCCATAGAGAGAATGGAGGTTCCCACCAAGATACAAGATGTCCAGAAGCTTACCGAATTCTTGGCTTCCTTGAACCGCTTCATCAGCCGGCTCGGAGAGAAAGCCCTCCCCCTCTACCGACTCATGAAGAAGTCCACTCATTTCGAGTGGAACGACCAGGCGGACCAAGCCTTCCATGAGCTATAGAAGATGCTGACCACGCCGCCTGTCTTGGCGGCACCGGCTGAAAAGGAGCCCATGCTCCTTTACATTGCCGCTACTAGCCGAGTGGTCAGCACAATCATCATAGTCTAGCACCCAGAAGAAGGCCGGGCTCAGCTGGTCCAGAGGCTGGTGTATTATTTAAGCGAAGTCTTATCCACCTCGAAGCAGAACTACCCACACTACCAGAAGATGTGCTACGGTGTGTACTTCGCTGCCAAGAAGCTCAAGCCTATTTTCAAGAGCACCCCATCACGGTCGTGTGTACTGCCCCGCTCGCCGAGATCATAGGCAGCCGGGGTGCATCCGGCCGGGTGGCCAAATGGGCCATTGAGCTGGCCCCCTACGCGATCTTCTACCAGCCCCGCACCACTATTAAGTCCCAGGCACTGGTCGACTTCCTCGTCGATTGGGCCGAAACCCAATACCTGCCACCGGCCCCCAACTCCACTCACTGGCGGATGCACTTCGATGGGTCCAAGATGCACACCGGCTTGGGAGCCGGCATCGTCCTCACCTCTCCCAAGGGCGACAAGCTCAAGTATACATTACAAATTCATTTCGCCGCCTCCAACAATGTGGCCGAGTACGAGGCACTCATACACGGGCTCCAACTAGCCAAAGAGCTCGGCATCTGCCGGATCCTGTGCTATGGCGACTCGGATTTGGTGGTCCAACAGTCATCTGGCGACTGGGACGCCAAGGACGCAAACATGGCGAGCTATCGTTTCCTCGTCCAGCAAATCAGTGGATACTTTGAAGGATGTGAGTTCCTTCATGTACCACGTGCTGACAAGATGCAACCAGATGCCCTGGCACGAGTAGGATCCACCCGGCAAGCTATACCAGCCGGCGTTTCTCTCCACCACCTCCTCAAGCCGTCTATCAAGCCGTCTCCAGAATCTGATTCCATCTTCATGTCGCCTGACCCCGACGCAGTCGGATCCGACTTGGGAAACCAAGCAGGTGGCGCGGGGACTCCAACAGGCGGCTCGGGGACTGCCATAGTCGCACCCGGCCCGGGGAATTCGGAACTCGGCCCGGGGGCTACTGCAGCCGGCCCGGGGACTGCATCAACACATCAGGCGGTGGCCGACTCCGACTACAACTCTTCACCACCCAGCCCACCTGTCCCTATCACAGTGGCAGTCCTGACAATAGAAGAAGTCGCAGCTCCATCATGGGTTCAGCCCATCCTCAACTTCTTAGTAAACAGAGAGCTGCCAATCGACGAGATCTCGGCAAGACAGGTTCAATGCCGAGCCGGAGCTTACACAATAGTCAGCCGAGAGCTTGTTAGGCATAGCGTCACTAGAGTCTTCCAGCGCTGCGTCGAACCAGAGAAGGGCATAGCAATCCTCAGGGACATCCACCAAGGGGAATGCGGCCACCACGCAGCCTCAAGATCACTCGTCGCCAAAGCTTTTCGCCATGGATTCTTCTGGCCGACTGCTTTGGAAGACGCCAAGGAACTAGTCAAACACTGCAAGGGGTGCCAAGTTTTCAGCTCCAAGCAACACCTGCCGGCTTCTGCACTCAAGACCATCCCCCTCACCTGGCCCTTTGCCGTCTGGGGGCTGGACATGGTGGGCCCTTTCAAGACGGCACGCGGCGGCATGACACATCTGCTCGTCGCTGTGGACAAATTTACCAAGTGGATTGAGGCAAAGCTAATCAAGAAGCTGAATGGGCCGACTGCCGTTAATTTCATCACAGATATTACAACCTGGTATGGCATGCCGCATAGCATCATCACCGACAACGGCACAAACTTTGCAAAGGGAGCACTGGCACGTTTCTACGCAACACACGGCATCCGGTTGGACCTAGCATCCATTGCCCACCCGCAGTCAAAGGGCCAGGTCGAGCGAGCAAACGGCCTCATCCTCTCCGGCATCAAGCCCCGACTGGTCGTGCCACTGGAGCGTTCGGCCGGCTGTTGGCTCGACGAGCTGCCGGCCGTCCTCTGGAGTTTGCGCACTACCCCAAACAAGTCAACCGACTTCACCCCTTTCTTCCTTGTATATGGTGCTGAGGCTGTCATCCCAACTGACATCGAGTTCGACTCGCCTCGAGTCACCATGTACACGGAGGAGGAAGCCAAGGAAGCACGAGAAGACGGCGTTGACCTACTGGAAGAAGGCCATTTGTTAGCCCTTACTCGGTCCGCCATCTATCAGCAGGGTCTGTGCCGCTACCACAGCCGGAAGGTCAAGCCAAGATCTTTCCAAGAGGGCGATCTTGTGCTCCGGCTGATCCAGCGAACAGCCGGCCATCACAAACTCTCGGCCCCTTGGGAGGGCCCCTTCGTCATCAGCAGAGCTTTAGGCAACGACTCCTACTACCTAATCGACGCGCAGAAGCCGAAGGCACGCAAGAGAGATGATTCCAGCAAGGAGTCGGAACGACCGTGGAATGCCAATCTCCTCCGAAGATTTTATAGTTAAAAAACAGTACGTAGCATGCTACCTTTTGTACTAAGTACGAGACAAGGGGTGCCCCAAGGAGCGCTCGGGGACTACCCTCTTTTATCTATGAATGATAAGTATCACGCATACGATTATGTTACTACACTTGCTTTCTTCGTCCGGCACCAGGTTCGACCAGTCGGCCCGGGGACTCGCCGCCTCAAGTTATATCTGAAGTTCCACCTGCAGTCAGACAAGTAGTGTACCACGGGCGGAGGATTGGCGCGAGAGTATGGCTCCTTGCCATACTACCACTCCTCAGTGAGTTTACAGTTGGAAATATAATTCACCATATAAGACACCTCGGTGTGAGGCATCTCCTTGGTGCTTAGCCGGCATGGGTCGAAGCGGCCGCTCATCTGGCCGATCATGTGAGGTCGGCCCTGGAGCGGAAGCACCCGGCGCTCCATGAAGGCGGCCACCAGGTCGGCCCCAGATAGACCCTCTGACTGGATCATCACCCGGAGCGGCCCCGCCCAGAGATAGCGACCTGGACCACAAGGACCATGATGGCTGCCTCCCAGCCGGCGGGCCGGCTACGTAAGCCGGCAGGTTGATGAAGTCGCCTTGCGAAGCGATATTCTTCACGTAGAAGTAAGACTTCTGCCAGAGCTTCACCGACTGGATCAGCGGGATGGACGGAAACGGGTTGTTATCGCCCGTCCTCCGCACGGTGATGAAGGTGCCGCATGGGGCGGGCACGCCCGCAACAACAATGCCAAGCTTGCACTGGAAGAACTCTCCCCACAGTTCAAGGGTGGGGAGGACGCCAAGAAAACCCTCGCACAGGGTGACGAAGGCCGATAGCAGCATCACCGCGTTGGGAGTGAGGTGATGCGGCTGGAGATGATAGAATTCGAGGAAGGAGCGGAAGAACCCACTCGCCGGCAGGCCAAAGACGCGCAGGCAATGTGAGCGGAAGATTACCCGCTCATCCTCTTCCGGAGCCGGCGAGATCTCCCTCTCCAGCGCGAGACGGACCTGCACGTAGTCCGCGCCCGGCAGCCGCCGCGTCCGGCGGAGAAAGTCGACATGGTCGTCGTGGACATTGGAGCCGTCCCAGGAGCTCGATAGTGCCATGAGAATGGCGCAGCGACGAGAAAGATGCGGCGACGGAGAGACACGCGACCCTGCCGCGGCAAAGCAACGGCGAGCCAAGGAGGTTGGCAGAAGAGTCGGGCGGTGGCGGGGAGTTGTGGCGACAGAGAAGAAGAAACGGAAGGGGCGGGGCGAGGGCGAGCGTGCGAGCGTTTGCCGCTCCCCCTCCTCCCCCCTACTTATAGCCTCGTACGGCGAAGCCGAGGAGCCGAGGCATGGGGAACGTGGGATTAACTGCGCCCACCCCTCCCCCACGTCATGCGCTTGTTGCGCTTCCACGGCATGTGGCAACCGCCGCAGGGAGGTGCGCGGTCCGCCCGAGCAACAGAAGATCCGAGCGTGGGCCGTGGCCCGGTAGTGGCGGGCCCCGGACTATGGTGGCATCCCGTCGCGCGCGTGGGCTGGCAGGCCCATCCAGCCACTGGGTGCCACGTGGCGCGCGGGGGGCGCGCGGTCAGCCCACAACCTAACTCGCACGCCGCTTGGTTCCCGCCCACGAACTACGATGCCCTCCAGATGACGGCGCACCTAATCAAAGCCGGCTCCGGCTCCTCAAGACATGAAGTTGTTTGAGCTTCTCGACTCCTTTTTCTGCCTCGGAGCCCAACCAGCTTCGGGGACTACTGACGGAGTAAATGACCATGGGTAGCCTAGCCGGCTCCCCCTGGCACTTCAGAAAAATTATAGGCCAATCGAGCCTTCAAGCTTCCAAGACATGGGGTCGCCTTCCTCCGGCCGACTACCCCTCAGGCCAGCTGTGCGAAGGCGGCCTAGGCCTAAAAATCTCCAAGAAGAAAGCCCCGAGAGGGCCGGCTCCACGAAGCCGGCCACAAGAAGGCCGACTCCAAGAAGCCACCCCCCCCTCAGCAGGCGGCCCAGATCGTGCCCTCAAAATCTGCACCCACATAACGGTGATGAGACGGGGCATGGCTACAGCGAAACCTACCACCCCCGAATCCCAGAGCACGCCTGGCCACAGTACGCCATACGGGCGGCCATCACCCGTTCGGTCTGGCACTATTGCCATATTGACCATGATGTCACCCACGGCGAGCCGTTAGTACGACCCGTGGGTGGCGGGTCCCATCCATCATGGAGACACCCGAAGGCGGCCGGGCCACCCCCAGTCGGCCTGGGGTACGGCCGATTCCCAGTAGCCGGCCAGTCCACTCCCTCGAAGGAGGCGCCCCATTAAGGAGATAAGACAAGGTAAGGCTACAGTGACAAGCCGCCCGGCGGTGGCACTGTAGCCATGCTTACCAAGACGAAGCCCTCGCCACTAAGGACGGGGCCACAGTAACCAGCCCCCGACAGAGCCCCCGAGCGGTGGGGCCGGCCTGTCGATCAAAGGACCGGCAGCCGGCGGGGCCCACCAGTCGGCGGGCCCCACCAGTCGGCGAAGAAGCCGGTGGGCATAGACACAGACGGCTAGGGCCCACACCCAGTCGGATTACCATTGTACCCCTGGGGGTAGGCCTATATAAAGCCCCCATGGGCACCCATGCAGGGAGAGGACTCTTTCGATAGTTTTAGACACCACAAAGAGAAGAGGGGGGGCTGGCCTTGCCCTCCTTCATCCTTTCACCGAACAGCTCAAGGAGCATCCTGTAGCTACCCGTCGAGCTAGTGATCATGCGGAGACCCCGTAGAGCAGCATTAGGGGTGTTATCTCCACGGAGAGCCCTGAAGCTGGGTAAGATTCGCCGGCGTGCATGTCTTCGCCTTATCCCGTTTCCAGGCACCGGCGATGTTTTATTGGCTCCCACAATGATAAGCCATCCTTTGGCATATGTCGCACCAACCACTCGACAAACTTCTTCAAAACTTTATCAAGGTATGTGCTCTCTGAAAGTTTAATTAAGCGTCTTGATCTGTCTCTATAGATCTTGATGCCCAATATATAAGCAGCTTCACCGAGGTCTTTCGTTGAAAAATTCTTATTCAAGTATCCTTTTATGCTATCCAGAAATTATGTATTATTTCCAATCAACAATATGTCATCCACGTATAATATTAGAAACTCTACAGAGCTCCCACTCACTTTCTTGTAAATACAGGCTTCTCCAAAAGTCTGTATAAAACCATATGCTTTGATCACACTATCAAAGCGTATATTCCAACTCCAAGAGTCTTGCACCAGTCCATAAATGGATTGCTGGAGCTTGCATACTTTGTTAGCACCTTTAGGATCGACAAAAGCTTCTGGTTGCATCATATACAACTCTTCTTTAAGATATCCATTGAGGAATGCAGTTTTGACATCCATTTGCCAAATTTCATAATCATAAAATGCGGCAATTGCTAACATGATTCGGATAGACTTAAGCATCGCTACGGGTGAGAAGGTCTCATCGTAGTCAACTCCTTGAACTTGTCGAAAACCTTTCGCAACAAATCGAGCTTTGTAGACAGTAACATTACCGCCAGCGTCAGTCTTCTTCTTGAAGATCCATTTATTCTCTATGGCTTGCCGGTCATCGGGCAAGTCAACCAAAGTCCACACTTTGTTCTCATACATGGATCCCATCTCAGATTTCATGGCCTCAAGCCATTTTGCGGAATCTGGGCTCATCATCGCTTGCTCATAGTATGTAGGTTCGTCATGGTCTAGTAACATGACTTCCAGAATAGGATTATCGTACCACTCTGGTGTGGATCATACTCTGGTTGACCTACAAGGTTCAGTAGTAACTTGATCTGAAGTTTCATGATCTTCATCATTAGCTTCCTCACTAATTGGTGTAGGAATCACTAGAACTGATTTCTGTGATGAACTACTTTCCAATTCCAGAGAAGGTACAATTACCTCATCAAGTTCTACTTTCCTCCCGCTCGCTTCTTTCGAGAGAAACTCCTTCTCTAGAAAGGACCCATTCTTAGCAACGAATATCTTGCCTTGGGATCTTTGATAGAAGGTGTACCCAACAGTTTCCTTTGGGTATCCTATGGAGACACATTTCTCCAATTTGGGTTCGAGCTTATCAGGTTGAAGCTTTTTCACATAAGCATCGCATCCCCAAACTTTAAGAAACGATAACTAGGTTTCTTGCTAAACCACAGTTCATATGGTATCGTCTCAATGGATTTGGATGGTGCCCTATTTAACGTGAATGCAGCCATCTCTAAAGCATAACCCAAAAATGATAGCGGTAAATCGGTAAGAGACATCATAGATCGCACCATATCTAATAAAGTACGGCTACGACATTCAGACACACCATTACGCTGTGGTGTTCCAGGTGGCATGCGTTGCGAAACTATTCAACATTGTTTCAAATGAAGACCAAACTCATAACTCAAATATTCTCCTCCATGATCAGATCGTTCTGAAATTCTTTGAACTTTTCAAATGTTTCAGACTTATGTTTCATTAAGTAGATACACCCATATCTGCTCAAATCATCTGTGAAGGTCAAAAAATGACGATACCCGCCGCGAGCCTCAACACTCATCGGCCGCATACATCAGTATGTATTATTTCCAATAAGTCAGTTGCTTGCTCCATTGTTCCGGAGAACGGAGTTTTAGTCATCTTGCCCATGAGGCATGGTTCGAAGCATCAAGTGATTCCAAAAGTCCATTAGCATGGAGTTTCTTCATGCGCTTTACACCAATATGACCTAAACGGCAGTACCACAAATAAGTTGCACTATCATTATTAACTTTGCATCTTTTGGCTTCAATATTATGAATATGTGTATCACTACAATCGAGATTCAACAAAAATAGACCACTCATCAAGGGTGCATGACCATAAAAGATATTAATCATATAAATAGAACAAGCATTATTCTCTGATTTAAATGAATAAACGTCTCGCATCAAACAAGATCCAGATATAATGTTGTTACACCCACAATGCGGCTATATCTCCCACGTGTCGGGGCACGACTTAGAGGCATAGCCGCATGGTAGGCATGTCGCAAGAGGGGTAATCGTTACACATCCCATGTACTGAATAAGAAAGGGATAAAGAGTCGGCTTACAATCGCCACTTCACACAATACATAAATAATCCATACATCAACCAAGGTACAATGAAAGGTCCGACTATGGAACCAAAATAAAGAAAGACCACCCCAAATGCTAGATCCCTGATCGTCCCAACTGGGCTCCTCTAGTGATCAACTGGAAACGAAACAACACAACGAACACGATCTTCATCGAGCTCCCACTTGAGCTCAGTTGCGTCATCTGCACGGGTACCATCGGCACCTACAACTATTTGGAAGTATCTATGAGTCACGAGGACTCAGCAATCTCACACCCGAGAGATCAAGACTATTTAAGATTATGGGTAGGAAAGGGTAGTGAGGTGGAGCTGCAGCAAGCACTAGCATATATGGTGGCTAACATACGCAAATAAGAGCGAGAAGAGAGGCAACGCACGGTCGAGAAGCTAGAAGTGATCAAGAAATGATCTTGAAACTACTTACGTTCAAGCATAACACAAGACCGTGTTCACTTCCCGGACTCCGCCGGAAAGAGACCATCACGGCTACACACGTGGTTGATGCATTTTAATTAAGTTAAGTGTCAAGTTCTCTACAACCGGATATTAACAAATTCCCATCTGCCCATAACTGTGGGCACGGCTTTCAAAAGTTCAAACCCTGCAGGGGTGTCCCAACTTAGCCCATCACAAGCTCTCATGGTCAACGAAGGATATTCCTTCTCCCAAGAAGACCCAATTAGTCTCGGAATCCCGGTTACAAGACATTTCGACAATGGTAAAACAAGACCAGCAAAGCCGCCCGAATGTGCCGACAAATCCCGATAAGAGCTGCACATATCTCGTTCTCAGGGCACGCCGGATGGGCAAGACGTCGGGTTGGCATAGACCCTGGTTGCCCAGGGGGCGCCGGACATCGCCCAGTTTGGACCAACACTTAGAGAAGCACTGGCCCGGGGGGTTAAAATAAAGATGACCCTCAGGAGCGTGACTCCCAGGGGAAAAGTAGGTGGTGGTGAGGCAAATGGTAAAACCAAGGTTGGGCCTTGCTGGAGGAGTT
Organism: Triticum aestivum; assembly: GCF_018294505.1. Taxonomy (NCBI): domain Eukaryota; kingdom Viridiplantae; phylum Streptophyta; class Magnoliopsida; order Poales; family Poaceae; genus Triticum; species Triticum aestivum. The sequence goes on along the minus strand of NC_057806.1, from coordinate 313,900,966 downwards.
TTATTCAAAGCGAACTGTCAAGGGGTTCCCATAACACCCAGCCACGTAAGGAACACAAAATCAAGGAACATAACACCGGTATGACGGAAACTAGGGCGGCAAGAGTGGAACAAAACACCAAGCATAAGGCCGAGCCTTCCACCCTTTACCAAGTATATAGATGCATTAAAGTAAATAAGATATAATAATGATATCCCAACAATATCCATGTTCCAACAAGGAACAAACTTCAGCTTCACCTGCAACTAGCAACGCTATAAGTGGGGCAGAGCAAAAGCGGTAACATAGCCAAACAACGGTTTGCTAGGAAGGTGGGTTAGAGGCTTGACATGGCAATATGGGAGGCATGTTATAGCAAGTGGTAGGTAGTGCGGAATAGCAATATAGTGAACAACTAGCAAGCAAAGATAGAAGTGATTTCGAGGGTATGGTCATCTTGCCTGCAAAGTTCTCAGCGTTGTCGAAAGCTTGATCCTTGAAAGCGTACTCAACAGGTTCCTCATCACGTACTCGTCTCCCGGCTCTACCCAAAGCAAGAACACAAGAAAAGGACCAACAATCAATCACGGTGCAATGCACAAACAACATGATGCAAAACATGGCATGATATGCGAGATGTGATATGCAATGCATATGCGTGCTCTGGAAGGAAAATAATGATCAAGGCGTCAACTTGGCAAACCAAGTGTGCCACTGGAAAGATGAGATGATTTTGGTCGAAGTCGATATAAGGATCGCCGGAAACGGATGCACGGTTTGCAAATGGCAAGCAAAACAAGAATGGCACAATTCTGCGATTAACAGCACGATGCCATCTAGAATGCAACAAGAAACTAAGCTACTGCACTCCAACATAACAACAAAGTATATGGCAGTGATGTACACAAGATGCTTGACAAAACATGAACACTGAGCTACGGCTAAATCAACAAGAGCAGGTTCAAACAAGCATGGCAAAAGTGCAAAAGATATCAGCTTCATAGACTTAGTGAAAATACTAACATGCCAGGAATAACATCAGGAAGCCATGTTTAGAGCAAGCAAACAACATGCTACAGGAACATATCATAGCAAACAAAGGCACGGATTGAATCTACTAAGTGCACATATCACAAGTCCCTTACTAAACATGAGCCAAAAAGGCACAGAAGATATGATGGCACCCATGTAAACATAGCAAGTTTTATTAACAGTTTCAGACTTAGCAGGAAACTGAGCATGGCATAAACATAATTATGAAGGCATCTTTGCGAGCTCAAATCACTAACCACAAAGCATTGCATGACAAAACAAGCATAGCATCAGCAAGATGACATGTTCATGAAGCTAACCATGGCAAGATCAAGCTCATATCATGCATGGATCACTAACAACAACCATGGAAAAAATGATTAACATGTAAACAATCTTCCAGGAACATTTTATAGCAAAAGTAGAGCAAGATTAAGACATGCTAGGGCACTCCATAATTGCAAACAGGGGCATGGATGAATAGCGCATACCATATGTTCAAAACATCCTTACTGAAGATACTCAAAACAAGCATGGATCTCACTGTAGCATCATGTTTACATGGCATACAAATAACAGCAGGCACAAGACTTAGCAAAATCCTAAGTCCCTAAAAACAGCAATATCATGAGGCCTAGTTTGCATGCTTGTGCTAGTAACCATATTGATCACAAAAATATATGGCAAGCACCCCTGTAACGATGACATGGCATAGTACAAAACACATGTAGAGCTCATGCCCGTATGAAGCACACATCAAATGTGACAAAAATGACAAATCAACCTAAACTGATAAGTAGCAGCAGTAAACATTTTATATCACTCTTGCATCAATGATTAGGGCATCAAGATGAACTCAAACAAGCATGCCACAATGGAATGAAATGAAGATCATCTCACGATCAACATTTTGATATATCATATGCATTATTTGGATCACCGAGCACGGAGATATGACATGATGAACAGGGGCATAAAATAGCATGGACTTCCGGGACTTGGTGAAAAAAAGGAGGTCGAGCGACAGATAGCATAACCAGTGCTCGGGCGGGGAATAGGGTGGTGGCGATCACCTAGTGAGCTTGGCCCAAGTCGGTGGTGGAGTAGGCCGGGCGAGCTGGGCCGGTGGGAGGAGTGGGTTGTCGCCCACGAGGCCCGAGCAGCGGGAGGAGGCCCGTGCAGAGGCTTCAGCTCGATCCCGAGCATGACACGACGCGGAGGCGCTCTCCAGTGGCGGCAGCGTGACACGGGAGGGTCGAGGACGGGAGGAGGAGGCGGATCTGGGCGGCGGCTCGCCGGATCCGATGCGGGGACAGCAGGGACGAGCACTAGCGACGAGGCGCAGCTGCTGGCAGACCTGTAGGACCGCGGTGGTGGCGAGGAGCAGAGAAAGAGAGAGAAACGGAGTGAGACAAGGCGGCGACGAGGCCGGCGAGCGGCAGATTGGCAGGAGCGGCGCGGGGTGTGGACGCGGGTGCCTGCGGGAGGCGGCGGCGGGCGGATTGGGTCGGGAGGGCCAGATCCGGGTCTCGGCGGGCCGGCGCGATGCGGGGGAAGTGGCGGGACAGGTGGCAGCCAGTGAGTGGAGGAGGGAGGCGGTGGTGATGACGTGGCGGCCTCGGATTGGTCCGGGCGACATGGAGGGGAGCGGCAGACATGTCCGGCGCGGGAAGATCTGTCCGGCGGCACGAGGTGGAAGGAGGTTAGGGTTTCATCTGCGCGAATTTTGGACGGGGAAGACCTTTATATAGGTGGAGGGAGTTTGGAGTGTCCAAATGATGTGTAGTTTTCGCCCACATGATTGTGATCCGACGATGGAGGACATGGAAGAGGTTTGGATGGGTTATTGGGCCGTTTTGGAGGGGTGTTGGGCTGCAACACACAAGAGGCCTTCACGGTTACCAGGTTAACCGTTGGAGCATCAAACAGACTCCAAATGGCACGAAATTTGACAGGCGGTCTATCAGTGGTGTACCAAGGCCACTTGGCAAATCTCGGTCCATTCCGAGAACGTTCGACACCCGCTCACGAAAAGAGACAAGAGGGGTGTGTCGGGTGCATGAGGGAGTGTCGGATTGCAAAACGGGCAAAGAGGAAAATGCTCGGATGGATGAGATGAACACGAATGCAAATGCGATGCACATGATATGAAATGCATGACATGAACAAAATGCAAAACGAAAACAAAACCCAACCACGAAGGGAAAATCATATCGCCTCTCCGGAAAAGGCAAGAGTCGGAGTTACAAATATGGAAAGTTGCATCCGGGGCGTTACAAATGTTCATGCTCAACGCTGGCACCAAGTAAAAATTATTCAGGTATAAAACTAATCGCGACGGTAGATGTAGAGGTAGCGTGCCGATGGTGATTACATCAACCTTGGAACCATTTCTGACGCGCATCATCACCTCGTCCTTAGCCAATCTTTGTTTAATCCATAGACCCTGTTTCGAGTTGCAAATATGAGCAACAGAACCAGTATCAAATACTCAGGCGCTACTTCGAGCATTAGTAAGGTACACATAAATAACATGTATATCAAATATACCTTTCACTTTGCCATCCTTCTCATTCACCAAATACTTGGGGCAGTTCTGCTTCCAGTGACCAGTCCCTTTGCAGTAGAAGCACTCAGTTTCAGGCTTAGGTCCAGACTTGGGCTTCTTCCTGGGAGCAGCAACTTACTTGCTATTCTTCTTGAAGTTCCCCTTCTTCCCTTTTCCCTTTTTCTTGAAACCAGTGGTCTTACTAACCATCAAGACTTGATGCTCCTTCTTGATTTCTACCTCCGCGGCCTTTAGCATTGCGAAGAGCTCAGGAATAGTCTTTTCCATCCCTTGAATATTATAGTTCATCACAAAGCCTTTATAGCTTGGTGGCAGTGATTGAAGAACTCTGTCAATGACACTATCATCAGGAAGATTAACTCCCAACTGATTCAAGTGGTTATGGTACCCAGACATTCTGAGTATATGTTCACTGACAGAACTATTCTCCTCCATCTTGCAGCTATAGAACTTGTTGGAGACTTCATATCTCTCAACTTGGGCATTTGCTTGAAATATCAACTTCAACTCCTGGAACATCTCATATGCTCCATGACATTCAAAACGTCTTTGAAGTCCCGGTTCTAAGTCGTAAATCATGGCACACTGAACTATCGAGTAGTCACCAGCTTTGCTCTACCAGAAGTTCATAACATCCGGAGTTGCTCCTGCAATGGGTCTTGCACCTAGCAGTGCTTCGAGGACGTAATTATCCTGTGCAACAATGAGGATAATCCTCAAGTTACGGACCCAGTCCGTGTAATTGCTACCATCATCTTTCAACTTTCGACCTTTCGGTCTCAGTGTTCCGAGGCCATATCTGCATATGCTAGGCTAGTCAAGTTTAACCCGAGTATTCTGCACGTGCAAAAATGGCTTGCACCCGTTGTATGTGGACATAGAGCTTATCACACCTGATCATCACGTGGTTGAAGGAAATATGCCCTAGAGGCAATAATAAAGTTATTATTTATTTCCTTATTTCATGATAAATGTTTATTATTCATGCTAGAATTGTATTAACCGGAAACATAATACTTGTGTGAATACATAGACAAACTAAACGTCACTAGTATGCCTCTACTTGACTAGCTCGTTGATAGAAGATGGTTATGTTTCCTAACCATAGACATGTGTTGTCATTTGATTAACGGGATCACATCATTAGGAGAATGATGTGATTGACATGACCCATTCCATTAGCTTAGCACCCGATCGTTTAGTATGTTGCTATTGCTTTCTTCATGACTTATGCATGTTCCTATGACTATGAGATTATGCAACTCCCGTTTGCCGGAGGAACACTTTGTGTGCTACCAAACGTCACAACGTAACTGGGTGATTATAAAGGAGCTCTACAGGTGTCTCCAAAGGTACATGTTGGGTTGGCGTATTTCGAGATTAGGATTTGTCACTCTGATTGTCGGAGAGGTATCTCTAGGCCCTCTCGGTAATGCACATCACATAAGCCTTGCAAGCATTGCAACTAATGAGTTAGTTGTGAGATGATGTATTACGGAACGAGTAAAGAGACTTGCCGGTAACGAGATTGAACTAGGTATTAAAATACCGACGTTCGAATCTCGGGCAATTACATACCGATGACAAAGGGAACAACGTATGTTGTTATGCGGTCTGACCGATAAAGATCTTCGTAGAATATGTGGGAGCCAATATGAGCATCCAGGTTCCGCTATTGGTTATTGACCGGAGACGTGTCTCGGTCATGTCTACATTGTTCTCGAACCCGTAGGGTCCACATGCTTAAGGTTTCGATGACAGTTATATTATGAGTTTATGAGTTTTGATGTGCCGAAGGAGTTCGGAGTCCCGGATGAGATCGGGACATGACGAGGAGTCTCGAAATGGTCGAGACGTAAAGATCGATATATTGGACGACTATATTCGGACGTCGGAAAGGTTCCGAGTGATTCGGGTATTTTTCGGAGTACCGAAGAGTTATGGGAATACGTATTGGGACTTATTGGGCCATACGGGAAAGAAGGAAAAGGGCCTCAAGGGTGGCCGCACCCCTCCCCTTGGTCTGGTCCGAATTGGACTATGGAAGGGGGGCGCCCCCTTCCTTCCTTCTCCTTTTCCCTTCCCTTTCCTTCCCTCCTACTCCTACTACTTGGAAGGGCTCCTAGTTCTACTAGGAAAGGGGGAATCCTACTCCCGGTGGGAGTAGGACTCCCCTAGGGCGCACCATAGAGAGGGCCGGCCCCTCCCCTCCTCCACTCCTTTATATACATGGCCAGGGGGCACCCCATAGACACACAAGTTGATCTTCGTGATCGTTCTCTTAGCCGTGTGCGGTGCCCCCTCCACCATACTCCTCGATAATATTGTAGCGGTGCTTAGGCGAAGCCCTGCGATGGTAGAACATCAAGATCGTCATCACGCCGTCGTGCTGACAGAACTCTTCCCCGACACTTTGCTGGATCGGAGTCCGGGGATCGTCATCGAGCTGAACGTGTGCTAAAACTCGGAGGTGCCGTAGTTTCGGTGTTTGATCGGTCGGGCCGTGAAGACGTACGACTACATCAACCACGTTGTCATAACGCTTCCACTATCGGTCTACAAGGGTACGTAGACAACACTCTCCCCTCTTGTTGCTATGCATCACCATGATCTTGCGTGTGCGTAGGAAAATTTTGAAATTACTACATTCCCCAACATTGGCATCCGAGCCAGGTTTTATGCGTAGATGTCATATGTACGAGTAGAACACAAGTGAGTTGTGGGCGATATAAGTCATACTGCTTACTAGCATGTCATACTTTGGTTCGGCGGTATTGTTGGATGAAGCAGCCCGGACCGACATTACGCGTACGCTTACGCGAGACTGGTTCTACCGACGTGCTTTGCACACAGGTGGCTGGCGGGTGTCAGTTTCTCCAACTTTAGTTGAACCGAGTGTGGCTACGCCCGGTCCTTGCGAAGGTTAAAACAACACCAACTTGACAAACTATCGTTGTGGTTTTTGATGCGTAGGTAAGAATGGTTCTTGCTAAGCCCGTAGCGCCACATAAAACTTGCAACAACAAAGTAGAGGACGTCTAACTTGTTTTTGCAGGGCATGTTGTGATGTGATATGGTCAAGACGTGATGAGATATAAGTTGTTGTATGAGATGATCATGTTTTGTTAAAGTTATCGGCAACTGGCAAAATCCTTATGGTTGTCTCTCTATTGCATAAGATGCAAGCGCCCAATAATTGCTTTACTTTATCGCTATGCGATAGCAATAGTTGCAAGAGCAATTGTTGGCGAGACGACCACGTGATGACACATTGATATAGATCAAGATGATGAAGATCATGGTGTCATGCCGGTGACGATAGAGATCATGACAGTACTTTGGAGATGGAAATCAAAGGCGCAAGATGATGATGGCCATATCATGTCACATATTTTGATTGCATATGATGTTTATCTTTTATACATCTTATTTTGCTTGACGGTAGCATTTTAAGATGATCTCTCACTAATTATCAAGAAGTGTTCTCCCTGAGTATGCACCGTTGCGTAAGTTCTTCGTGCTGAGACACCATGTGATGATCAGGTGTGATAGGCTCTACGTTCAAATACAACGGGTACAAAACAGTTGCACACGCGGAATACTCAGGTTAAACTTGACGAGCCTAGCATATACAGATATGCCCTCGGAACACGGAGACCGAAAGGTCGAACGTGAATCATATAGTAGATATGATCAACATAGTGATGTTCACCATTGAAAACTACTCAATCTCACGTAATGATCGGACATGGTTTAGTTGATTTGGATCACGTGATCACTTACATGACTAGAGAGATGTCTGTCTAAGTGGGAGTTCTTAAGTAATATGATTAATTGAACTTAAATTTATCATGAACTTAGTCCTGGTAGTATTTTGCAAATCATGTTGTAGATCAATAGCTCGCGTGATTGCTTCCCTGTGTTTATTTTGATATGTTCCTAGAGAAAATTGTGTTGAAATATGTTAGTAGCAATGATGCGGATTGGATCCGTGATCTGAGGTTTATCCTCATTGATGCACAGAAGAATTATGTCCTTGATGCACCGCTAGGTGACAGACCTATTGCAGGAGCAGATGCAGACGTTATGAACGTTTGGCTAGCTAAATATGATGACTACTTGATAGTTTAGTGCACCATGCTTAACGGCTTAGAATCGGGACTTCAAAGACGTTTTGAACGTCATGGACCATATGAGATGTTCCAGGAGTTGAAGTTAATATTTCAAGCAAATACCCGAGTTGAGAGATATGAAGTCTCCAACAAGTTTTGTAGCTAAAAGATGGAGGAGAATCGCTCAACTAGTGAGCATGTGCTCAGATTATCTGGGTACTACAATCGCTTGAATCAAGTGGGAGTTAATCTTCCAAATAAGATAGTGATTGACAGAATTCTCTAGTCACCATCACCAAGTTAGTAGAACTTCGTGATGAACTATGATGAAAATGACTCCCGAGTTTTTCATGATAATGAAATCGATGAAGGTAGAAATCAAGAAAGAGCATCAAGTGTTGATGGTTGACAAGATCACTAGTTTCAAGAAAAAGGCAAAGGGAAAAAGGGGGACTTCAAGAAAAACAGCAAGCAAGTTGTTGCTCAAGTGAAGAAGCCCAAGTCTGGTCCTAAGCCTGAGACTAAGTGCTTCTACTGCAAAGGGACTGGTCACTGGAAGCGGAACTACCCCAAGTGATTGGCGGATAAGAAGGATGGCAAAGTGAACATAAGTATATTTGATATACATGTTATTGATGTGTACTTTACTAGTGTTTATAGCAACCCCTCAGTATTAGATACTAGTTCAGTTGCTAAGATTAGTAACTCGAAACGGGAGTTGCAGAATAAACAGAGACTAGTTAAGGGTGAAGTGATGATGTGTGTTGGAAGTGGTTCCAAAATTGATATGATCATCATCGCACACTCCCTATACTTTCGGGATTAGTGTTGAACCTAAATAAGTGTTATTTGGTGTTTGCGTTGAGCATGAATATGATTTGATCATGTTTATTGTAATACGGTTATTCATTTAAGTAAGAGAATAAATTGTTGTTCTGTTTACATGAATAAAACCTTATATGGTTACACACCCAATGAAAATGGTTCATTGGATCTCGATCGTAGTGATACACATATTCATAATATTGAAACCAAAAGATGCAAAGTTAATAATGATAGTGCAACTTATTTGTGGCGCTGCCGTTTAGGTCATATTGGTATAAAGCGCATGAAGAAACTCCATGCTGATGGGATTTTGGAATCACTTGATTATGAATCACTTGGTGCTTGCGAACCATGCCTTATGGGCAAGATGACTAAAGACTCTGTTCTCCGGAACAATGGAGCGAGCAACAGATTTGTTGGAAATCATACATACTGATGTATGTGGTCCGATGAATATTAAAGCTCGCGACAAGTATCATTATTTTCTGACCTTCACAGATGATTTAAGCAGATATGAGTATATCTACTTGATGAAACATAAGTCTGAAAAGCTCAAAGTATTTCAGAGTGAAGTGGAAAATCATCGTGAGAAGAAAATAAAGTTTCTACGATCTGATCGCAGAGACGAATATTTGAGTTACGAGTTTGGTCTTCAATTAAAACAATGTGGAATAGTTTCACAAACTCATGCCACCTGGAACACCACAGCATAATGGTGTGTCCGAACGTCATAACCGTACTTTATTGGATATAGTACAATCTATGATGTTTCTTACCGATTTACCAATATCGTTTTGGGATCATGCATTAGAGACAGCTGCATTCATGTTAAAAAGGGGCACCATCTAAGTCCGTTGAGATGACACAATCTGAACTGTGGTTTGGCAAGAAACCAAAGTTGTCGTTTCTTAAAGTTTGGGATTGTGATGCTTATATGAAAAAGTTTCATCCTGATAAGCTCAAACCCAAATCGGAGAAATATGTCTTCATAGGATACCCAAAGGAGACTGTTGGGTACACCTTCTATCACAGATCCGAAGGCAAGACATTCGTTTCTAGAGAAGGAGTTTCTCTTGAAAGAAGTGAGTGGGAGGAAAGTAGAACTTGATAAGGTAATTGTACCTTCTCCCTTATTGGAAAGTAGTTCATCATAGAAATCTGTTCCTGTGACTACTACACCAATTAGTGAGGAAGCTAATGATGATGATCATGTAACTTCAGATCAAGTTACTACCGAATGTCGTAGGTTAACCAGAGTGAGATCTGCACCAGAGTGGTACGGTAATCTTGTTCTGGAGGTCATTCTACTTGACCATGACGAACCTACGAACTATGAGGAAGCGATGATGAGCCCAGATTCCGCAAAATGGCTTGAGGCCATGAAATCTGAGATAGGATCCATGTATGAGAACAAAGTATGGACTTTGGTTGACTTGCCCGATGTTCGGCAAGTGTAACATCCCAAATTTTCAATTTGAAATGTTATACATTAAATCATCAATGCATATCATATTTTATTTGCATTTTGGTTGATCCTAGAAATTCTACGCAACTCAATGACCCACGGAGAGAGTTGGGGATTTCGTTATTTTCATATTTGAGTCTTCTCAAATTTTGAGAATAGGATCATTTGATTTTATCTATTTTATCATCAATTATTTCTATTACAAAAATATGAGAGAGGGAATAAAATGACTTTCCCAAATAAAGAAATATTGAGCATTTAATAATAAAATCAAATAGGATTTTATTTCGGAGTTTTTCGGTGTTTTATTTGAATTTAGGAAAAAAGTGCGTTTTTCAAAATTATATTTAGGTCCCAAATAAATGTTCACCTTGTGAGGCTTGATTTTAGAAGCCCGTGAAAATTTATTTCGGAATTTTTGGAGTCCGTTTAGTATTTTTTTTTCTTCCAAGCGGAATAATTAAAAAAACGAACCGACCTACGGGCCATGTCCGACTAGGACTCTAGCCCGACTAGGCAATATAAGCCGGCCCAGCCCCCCGGGAGGAAACCCTAGCCGCCAGCCCCGCCCGCCCTCGATCCCCGCCGCCGCCACGCGCCGCCGCCGCCGCCCCGCCGCCCCGCGCCGCCCGCCGGACGCCGTCGCCGCCGCCGAGGTTCGCAGCCGCCTCGTTTTCCGTGCCGTCTTTAAAAAAAACCAATCGATTTTTGCCGGTTTATTAGATTCGGTTTTTTAAATAGATCGATTTTCTGTTTTATTTTTTTCTAGCGAGCGTTCGTCGTTTTTCTTTTTCTCGGATTAAATCCGCGATTTTTCTGATCGCGATTCCTGATCCGATTTTCGTTTTAGTATAACTTTTCGCTCGTTTATCGGAATCAGGCGATTCAAGCGCCTAGAGTTTCTTCTCGAAACCCTCTATCAGTTTAACCAACTTAAACAAGATTTTCCTATTGTAAAATTTGCCCTAGATCCAGATTACTAGAACGAAGTTGTTTTCTTTCGCTATTTGATTCTCGTTGCTTCGTTCGATTTGATTCTTTTTGCCAACCGGAGTTCTTAAGATGAACCTTCTGGTTAGATCTCTTATTTGAATTTTACCTATGCATTAGATGAGTACTTATTGCATGCTCGTTTGTTTGTTTGTGATAGAGTATCCGGAGTGCGTCGCCTGTTACTTCGAATCGTTAGGTTTCTCGGATCATCATCAAGGCAAGTAACACTTTGATCATACCTTTTCTACTACCCAGTTTTATTGCATTAGATCAAACCTCACACATTGCATGATTAGGATCTAACTAAATTGTGGGATGGGAAGTAGATGAGGTAGTACCTATTACCAGTTTATTTTTCAAACCTTTGGGAGTTACTTCTACGTTTGCTTATCATGCCATGCTATGCTAGTAGACGTGGATTGGGTGAGTGAAATCCATGACAGATGTGAGATTGGTAATTAATGGTTTATCTAAGGTGGCAACTTAAACACACATCTGGGTGGATTGAGGCACCTGGGTATTCCAGGACTTGCCTGTTTTCTTTTGGACCGCCACCCAGGCTCCAAGGGATCATGAGACTATTCATACTAGAAACTTCCGTGTGCAGCCACAAGCTATTATGGGCTCTAGCATAGTTGACTAAGTCGTGCGAACACTTACAGTGGTAGACTAGCAGATGTAGGGGATGTAGGTGGTACGGTCTACCCGATCGTAAGGTGCTAGCGCTTCTGAAAGACTATGTCTCGGTCATCTATCTTCTCAAACACAATGTAGTGCGAGAAACCAAACGGAGGCAATCGAGTCTTGTGGGGAAAAGTGCGCAAACCTCTGCAGAGTGTAATAAACTAATCATGATTAGCCGTGTCCCCGGTTATGGACATCTTGAGTATCTAGTACCTGGATTTTCATGTGAATCTCAACATGTTACTCTAAATTAATTTTGTTGGGTTATGTTTAATGATGATGCTTAATTGGGATTGAGAATGTTGTCAACCATTCTCAATGTTTAACAACCACCATGATAGTAATTAAATTTAGTCCTTTGAAGTAGGGAAAAATTGGCTTTACGCAAAACTGTAACCATAGAGCTTTCCACCGGCCAAATATGCATATAGTATAGCTGTTTCATTCCATTACTCTCTATGTGTTACCTTGCCAGCATATTCCATGTGCTGACCCGTTTCGGGCTGCAATGTTAATGTTGCCGACTATTCAGACGACGGTTAAGGAGTTTTTAGGTCGTGGTTCTATACTCAGTGATGTCGTTGGAGTTGATGGACTCACTTATCTTCCAAGCCTTCCGCTGTTATCGTTATTAGATGGCCTTAAGCCATATTTATTGTAATAAGTTCTCTTTTGAGACACTCGATGTAATAAGTGTGTGATTGCTACTCTGCTATAAATCCTCCGAGTACTATGTGGTGTCAGCATTACTAATCCAGGGATGACACCGGAGCACAGAGATCAGACTGTTTGAGGTCTGGTCGCTATAGCAAGCCATTGAGATTAAATGGATCTTCAAGAGGAATACGGACGCTGATAGTAGTGTTACTATCTACAAAGCTAGAATTGTCGCAAAAGGTTTTCGACAAGTTCAAGGTGTTGACTACGATGAGAGTTTCTCACTCGTATCTATGATTAAGTCTGTCCGAATCATGTTAGCAATTGCCGCATTTTATGAAATCTGGCAAATGGATAAACAAAAGTGCATTCCTTAATGGATTTATTGTATATGATGCAACTAGAAGGTTTTGTCAATCCTAAAGGTGTTAACAAAATGTGCAAGCTCCAGCGATCCATCTATGGACTGGTGCAAGCATCTCAGAGTTGGAATATACGCTTTGATGAGTTGATCAAAGCATATAGTTTTATACAGACTTGCGGTGAAGCCTGTATTTACAAGAAAGTGAGTGGGAGCACTACAACATTTCTGATAAATATATGTGAATGACATATTGTTGATCGGAAATAATGTAGAATTATTCTGCAAAGCATAAAAGGAGTGTTTGAAAGGAGTTTTTTTAAAGAAAGACCTCGATGAAGCTGCTTACATATTGAGTATCAAGATCTATAGAGATAGATCAAGACGCTTGATAAGTTTTTTCAATGAGTACATACCTTGACAAGATTTTGAGGTGGCTCAAAATGGAACAGTCAAAGAAAGAGTTCTTGCCTGTGTTGCAAGGTGTGAAATTAAGTAAGACTCAAAGCCCGACCACGGCAGAAGATAGAAAGAGAATGAAAGTCATTCCCTATGCCTCAGCCATAGATTCTATAAAGTATGCCATGCTGTGTACCAGATCTGTTGTATACCCTACACTGTGTTAAGCGAGGGAATACAATAGTGATCTAGGAAGTAGATCACTGGACAACGGTCAAAATTATCCTTAGTGAAATAAGGATATGTTTCTTGATTATGGACATAACAAAAAGGTTCATCGTAAAGGGTTACGTCGATACAAATTTTTGACACCGATCTGGATGACTCTAAGTCTCGATCTAGATACATATTGAAAGTGGGAGCAATTAGCTAGAGTAGCTCCGTGCAGAGCATTGTTGACATAGATATTTGCAAAATACTTACGGATCTGAATATAACAAACCCGTTGACTAAAATTGTCTCACAAGCAAAACATGATCACACCTTAGTACACTTTGGGTGTTAATCACATAGCGATGTGAACTAGATTACTGACTCTAGTAAACCCTTTGGGTGTTGGTCACATATCGATGTGAACTATGGGTGTTAACTACATAAAGATGTGAACTATTGATGTTGGATCACATGGCGATGTGAACTAGATTATTGACTCTAGTGCAAGTGGGAGACTGAAGGAAATATGCCCTAGAGGCAATAATAAAGTTATTATTTATTTCCTTATTTCATGATAAATGTTTATTATTCATGCTAGAATTGTATTAACCGGAAACATAATACTTGTGTGAATACATAGACAAACTAAACGTCATTAGTATGCCTCTACTTGACTAGCTCGTTGATAGAAGATGGTTATGTTTCCTAACCATAGACATGTGTTGTCATTTGATTAACGGGATCACATCATTAGGAGAATGATGTGATTGACATGACCCATTCCATTAGCTTAGCACCTGATCGTTTAGTATGTTGCTATTGCTTTCTTCATGACTTATACATGTTCCTATGACTATGAGATTATGCAACTCCCGTTTGCCGGAGGAACACTTTGTGTGCTACCAAACGTCACAACGTAACCGGGTGATTATAAAGGAGCTCTACAGGTGTCTCCAAAGGTACATGTTGGGTTGGCGTATTTCGAGATTAGGATTTGTCACTCCGATTGTCGGAGAGGTATCTCTAGGCCCTCTCGGGAATGCACATCACATAAGCCTTGCAAGCATTGCAACTAATGAGTTAGTTGTGAGATGATGTATTACGGAACGAGTAAAGAGACTTGCCGGTAACGAGATTGAACTAGGTATTAAAATACCGACGATCGAATCTCGGGCAAGTAACATACCGATGACAAAGGGAACAACGTATGTTGTTATGCGGTCTGACCGATAAAGATCTTCGTAGAATATGTGGGAGCCAATATGAGCATCCATGTTCCGCTATTGGTTATTGACTGGAGACGTGTCTCGGTCATGTCTACATTGTTCTCGAACCCGTAGGGTCCACATGCTTAAGGTTTCGATGACAGTTATATTATGAGTTTATGAGTTTTGATGTGTCTAAGGAGTTCGGAGTCCCGGATGAGATCGGGGACATGACGAGGAGTCTCAAAATGGTCGAGACGTAAAGATTGATATATTGGACGACTATATTCGGACGTCGGAAAGGTTCCGAGTGATTCGGGTATTTTTCGGAGTACCGGAGAGTTACGGGAATACGTATTGGGCCTTATTGGGCCATACGGGAAAGAAGGAAAAGGGCCTCAAGGGTGGCCGCACCCCTCCCCTTGGTCTGGTCCGAATTGGACTAGGGAAGGGGGGCGCCCCCTTCCTTCCTTCTCCTTTTCCCTTCCCTTTCCTTCCCTCTTACTCCTACTACTTGGAAGGGCTCCTAGTTCTATTAGGAAAGGGGGAATCCTACTCCCGGTGGGAGTAGGACTCCCCTTGGGCGCGCCATAGAGAGGGCCGGCCCCTCCCCTCCTCCACTCCTTTATATACGTGGCCAGGGGGCACCCCATAGACACACAAGTTGATCTTCGTGATCGTTCTCTTAGCCGTGTGCGGTGCCCCCCTCCACCATACTCCTCGATAATATTGTAGCGGTGCTTAGGCGAAGCCCTGCGACGGTAGAACATCAAGGTCGTCATCACGCCCGATCATCATGTGCAAAACTGGCTTGCACCCGTTGTATGTGAACGTAGAGCTTATCACACCCGATCATCATGTGGTGTCTCGGCACAACGAATTGTCGCAACGGTGCATACTCAGGAGAACACTTATACCTTGAAATTTTAGTGAGGGATCATCTTATAATTAATGCTACCACCGTACTAAGCAAAATAAGATGCACAAAAGATAAACATCACATGCAATCAAAATATGTGACATGATATGGCCATCATCATCTTGTGCCTTTGATCTCCATCTCCAAAGCACCATCATGATCTCCATCGTCACCGGCTTGACACCTTGATCTCCATCGTAGCATCGTTGTCGTCTCACCAACTATTGCTTCTACGACTATCGCTACCGCTTAGTGATAAAGTAAAGCAATTACATGGCGATTGCATTTCATACAATAAAGCGACAACCATAAGGCTCCTGCCAGTTGCCGATAACTTTTGCAAAACATGATCATCTCATACAACAATTTATATCTCATCATGCCTTGACCATATCACATCACAACATGCCCTGCAAAAACAAGTTAGACGTCCTCTACTTTGTTGTTGCAAGTTTTACATGGCTGCTATGGGCTTCTAGCAAGAACCGTTCTTACCTACGCATCAAAACCACAACGATTTTTCGTCAAGTGTGATGTTTTAACCTTCAACAAAGACCAGTCGTAGTCAAAGTCGATTCAACTAAAGTTGGAGAAACAGACACCCGCCAGCCACCTATGTGCAAAGCACGTCGGTAGAACCAGTCTCATGAACATGGTCATGTAATGTCGGTCCGGGCCGCTTCATCCAACAATACCGCCGAATCAAAGTAATACGTTGGTGGTAAGCAGTATGACTATTATCGCCCACAACTCTTTGTGTTCTACTTAGGCATATCATCTACGCATAGACCTGGCTTGGATGCCACTGTTGGGGAACGTAGCATGCAATTTCAAAAAAATTCCTACAATCACGCAAGATCTATCTAGGAGATCCATAGCAACGAGAGGAGGAGAGTGTGTCCATGTACCCTCGTAGACCGAAAGCGGAAGCGTTATGTTAACGTGGTTGATGTAGTCGAACGTCTTCATGATCCAACTGATCCAAGTACCGAACGTACGGCACCTCCGTGTTCAGCACACGTTTAGCTCGATGACGTCCCTCGAGCTCTTAATCTAGTAGAGGGTCAAGGGAGAGTTACGACAGTATGACGGCATGGTGATGGTGATGGTGATGTGATCCGTCCAGGGCTTCGCCTAAGCACTATGACGCTATGACCGGAGGAGTAAACGGTGGAAGGGGACACCGCACACGGCTAAGAGATTTCTTGGTGTGCCTTTGGGGTGCCATCCGCCCCCGTATATAAAGGAGGGGGGAGGAGGTGGCCGACCAGGGGTGGCACGCCGTGAGGGGGGGGTCCTACTAGGACTCCGTTCCTAGTAGGATTTGCCCCCCCCCCTCCTTCCAACGGAGAGGGGGAAAGGGGAAAGGAGGGAGAAGGAGAAGGAAAGGGGGGTTGCGCCCCCTCCACTTGTCCAATTAGGATTGGGCAAGGGGGGCGCGTGCCACCTCCCGTGGCCCGCCTCCTCTCCTCCACTATGGCCCATTAGGCCCATTAACTTTCTCGGGGGGGTTCCGGTAACCTCCCGGTACTCCGAAAAGTCCCGAACCTCTTCAGAACCATTACGGTGTCCGTATATAACCTTCCAATATATGAATCTTTACCTCTCGACCATTTCGAGACTCCTCGTCATGTCCGTGATCTCATCCGGGACTCCGAACAAACTTCGATCACCAAAACACATAACTCATAATACAAATCGTCATCGAACGTTAAGCGTGTGGACCCTACGGGTTCGAGAACTATGTAGACATGATCGAGACACATCTCCGGTCAATAACCAATAACGGAACCTGGATGCTCATATTCGTTACATATTCTGCGAAGATCTTTATCAGTCAAACCGCATAACAACATACGTCATTCCCTTTGTCATCGGTATGTTACTTGCCCGAGATTCAATCGTCGGCATCCTCATACCTAGTTCACTCTCGTTACCGGCAAGTCTCTTTATTCGTTCTATAATGCATCATCCCGCAACTAACTCATTAGTCACATTGCTTGCAAGGCTTATAGTGATGTGCATTACCGAGAGGGCCCAGAGATACCTCATCGATATACGGAGTGACAAATCCTAATCTTGATCTATGCCAACTCAACAAACACCTTCGGAGACACCTGTAGAGTATCTTTATAATCACCCGATTACGTTGCGACGTTTGATAGCACACAAGGTGTTCCTCCGGTATTCGGGAGTTGCACAATCTCATGGTCAGAGGAATATGTATAAGTCATGAAGAAAGCAATAGCAATAAAACTAAACGATTATAATGCTAAGCTAACGGATGGGTCTTGTCCATCACATCATTCTCTAATGATGTGATCTCGTTCATCAAATGACAACACATGTCTATGGTCAGGAAACTTAACCATCTTTGATTAACGAGCTAGTCAAGTAGAGGCATACTAGGGACACTCTATTTTTTCTATGTATTCACACATGTACTAAGTTTCCAGTTAATACTATTCTAGCATGAATAATAAACGTTTACCATGATATAAGGAAATATAAATAACAACTTTATTATTGCCTCTAGGGCATATTTCCTTCATTGGTGGCACCGACTTACGCTAAGACCCCAGCCGGCTTAAAGCATCGGCCGCATCATTCTTTTTGCGATCAACATGTTCCACTTGATAACCTTTCAAATGACCAGGAATACCATCAACAGCCCGACGATAAGCCGCCATGAGTGGGTCCTTAGAATCCCAAGTTCCTGAGACTTGCCGAGCCACCAAATCTGAGTCACCAAAGCACCTGACCTGGCTTAGATTCATCTCTTTGGCCATCCGAAGACCATGGAGTAGGGCCTCATACTCAGCTGCATCATTAGTACAAGGAAACATCAGCCTTAAAACATAACAAAAAATTCACCTCGCGGGGAAGTCAAAATAACTCCAGCACCCGAGCCTTCCAACTGCCTGGACCCATCAAAATGAATAGTCCAATATGTATTATCAGGCTTCTCCTCAGGCATCTGCAATTATGTCGAGTCATTGATGAAATCCACAAGAGCCTGAGACTTGATAGCTGTCTGAGGCATATATTTCAGACCATGGGGTCCATGATCAATAGCCCACTTGGCCACTCGCCCTGTGGCTTCTCTATTTTGAGTAATATCCCCTAGAGGAGCAGAACTGACCACGGTAATGGGATGACCAAGGAAATAATGCTTCAACTTGCGACTGGCCATGAACACCCCGTAGACCAGCTTCTGCCAATGTGGGTATCTCTGCTTAGATTCAATTAAGACCTCGCTGACATAATAAGCCAGCCTTTGAACCGGATATTCTTTACCCAATTCCTTCCTTTCCACTACAACCGCCACATTGACGGCTCTGCTGTTAGCAGCCACATATAAGAGCAAGGGCTCCTTCTCAACCGGAGCTGCAAGAACCGGCGGCTCAGCCAACTATTTTTAAGCGCCTCAAACACCTCATTAGCGGCATCACTCTAGAAAAAGTGGTATGTTTTCTTCATCATCTGGTACAGAGGAATAGCCTTTTCTCCCAGGCAGCTTATAAACTGGCTTAACGCTGCAATACGACCCGCCAAACGCTGGACATCATTAATGCATGCCGACTTAGACAATAAAGTGATAGCCTTGATTTTCTCTGGGTTAGCATCAATACCTCTCTCAGAAACCAGAAAACCCAAGAGCTTGCCTGCAGGTACACCAAAGACACATTCGGCTGGGTGAAGCATCATCTTGTAGACCCACAGGTTATCAAAGGTCTCCTTTAAATCATCTAGCAAGGTCTCCTTCTTTCTGGATTTCACAACAATATCATCCACATAAGCATGAACATTGCGTCCTATCTGGTTGTGAAGGCAATTCTGAACACAACGCTGATAAGTCGCCTAGGCACTCTTGAGCCCAAAAGGCATAGATACATAGCAGAAAGCTCCAAAAGGTGTGATGAAAGATGTTTTCTCCTGGTCTTTAACTGCCATGTTGATATGATGATAACCACAATAAGCATCCAAAAAGCTCAAATGCTCACAACCCGCCATATCATCAATGATCTGATCAAGACGGGGAAGACCAAAAGGACCAGCTGGGCAAGCCTTGTTAAGGTCTGTGTAATCCACACACACATACACCAAGTGCCATTTTTCTTAAGTACCAGCACCGGATTAGCCAACCACTCGAGATGAAAAATTTCAACAATGAACCCGGCCGCTAAGAGCCGGGCCACCTCTTCTCCAATGGCCTTGCGCCTCTCCTAATTAAAACGACGAAGAAATTGCTTGACCGGCTTAAACTTAGGATCAATATTAAGAGTGTGCTCAGCGAGTTCTCTTGGTACACCCGACATGTCTGAAGGCTTCCATGCAAAGATGTCCCGATTCTCATGGATGAACTCGATGAGCGTGCTTTCCTATTTTGGATCCATATTGGCACTAATAACGAACTACTGAGATGAATCGCCAGGGGTAAAGTCAAACTATTTGGTGTCATCTACCGACTTAAATTTCAGCAAAGGGTCATGCTCTATGGTAGGTTTCTTCAAGGGGGTCATATATGTCGGGTCAACATTATCCTTGTAAAACTTCAGTTCCTCTGCAGCACATGCAGACTCAGCATAAGTAGCATCACCTTCTTCACATTCAAGAGTTATCTTCCTGCTACCATGGACTGTGATGGTACCCTTATGACCCGGCATCTTGAGTTGCAGATACACATAGCAAGGTCGTGCCATAAATTTGGCGTAAGGCGGCCGCCCAAACAAAGCATGATAAGAGCTTTTGATTTTTACCACCTCAAACCACAATGTTTCCACCATGTAATCATAGTCATCACCAAACGCCACTTCCAGGTTGATTTTACCAACTGGGTAGGCTGACTTACCAGGCACCACCCGTGAAAAACTATGGAGGATGACCTAAGGGCTTTGTCAGTCAAATTCATACGGCGAAAAGTATCGTAATAAAGGATATTGATGATGTTGCCTCCGTCCATAAGCACCTTAGTTAATTTATAACCCCCCCCCCCCCGCCAACCCGAGGGGCTACCACCAGTGCTAGCTGACCCGGGTTGTCAACCCGGGGCGGGTGATCCTCACAGCTCCATACGATTGGCTGCTCTGACCATCGCAAATATTGAGGTACCGCCGACTCAACTGTATTGATTGCACGCTTGTGAACCTTCTGATCATGCTTGCAAAGATTTGTAGTAAACACATGATACTGGCCCCCGTTAAGTTGTTTAGGATTAGACTGATACCCTGACACTGCTGCTGGTTACCCTGACCAGGCTGCTAGTTGTAACCACCCTAATTACCTTAACCTTGAAATCTGAAGTTTAAGCCGCCACCTCCAAAGCCGGGTCCGTGAGAGCCAGATCCTAACCCGTTGTGTGGGCCATTATTGCCGTTGTGGTCCTGCTGAAAGCCGGAGCTCTTATACTCCTTCATGATGAAACAATCTTTCCACATGTGTGTTGACGACCTATCTGGATGACTGTGCTTTGGGCAAGGTTAAACCTTGGCCCTCCAACTTGTGGTTGTGGCCTCCCATGACGATGTTGATTGCTATCCTACGTATTGGCGTTGGCCACAAAATCTGACCCACCGTCGATTTGCTTGCGCTCACCATTGTTACCTTGATTCTGCCCCGATGTGTTTTGCTGCTGTCCTTTTCCGTTGTCGTTCTTCGTCCCCTTGTTGGACTTCTCCTCATTAGAACCCGTGTCTTTAGTATTATCATAGTCGGCGTATTTGGTGAGAGCTGCCATGAGCTCTCCCATGTCATTGCAGTGACGCTTAAGCCGCCCTAACTTCTGTTTGAGGGGAATGAATCGGCAGTTTTTCTCCAAAATCAGGACAGCAGAGCCGGCATTGATGCTATTTAACGAGTGGATAATAGCCGAGACCCGACGAGCCCAGTGGTTGGTTGACTCATCCTCACGCTGGACACAAGTGTTGGGGAACGTAGTAATTTCAAAAAAATTCCTACGCACACGCAAGATCATGGTGATGCATAGCAACGAGAGGGGAGAGTGTTGTCCACGTACCCTCATAGACCGAAAGCGGAAGCGTTAGCACAACGCGGTTGATGTAGTCGTACGTCTTCACGATCCGACCGATCAAGTACCGAACGTACGGCAACTCCGAGTTCAGCACACGTTCAGCCCGATGACGTCCCTCGAACTCCGATCCAGCTGAGTGTTGAGGGAGAGTTTCGTCAGCACGACGGCGTGTGACGATGATGATGTTCTACCGACGCAGGGCTTCGCCTAAGCACTACTACGGTATTATCGAGGTGGACTATGGTGGAGGGGGGCACCGCACACGGCTAAAAGATCAAATCAATTGTTGTGTCTATGGGGTGCCCCCCTGCCCCCGTATATAAAGGATCAAGGGGGGAGGTGCGGCCGGCCAGGAGGAGGTGCGCCAGGAGGAGTCCTACTCCCACCGGGAGTAGGACTCCCTCCCTTCCTTGTTGGATTAGGAGAAGGGGGAAAGAGGAGGGAGAGAGGAAGGAAGGGGGCGCCGCCCCCTTCTCCTTGTCCTATTCGTACTAGGGGGAGGGGGCGTGGCCCTGCCCTATCCACCTCTCCTCTTCTCCACTAAGGCCCACTATGGCCCATGAATCCCCGGGGAGTTCCGGTAACCCCTCGATACTCCGGTAAAATTCCGGTTTCACCCGGAACACTTCCGATATCCAAATATAGGCTTCCAATATATCAATATTCATGTCTCGACCATTTCGAGACTCCTTGTCATGTCCGTGATCACATCCGGAACTCCGAACAACCTTCGGTACATCAAAACTCACAAACTGATAATATAACCATCATCGAAACTTTAAGCGTGCGGACCCTACGGGTTCGAGAACTATGTAGACATGACCGAGACACGTCTCCGATCAATAACCAATAGCGGTACCTGGATGCTCATATTGGCTCCCACATATTCTACGAAGATCTTTATCGGTCAGACCGCATAACAACATACGTTGTTCCCTTTGTCATCGGTATGTTACTTGCCCGAGATTCGATCGTCGGTATCTCAATACCTAGTTCAATCTCATTACCGGCAAGTCTCTTTACTCGTTCCGTAATACATTATCCCGCAACTAACTCATTAGTTGCAATGCTTGCAAGGCTTAAGTGATGTGCATTACCGAGTGGGCCCAGAGATACCTCTCCGACAATCGGAGTGACTAATCCTAATATCAAAATATGCCAACCCAACAAGTACCTTTGGAGACACCTATAGAGCACCTTTATAATCACCCAGTTACGTTGTGGCGTTTGGTAGCACACAAAGTGTTCCTCCGGTAAACGGGAGTTGCATAATCTCATTGTCATAGGAACATGTATAAGTCATGAAGAAAGCAATAGCAACAAACTAAATGATCAAGTGCTAAGCTAATGGAATGGGTCATGTCAATCACATCATTCTCCTAATGATGTGATCTCGTTAATCAAATGACAACTCATGTCTATGGTTAGGAAACATAACCACCTTTGATTAACGAGCTAGTCAAGTAGAGGCATACTAGTGACACTCTGTTTGTTTATGTATTCACACATGTATCATGTTTCCGGTTAATACAATTCTAGCATGAATAATAACCATTTATCATGATATAAGGAAATAAATAATAACTTTATTATTGCCTCTAGGGAATATTTCCTTCAACAAGTGTCCAGGTAGATGATCGGCAGTGGCTGTTTGCACGTGCCTTTGAAATTCTGAATAAAACGCGCTTTCAACTCTGCCCACAAATTGACGGAATTGGGGGGCAATCCCTTCAACCAGGTTCGAGCTGGCCCATCCAACATCATGGTGAAGTACTTGGCACACACAGCGTCATTGACATCCAACATCTCCATAGCTAGCTCATAGCTCTCAATCCAAGCCTTAGGAGGTTGATCGGCTGTATAATTAGCCACCTTCTGAGGACCCTTGAAATCTTTAGGCAATCGCTCGTTGCGAAGAGCCAGTGCTAGGCATGGAACCCCCACTATCCTGGAAGTCATCCCGGCTTCTGCACACGCTGAAGGGTTACGCTGGAGCTGTTGATGAGCCGCTAATTGAGCTGCCAGCTTTGCCTCTTGACATGCTCTGCTTGATCCAATAAGGCCTGAACATTGTTGCCATCCCGCTGCGGGTTACGGTGGCGCTCGCTGCTGGAAACTGCCAGCAACTCAATGCGTCGGCTATAACTTCGACTCTGGCAAGGAGTTGAATGAATTCACTCACGGCTGTACGAGTAAGCCGCCTGCTGAGTTATCGCTGTCTGAAGAAGCTCCACAGCCTTCCGGGCTTCAATCATCGCGGGAGACTCGCCCTCCACCTGGAGAGCTGCCAGCCATGAAGCTGCAGCAATCATATTATCCAGGGGGTTGGAAAAATGACCCAGCGGTGTTAACACCTACTGAGGCCAGTTTAGATTCAAATGAGGCGGGTCTGTTACACACGGTTGGTCCGCCACCCTAGCCACGGGCGCCTCAGCGGCCCGGGTCACGCCGGGCGGGTTGCTTGTTCCTGCCCTAGGAATATTGAAAAGATTCCCTGCCTCAAACTCTGGGGGTAGCTGGCTCTGGTGCCTTATTCGCATAACGGCGTTTGAGGCGTTCTGGTCGAGATTTAACCGAAAAGTTTCTGCTTGGATCATTGGGACTCGGCCTCCAACGCGGCTAGCTCTGTTGCCATCCTAGCATTCTCAGCATTAAGCTCCTCTTTAGCCTGAGCTACCTCATCCCGTAGTTTCGCAACTTCCACCTTGTGTTGTGCTTGAGTCGCCGGAGTCACCTCTACGGCTACGAGAGTCGCCAGAGCATCCAGAAGTTCAGATAAAACCTGAGTCGTCGGGCGCACAGAGCCCCTCGCCCCGGCCGTCGCAGCAGCCGTTGAACTAGAGGTCATAGCCGCAGCAGTTGATGAATTAAACATCTGTTGTGTACCAGCCATTAAAATAGCAGCCCTGCTTGGCAGTTCATAGGAGTCTGGAAATACTGCCGCCAACGGAACAACCCCTGATAACCCACAAGTATAGGGGATCGCAACAGTTTTCGAGGGTAGAGTATTTAACCCAAATTTATTGATTCGACACAAGGGGAGCCAAAGAATATTCTCAAGTATTAGCAGCTGAGTTGTCAATTCACACCTGGAAACTTAGTATCTACAGCAAAGTGTTTAGTAGCACAGTAATATGATAGTGGTGGTAGCGGCAACAAAAGTAAAGACAACAAAAGTAATGTTTTTGGTATTTTGTAGTGATTGTAACAGTAAAAGCGGGAAAGTAAATAAGCGTAAACCAGTATATGGAAAACTCGTAGGCACCGGATCAGTGATGGATAATTATGCCGGATGCGGTTCATCATGTAACAGTCATAACATAGGGTGACACAGAACTAGCTCCAGTTCGTCAATGTAATGTAGGCATGTATTCCGTATATAGTCATACGTGCTTATGGAAAAGAACTTGCATGACATCTTTTGTCCTACCCTCCCGTGGCAGCGGGGTCCTATTGGAAACTAAGGGATATTAAGGCCTCCTTTTAATAGAGAACCGGAACAAAGCATTAGCACATAGTGAATACATGAACTCCTCAAACTATGGTCATCACCGGGAGTGGTCCCGATTATTGTCACTTCGGGGTTGCCGGATCATAACACATAGTAGGTGACTATAGACTTGCAAGATAGGATCAAGAACTCACATATATTCATGAAAACATAATAGGTTCAGATCTGAAATCATGGCACTCGGGCCCTAGTGACAAGCATTAAGCATAGCAAAGTCATAGCAACATCAATCTCAGAACATAGTGGATACTAGGGATCAAACCCTAACAAAACTAACTCGATTACATGATAAATCTCATCCAACCCATCACCGTCCAGCAAGCCTACGATGCAATTACTCACGCACGGCGGTGAGCATCATGAAATTGGTGATGGAGGATGGTTGATGATGACGACGACGACGAATCCCCCTCTCCGGAGCCCCCAACGGACTCCAGATCAGCCCTCCCGAGAGGTTTTAGGGCTTGGCGGCGGCTCCGTATCGTAAAACGCGATGATTTCTTCTCTCTGATTTTTTTCTCTCCGAAAGCAAATATATAGAGTTGGAGTTGGCGTCGGAGGGTCAACAGGGGGCCCACGAGGTAGGGGGCGCGCCCCCCACCCTCGTGGAAAGGGTGTGGGCCCCCTGGTCTTCATATTTGGCGAGGATTTCTTATTATTTTTTCTAAGGTATTCCGTGGAGTTTCAGGACTTTCTGAGAATATTTGCTTTCTGCACATAAAACAACACCAAGGTAATTCTGCTGAAAACAGCGTCAGTCCAGGTTAGTTCCATTCAAATCATACAAGTTAGAGTCCAAAACAAGGGCAAAAGTGTTTGGAAAAGTAGATACGACGGAGACGTATCAACTCCCCCAAGCTTAAACCCTTGCTTGTCCTCAAGCAATTCAGTTGAAAAACTGAAAGAAAGAAAGAAAAACTTTTACAAACTCTGTTTGCTCTTGTTGTTGTAACTATGTCAAGCCAGCATTCAATTTTTCAGCATAGATCATAACTAACCACATTTGCAATAATTCTCAGGTCTCACAATTACTCGTATCAATAGCATAATCAACTAGCAAGTCATAATAATAAATCTCGGATGACAACACTTTCTCAAAACAATCATAATATGATATAACAAGATGGTATCTCGCTAGCCCTTTCTGAGACCGCAAAACATAAATGCAGAGCACCTTTAAAGATCAAGGACTGACTAGACATTGTAATTCATGGTAAAAGAGATCCAATCATAGTCATACCCAACATAGATTAATAGTGATGAATGCAAATGACAGTTGTGCTCTCCAGCTAGTGCTCTTTAATAAGAGGGTGATGACTCAACATAAAAGTAAATGGATAGGCCCTTCGCAGAGGGAAGCAGGGATTTGTAGAGGTGCCAGAGCTCGGTTTTGAAATAGAGATAAATTGTATTTTGAGCGGTATACTTTCATTGTCAACGTAACAACTAAGAGATGGCGATATCTTCCATGCTAAACACATTATAGGCGGTTCCCAAACAGAATGGTAAAGTTTATACTCCCCCTCCACCAACAAGCATCAATCCATGGCTTGCTCGAAACAACGAGTGCCTCCAACATACATCAGGTCCCAGGGGGAGTTTTGTTTGCAATTAATTTTGATTTAGTTTGCATAAAGCATGGGACTGGGCATCCCGGTGACCAGCCATTTTCTCGTGAGTGAGGAGCGGAGTCCACTCCTCTTGAGAATAACCCGCCTAACACGGAAGATAAGGACAGCCTTTGTTGATACATGAGCTATTCGAGCATACAAAACAGAATGTTTATTTGAAGGTTTAGAGTTTGGCACATACAAATTTACTTGGAACGGCAGGTAAATACCGCATATAGGAAGGTATAGTGGACTCATCTGGAATAACTTTGGGGTTTAAGGGATTGGATGCACAAGCAGTATTCCCGCTTAGTACAGGTGAAGGCTAGCAAAAGACTGGGAAGCGACCAACTAGAGAGCGACAACAGCCATGTACATGCATTAAAATTAATAAACATTGGATGCAAGCATGAGTAGGATATAATCCACCATGAACATAAATATCATGAAGGCTATGTTGATTTTGTTTCAACTACATGCGTGAACATGTGCCAAGTCAAGTCACTTAAATCATTCAAAGGAGGATACCACCCCATCATACCACATCATAATCATCTCAATAGCATGTTGGCACACAAGGTAAATCATTATAACTCATAGCTAATCAAGCATGGCACAAGCAACTATGATCTCTAATTGTCATTGCAAACATGTTTATTCATAATAAGCTGAATCAAGAACGACGGGCTCATCATATTTACAAAAACAAAAGAGGTCGAGTTCATACCAGCTTTTCTCATCTCAGTCAGTCCATCATATATCATCATAATTGCCTTTCACTTGCACGACCGAACGGTGTGAATAATAATAAGAGTGCACGTGCATTGGACTAAGCTGGAATCTGCGAGCATTCAAGAAACAGGAGAAGACAAGGCAATATGGGCTCTGGGTTAAATCAACAATAATGCATATAAGAGCCACTTCAACAATTTAATTATGGTCTTCTCCTACTGACCCCCAAAGAAAAGAAAAGAAAGAAAACTATTTACACGGGAAAGCTCCCAACAAGCAAAAGAAGAACGGGAAATATTTTTTGGGTTTTCTTTTTAATTACTACTACAGCAGGAAAGTAAATTACTACTAATCTTTTTTTGGTTTTTCTTAAGGTTTACTAAACACACAAGAAGAAAGCAGGAAAAGGAAAATAAACTAGCATGGATATTACAGTGAAAAAGTATGAGCACCGACATCTAGCAATGAGTGTGTGTGAACATAAATGTAATGTCGGTGAGAAATACGTACTCCCCCAAGCTTAGGCTTTTGGCCTAAGTTGGTCTATGGCCACGGCTGGCCTGGCGGATATCCATAATAATAGTTGTTGGGGTCGTACTGTGATGAGGAGGAATAGTTGGGATCATACTGTTGTGCAGCGGTTATCGCCTGCTGAGCTGCAGCGTGGAGTCGAGCTGCCTCCGC
The DNA here is from genome assembly GCF_018294505.1 of Triticum aestivum. NCBI lineage: Eukaryota > Viridiplantae > Streptophyta > Magnoliopsida > Poales > Poaceae > Triticum > Triticum aestivum. The sequence continues at coordinate 313,872,985 of NC_057806.1, read as the reverse complement.
TCTCCTCTCGTACTCTTCTGCCTCCTCTCTGGTAATAACATATCTTCCTTTTATCTGTGAATCAAAGAAGGCAGGAGCAGGGAGAGCAATACGGAAAACACGTCGTTTATCAAAAATTAAGCGATATAAGAGAGGTGATTCAGGCCTCTCGACAAACTGGTGCGAAGCCATAGAGTTATAATCTAAATATGCAGGAGGCAACTCCATATCACCCTCACGAATGTCTATTTCAAGAAAATGAGCTAAGCGGGTTGCGTAAATTCCTCTAAAGAAATCTCCATTATGTCTATTATGATGCAACCTACGAGCTACAATGGCTCCCATATGATAAGATTGGTCTCCTAACACAGCACTCCTAAGAATGCTAAGATCAGGGACACACATGTGACATGCTTCATCCTTAGCATTTATGCATCTACCGATAAAGAGAGCAAAATAATGTATAGCAGGAAAGTGAATGCTCCCTATGGTAGCCTGCGTTATGTCTCTGATTCCCCCACAGTTATACTAGCAAGAAAGTTTCTAAATTCAGATTTAGGGGATCCCTAATACTGCCCCATGATGGAAGTTTGCACGCAAGAGTGAAATCCTCTAAGTCTATTCTATAAGATTTATCATAAAGATCAAACATGACTGAAGGAGAATTACGCGAAGATGAATACTCAAACCTCCTCACAAATGAACTTGTGAGATCGTGAAACTGGGGGCATTTGTTGGCCTCAAATTCCTCAAGACCGGCATTGCGCAAATATGCTTTGAATTCTTCTTTAATTCCCGCACAGTCCATAAAATTTCCCGACGGCCATTCGCAAGGCCGTACTGGAGCGTCTCTTGGTGGATCCTCGTCAGCATCGCGCATGGCAATCTTGGGTCCTTGCTTCTTAGAGGAACTACCTTGGAACATCTTCCTAAGCATATTGTTTTTCTCTGAAAAATTCTGAAATTTTAGTAACTTCAAAATAAAAGTAAACCAAACTCAATAAAACTGATAGCAACTACTCCCACAAGTGCCTAGAGCCTATATCATGCATCAAAGCTACTTGGAACCATATAAATTTGACATGCAAACTCAAGAACATGGTCACCTATGCAGCATAAATTTGCAATGAATAAAGCACTAGAACAAAAACTAATTGGACCAATGGAGGAGTCACATACCAAGGAACAATCTCCCCAAGCAGTTTTGCGAGAGGTGCTTTGAGCAAGGAGATCGAAAATCACAGCAAAAGTGGCTGGAACTCGTGCTTGAGTTGGTTTTTCGGGTTTGTGTGAGGCAGAGGAAGAAGATGGGTGCTGGGATAAGTGGAGGAGGGCCACCATGGGCCCACGAGGTAGGGGGCGTGCCCACCACCCTCGTGGCTAGGTGGCAGCTCCTCCCGCGGTAATTTTTGCACAGTAAATCCTCAAATATTCCCGAAAAAATCATATTAAATTGGCATGGCTTTCTGAGGACTTTTATTTTCGGGACATTTTTATATTGCACGGATAAGTCAGGAAACAGACAGAAAAATACTATTTTTACTTTATTTCTACTAAATTACAGAAAATATAAAGAGGGTACAGAAGCTTGTGCTTCTAGTTTCATCCATCTCATGCTTATCAAAAAGAATCCACTAACAAGGTTGATCAAGTCTTGTTAACAAACTCATTCCGATAATCATGAAACCGGAGAAATTTCGAATAACACTAAGTTACCTCAACGGGGATATGCACATCCCCAATAATAAGAATATCATATTTCTTCTTGACAGTAGGAAGAGGGAATTCAAAACCTCCAAATATAGTCGATGGAATTTTTCCAATAGAGTTGATACTATGAACTTGAGGTTGTTTCCTCGGAAAGTGTACCATATGCTCATTACCATTAACCTGAAAAGTGACATTGCCTTTGTTGCAATCAATAACAGCCCCTGCAGTATTAAGAAAAGGTCTTCCAAGAATAATAAACATACTATCATCCTCGAGAATATCAAGAATAACAAAGTCCGTTAAAATAGTAACGTTTGCAACCACAACGGGCACGTCCTCACAAATACCGACAGGTATAGCAGTTGATTTATCAGCCATTTGCAAAGATATTTCAGTAGGTGTCAACTTATTCAAGTCAAGTCTACGATATAAAGAGAGAGGCATAACACTAACACCGGCTCCAAGATCACATAAAGCAGTTTTAATATAATTTCTTTTAATGGAGCAAGGTATAGTAGGTACTCCAGGATCTCCAAGTTTCTTTGGTATTCCACCCTTAAAAGTATAATTAGCAAGCATGGTGGAAATTTCAGCTTCCAGTATCTTTCTTTTATTAGTAATGATATCCTTCATATATTTAGCATAAGGATTTGTTTTGAGCACATCAGTCAATCGCATACGTAAAAAGATAGGCCTAATCATTTCAGCAAAGCGCTCAAAATCCTCATCATCCTTCTTCTTGGATGGTTTCGGAGGAAAAGGCATGGGTTTCTGAACCCAAGGTTCTCTTTCTTTCCCATGTTTCCTAGCAACAAAGTCTCTTTTATCATAACGTTGATTCTTTGATTGTGGGTTATCAAGATCAACAGCAGGTTCAGTTTCTACATCATTATCATTACTAGGTTGAGCATCATCATGAACATCATCATTAATATTTTACTAGGTTCATGTTCATTACCAGATTGTGTTTCAGCATCAGACATAGAAATATCATTTGGATTATCAGGTGGTTCAGCAATAGGTTCACTAGAAGTTTGCACAGTTCTATCATTTTTCTTCTTCTTCTTTTTAGAAGAACTAGGAACATCAATATTATTTCTCTGAGAATCTTGCTCGATTCTCTTAGGGTGGCCTTCAGGATACAAAGGTTCCTGAGTCATTCTACCAGTTCTAGTAGCCACTCTAACAGCATAATCATTTTTCTTACTATTCATTTCATTGAGAAATTCTTTTTGAGCCTTAAGTACTTGTTCTACTTGAGTGGTAACCATAGAAGCATGTTTGCTAACAAGTTTAAGTTCACCTCTAATATTAGCCATATAATCACCCAGGTATTTAATTATATCAGAATCATATTTCAATTGTCTACCAAAATAAGCATTGAAATTTTCTTGTTTGACAATAAAATTATCAAACTCATCAAAGCATTGCCTAGCAGACTTATAGTGAGGGATATCACCTTCATCAAATCTATATATAGAGAGTTTACCTTTACTACCTGTGTCGGGATATCGGGAGGTTCCTCAATGAATAAAGGATTAAGATCATATACTTCGTCAACAGGCGGTATATTAACACCATGTATTTCTTCAATAGGAGGTAAATTCTTAACATCTTCAGCTTTAATACCTTTTTCATCCATAGATTTCTTTGCCTCTTGCATATCTTCGGGACTGAGAAATAGAACACCTCTCTTCTTCGGAGTTGGTTTAGGAATAGGATCATTAATTGGAGCGGGAGCTGGCTCAGGAGCTGGCTCAGGAGGTGCCCGATTATTTTCATTTGTCAACATATTATTCAATAGAATTTCAGCTTCATCTGGTGTTCTTTCCCTGAAAAGAGAACCAGCACAACTATCCAGGTAATCTCTGGAAGCATCGGTTAGTCCATTATAAAAGATATCAAGTATTTCAGGTTTCTTAAGAGGATGATCAGGCAAAGCATTAAGTAACTTGAGAAGCCTCCCCCAAGCTTGTGGGAGACTCTCTTCTTTAATTTGCACAAAATTGTATATTTCCCTCAAAGCAGCTTGTTTCTTATGAGCAGGGAAATATTTAGCAGAGAAGTAATAAATCATATCCTGGGGACTACGCACACAACCAGGATCAAGAGAATTAAACCATATCTTAGCATCACCCTTTAATGAGAACGGAAATATTTTGAGTAAATAGAGGTAACGTGATCTCTCATTATTAGTGAACAGGGCAGCTATGTCATTTAACTTAGTAAGATGTGCCACAACAGTTTCAGATTCATAGCCATAAAAAGGATCAGATTCAACCAAAGTAATTATATCAGGATCAACAGAGAATTCATAATCTTTATCAGGAACACAATAGGTGAAGTAGCAAAAGCAGGATCGGGTTTCATTTTATCTCTAAGTGATTCTTTGTTCCATTTAATTAATAACCTTTTAAGCTCATATCTATCTTTGCAGGCTAAAATAGCTAAAGAAGAATCTTTATCAAAAAGATAACCTTCAGGAATAACAGACATATTTTCATCATCACTATCATCATCGTATTCAGTTTCATCAATTTCTCTTTCTCTAGCCCTAGCAATTTGTTCTTCAAGAAATTCACTAAGGGGCACAGTAGTATCAGGCATAGAAGCAGTTTCATCATAAGTATCATGCATAGTAGAAGTGGCATCATCAATAACATGCGACATATCAGAACGAATAGCAGAAGCAGGTGTAGGTGTCGCTAACTTACTCATAACAGAAGGTGCATCAAGTGCAGAGCTAGATGGCAGTTCCTTACCTCCCCTCGTAGTTGAGGGATAGATCTTGGTTTTTGGATCTCTCAAGTTCTTCATAGTGTCCAGCAGATATAAATCCCAAGTGACTCAAAGAATAGAGCTATGCTGCCCGGCAACGGCGCCAGAAAAAGGTCTTGATAACCCACAAGTATAGGGGATCGCAACAGTTTTCGAGGGTAGAGTATTTAACCCAAATTTATTGATTCGACACAAGGGGAGCCAAAGAATATTCTCAAGTATTAGCAGCTGAGTTGTCAATTCAAGCACACCTGGAAACTTAGTATCTGCAGCAAAGTGTTTAGTAGCAAAGTAATATGATAGTGGTGGTAGCGGCAACAAAAGTAAAGACAGCAAAAGTAATGTTTTTGGTATTTTGTAGTGATTGTAACAGTAACAGCGGGAAAGTAAATAAGCGTAAACCAGTATATGGAAAACTCGTAGGCACCGGATCAGTGATGGATAATTATGCCGGATGCGGTTCATCATGTAACAGTCATAACATAGGGTGACACAGAACTAGCTCCAGTTCATCAATGTAATGTAGGCATGTATTCCGTATATAGTCATACGTGCTTATGGAAAAGAACTTCCATGACATCTTTTGTCCTACCCTCCCGTGGCAGCGGGGTCCTATTGGAAACTAAGGGATATTAAGGCCTCCTTTTAATAGAGAACTGGAAGAAAGCATTAACACATAGTGAATACATGAACTCCTCAAACTATGGTCATCACCGGGAGTGGTCCCAATTATTGTCACTTCGGGGTTGCCGGATCATAACACATAGTAGGTGACTATAGACTTGCAAGATAGGATCAAGAACTCACATATATTCATGAAAACATAATAGGTTCAGATCTAAAATCATGGCACTCGGGCCCTAGTGACAAGCATTAAGCATAGCAAAGTCATAGCAACATCAATCTCACAACATAGTGGATACTAGGGATCAAACCCTAACAAAACTAACTCGATTACATGATAAATCTCATCCAACCCATCACCGTCCAGCAAGCCTACGATGCAATTACTCACACACGTGGTGAACATCATGAAATTGGTGATGGAGGATGGTTGATGATGACGACGACGATGAACCCCCCTCTCCGGAGCCCTGAACGGACTCCAGATCAGCCCTTCCGAGAGGTTTTAGGGCTTGGCGGCGGCTCCGTATCGTAAAACGCGATGATTTCTTCTCTCTGATTTTTCTCTCTCCGAAAGCAAATATATAGAGTTGGAGTTGGCGTCGGAGGGTCAACAGGGGGCCCACGAGGTAGGGGGCGCGCCCTAGGGGGGCCCACCCTCGTGGAAAGGGTGTGGGCCCCCTGGTCTTCATATTTGGCGAGGATTTTTTATTATTTTTTCTAAGGTATTCCGTGGAGTTTCAGGACTTTCCGAGAATATTTGCTTTCTGCACATAAAACAACACCAAGGTAATTCTGCTGAAAACAGCGTCAGTCCAGGTTAGTTCCATTCAAATCATACAAGTTAGAGTCCAAAACAAGGGCAAAAGTGTTTGGAAAAGTAGATACGACGGAGGCGTATCACCCCCAAGCCCGCCATCTTGCAATTGATAGAACGATTCGGTTTCGCCGATCGAGGACTCATCACCTGAGTAGATGGATATCTCTCCACCTGATATCAAACCTTCTTTGAGATCCGCTCCATGAACAAAACCAATGAAAATAGACTTCCTGGCGGGTTGGATCTTGGCGGGTCATGCGCGCTGAGCCATCTCGACCGTGTCAGTGCAGATGTTCGGCTCAGGCTCGGACTCTCCAATCTTGCCGATGAAGACATGCATTGCACCGAAGTGGACCTGGTACCAGTACTTGATTGAGTCAGCATCGGGACTCCAACAAGCGTCCTTGATGTAGAGCTTGTCGTGACGACTCTTGGTCATCCGGACCACGGCGTATCCCTTGATCCCTGAGAAACCGCCCTTCAAGAACTCGAAACCACTGTGCTCTGGCCCCACGGTTGGCCCTAACTGTCGTGGATTTAACACGGCAGATGCCCTAGTGAAAGGACTTAAGCGTGGAGCCATCGCAACTAGGTCCGACCCCTCTCAACGAGGTAAAAACCTACGTCCTGCTTCTGGTTGTATTGCTTGAGTTTCGATTACAAGGGAGCGAATACGCTTGACCTAGTTCTCGATTGCTTGTTTCTTGAGTTAACCCGCCGCTAGGTCTCACCTTTATATACACAGGTAGAGACCCGGAGGCTTACACAATGTGGCCGACTTGGTTTCTAATTAATCATGCCTTACAGAGCAAGTCCTACCATGGCGGTTCACAGCCCTAGTCCTGGGCCTTTAGCAGGCCTGCCTCCTTGAGCCGCTGTCTTCTTATCTCTCCCTGGGTCTCCTTCATGTTAAGTCGCCAATGGTATAACCCGACCCCTCCTGGGCGGGTCATACCTCAAAGCTATATCCCCAACAAAAGTGTTTTCGTCAAGGGTAACTGACACGTGGCATCCACCGCAACGGGTCATCGTTAAGCTATCGGGTGCCGGTTTTGCATCCAATACCCCTTAACAGACTGTACCAATGTCAATTTTCCATGTGTCAAATTCCCATTTGCCAGCGGAGCCACATGCCAGCTCGGCGTTGCAACAGATGGCATCCATCCAATGGACGGGACGCGCCAAGGAAACGTCGACATGTGGAACGGCCCAACAGTGGCTCATTTAGGTTAAAAGGACCGGTCGAGCCAAAGCCCCACAAGATTTTCTCAAATACTAGTGGGCCAGGTCGTTAACAGTCTGCCATGTTTTGGACCAAATTACGGCCCATCTAAGATCCACCCTGTTAATAGTCCACTATGTTTTTGGGCTCATTGAAGGCCTGGTTTGTATTTTGACATGGTAAAAGCCCATTGAACAATTTGATCGAGTTCGGCTGATGTTTGTTTCGGCTCATTAGTGTCCCTTGGCACAATCGACCCGTTTTCGGCCTGATTTCACTTTCGGCCGTTTTATGACCCTGCTGCATTTGAGCCCATTTCTGGTCCAAAGTAAATTTTGTCCTCTTAACGACCCATGTTCTTCGTGGATAAATTTCAGCCAAACCGACTATCGGCCTATTAAAGGCCTGTGATATAATTGGGCCTAATTATGGACCGCTTTGCATTTGGCCTGCTTACAACCCATAATGTGACTGGGCCAACCAAATTTTGGCATGTTAACGTCCTGTCATATAATTGTGCCAATCATGGGCCAAGTTATATTTCGACCTACTGCCGGATGTGAATTGTTCAGCAGAATTCTGGCCTAATATACTTTTCAACCCGTTAAAAGACATGGTATTTTCTGGCCCAACTAAGGCCCGCGGTTTACTCGGCCTGTTAAAATCCCATGGCATAAAACATATGGATCCAAATCAGCCCCTTACGGAACAACACATAAACTATGTTTAAAGCTTCTCTTACTCTCGCAACCTATCATCTACTTACTACTCTGCAATGCCTTCCTATAGGCCCAAACAATGGTGAAGTGTCATATAGTCAACGTTCACGCGACACCACTAGAGAAAGAACAACATACATATCATCAAAATATTGAACGAATACTAAGTTCACATGATTACTTATAACAAGATTGCCCCATGTCCCCCGTAACGAATGGAACTACTCAAAAGTCATGTTCATGTTCAAGATTAGAGGAGTATAATGTATGATGAAGAATCTGAACATATGATCTTCCACCAAGTAAACCAACTAGCATCAACTACAAGAGGTAATCAGCAGTAGTAGCAACCCACACGTACCAATACGAGGTTTGGAGACAAAAAACAAATACAAGAGATTAACTAGGGTTTGAGATGATATAGTGCCGGTGAAGATGTTGATGGAGATGAGTCCTCCCATGATGAGAGGATCATTGGTGATGACAAAGACTTCAATTTCCCCCTCCTGGAGGGAAGTATCCCCAACGGAATAGCTTTGCCGGAGAGCAAAAGTGCTCATGCCCAGGTTCCACCTCGAGACGGCGGTGCTTCATTCCGAAAGTCTTCTCTTTTTTCTAGGGAAAATGGTTTCACATAGGAGAAGGAGGGCCACAGAGGCTTGGTGGTGGGCCCACAAGCTCACATGGCATGCCCTAGGGGGCGCCACCTGAGTTTGTGGCGCATTGGTGGGGCCGCTCTTGGTGATTCTTTCTCCAATATTGTTTATTAATTCCAAAATAGACCTTCGTAATTTTTCAGGTCAATTGGAGCTCCGGAAAATAGCTATCTCTGTTGTATCTCTTTCAAGGCTAAAAATCCAGCTGTCATAATTTCCCTCTTCATATAAATCTTGCATAACAAGAGAGAAAAGACATTATAATTGCATCATAAAGTGAAATATTGACCCAAAACATTATAAATAACAATAGGAAAATATGATGCAAAATTGACATATCAGCCACCCCCGGCTCCACAGCTGTCATCAACCTCAATGTCACGTCTGGGTACAACCACGCTGGCCAGTTGTCCTCCAGGATGCAAAGAAAGCAGCCATGGTCGATTCCTGCGGCCGATCTTCCCGGCGCCCGCAACCTGTTCAACGAAATGCCAATCCCACCGCCGCCGCCGGCCGACGACCCCGACTACAACGTGTTCATGGAGAACGTCATCTACGAGGGGCGTGGCCAGACATTTCAGCCCGAGGGCCAAGTCTACAATATCGACGAGGCCCAAAGCCAAGACGGTCGCGACCAAGATGGTGCCGACCACTATGGTGTCCATGAAGAAGAGGCAGACGACCATGCTGACTCATGGCATGAAGATGAAGACATCTATTGCGAAGAGGAGGAAGAAGAGGGTGTCGACATTGAAGGGGGGCCCAATGTTTATCGACGAGCTCATCCAAAGAACCGATGCATAAAGGATAAGGCAAAACATTCGCACCGGATCATACACCAAAGAAGAGGACATGTTGATTTGCGATAGTTGGAAGGAAACAACCCAAGATCCCAAGACCGGTGTTGAGCAAAAAGGATTCGTCTTTTGGACGAGAGTTCTTGCAACCTTTCATGAACAGATAAAGTTTGCGTCCTACAAATTTGCGAGCACCCGTGCATCAAGTCAATCAAAAAAAGATGGGATTCACTCAACAAGAATGCAACAAGTTTTGGGCCGTGCTTGAGAGCGTTGATGCCCTCCTATGAGTGGCCTAGGTGTGGACGACTTGGTATGACCTCTTCCTCTTTCATTGCTATGCCATGTTCATATTTGTTGCATCTTGTGTCCTTCACTATTACATTTGTGGCCTTGTCTTTGATTGTGTAGGCATAAGAACAAAACATTCACCCTAACCCATTTGTTAGATGCTCATGAAAGATTGTTCGAAGTCAAAGATCAATATACCGCTCTAATAAAGAAAGGAGGGTCGGTGGCCGTGGCTGGGGATGGAGATGAGGTGAAGAGGCTGATGGGCAAGACCAACTCGAAGATTGACGAGAAGCGTGATGCGGCATCTATCGCCTTGCAAGAAAGTTTGCGTGGCATGATGACTTAAAAAAAAGTGAGGAACGAGAGGAAGCGCTAAGGAAAGTTGGAGCAAATGAAGATATATTTGGAGCTTCAAAGGAGGAAGCTTGACATGAAGGAGGTCGTCAAGAGGAGGAAACTCAATATAGAGAAGGCCGCATAAACGTGAAAGCTTGCGATCGAGGCCACCAATGCCGATACCAAAGCAAAAAAGTGACGTCTAGCAATTATGATCGTAGACTTGACGAACATGTCTAGAAAAAAAAACCATGGACTTGAGTGATATAGATAGATAAAATTTAGATAGAACGGAGGTCTGTTTAGGGGTCATGGAGTTGGTGATTTGGGCCACCGCCACCGCGAAACATTTCCCGCGATCTCGGGCGCCTTCCCGCGAGCGCGAAACCTCCCAATCCGTTCCGTTCCCCACCTCAGCCGCGTAATCCCACCCATTCTGCGTGTCAAGCTAGGGTTTCTCCTCGCCCCGCCGGCCCGCCCCCATAGATCCCCACACCAAGGCACGCGCTAGAGCCTAGAGGAGCTGCACGATCCGATGGCGCCGCTCTCATGGCGGCACCATACGCTGCTGCAGGCGCTGCTCTCCCGTGGACCGCTCTCGGAGCGAGACTTCCACGCCCTCTTCACCGCCATCTCCGGCGGCAAGAACCCCGGTATCCGCCTGCCCGCTCCGCCCTGCTCGCTCCTCTTCTCCCCCCCTTCGATTAGTTCCACCCCTATTATCGTTACTCGTAGCCGCCTAGGTGTTCGATGTAATGCGCCACCAGGATCTTCTAGTCACCCATGTGTTCGATGTAATGCACCCATGGCAACTTTTACTCAAGCGTCCGTTTGACTTCAACTGATGTAGTTGTAGTTACAGATGTAGCCCCTGTAGGGTCCAAAACCTTTCCTTTCCAGTAAACGAGTTTATGTTTGGTGTAGCTTTAATAATTGTTCAATGGAGGATCAACTGCCATTCACAATGGTTGAAGGTTGCATCTTCTGATTGTCTCAAAAACAGAACGATCTTGGTTCGTTTTGTGTGTGTTTAATATCATTGTTAGTTCAGTTGAGACCTGGTTGGCTGGTAGAATCGTGTTTCTAGGAACACATTATATATAGAAGTGTATTTCAGCGACCATATTATTGCCTACAGACTGTAATTAGATCACCAAACTCCATCTCCAGCTGAATATGTCTATTGTCATGACCTGCAGCCACTCACCAGCAACTATTCACTGATACACTTATGAAGATCAACAATGAGCTAGGGTATCTACAATTTGATCTGCGAGCATGTATAAACCAGTATGATGGAACAGTTTATTATGGAGTGGTCAACAACATTTCTGATGAAGAATCGAAGCTTGGCTCCAAGTATTCTGTACCACAGATTGCATTCTACAAGGGACTGGTATGCAGTTGCTTGCTTGAACTAGCTCAACTCAGCATGATGTATGCTGAATGACTTATTTGTATGTTTGCATAACTGTATTCACAATGGTTCTTGTGGCAGTTAGAAGCAATAGTTCATGAAGCTGGAAATGATGGGAGCATAACTAGTATTGAAGCTCTCAACGTCCGGATTGACAACCAGGTTTGTTGTACCAGTCTGTCATGGGCACATGACTCTCTTTTATGTTTAAACAACACCTTACTGGTGCATTCACATACTATCATGTGTGATCATGCAAGAAGCACAAAACCTTAGCTGTTTAGGACATAACTGGCGAAGATATCCTGAATGTGTGATCATGATTAAAGCATCATCTACCCCATCCATATGTACTGTACTCACAACAAATTGTTGTCTAGCTATACTAATGGACGTGTGCTTATATTGTAGCTTCATTCAATTGTGATTTACATACAATTAGGATGGACGAGTCATGATGTGTATCTTCTGTGGCCTGCTTTGTATCTGCTGATTGCTAGAGTTGAATCTTGTTTGCAATACGGGTATCATAAACTATTGAGTGTTCTACTCTCAGGTCGTGATTGCGGATGGTACACAAGACACTCAATCTCGTCTTCCTTCTTCTATCACAAACTTCTTGTTCTCTCAAAAGGAAAAGACTCTTATTGAACTGATACAAGATCGTTGGCTGGCGTACACCTCAGAGGGCAAGATTGGTCTTGGTATCAGATCATTTCTTGATCTCCGGAGCTGGTTTCGCAGCAATGATATCCCATCATGCGAGGTTTGCAATGAAGCTGGTATAAAGGTACTGATGTGTGATTACTATGATATTGCATTTCCCTTGTTCTTGCCACTTACTCTGTACCATATATTGTACAAGCGTTTTTGTAGAATCTCTATAAACTTTGTGTGCTCTGATACCAGCATTATTATATTTGTATCCACAACAGGCATCAACTTGTTCCAAGGAAGGATGCAATGTGAGAATCCATATCTACTGTCTGAAGAAGAAATTTCCACAGCGGAAGGTAATTCCCGTAATACCAGTTCCATTGTTACTCATGTTGACGTTGCCATCATTGTTTGCTAACTTACCTGCACATTTAGGCCTCGAGAGCTTGTCCCCAGTGTGCCACTGAATGGCCCCAGCAGGAAGGCGAGGACGAGGGTGACGAGGAAGCGAACGAGCCCGGCGGGGAAGGTCAGGAGGGCCCATCGGCTGACCCTCCTTCGAGGAGGAAACGCAGAGTCAAGGCTGAACTGGCGGAGGAAGCTGAAGAAGCAGGCCCGTCGACCGCGGTGCCCAGGAGAAGTTCGAGGATGGCCAAAGCCGAGGAGGCAGCGTCTGCAGATGCTTCACAGCCGGCCAGGTCCTCAAAGAGAAGGAAGAAATGATGGCTCTTTCTAGTAAGATTGGCAATGCAATGCTGCTTTTGTCGTGTACATAGCGTAGCTGGTATCACTATGCTGGTGGTTTCTGCCTTCCTGGAGTTACTTGCTTGACCTGCTCTGCTTGCCCGTTTGCCGCCTGGCTTTAGCCAGCTGGGAAGACAAGGACAAGGACGGCCCCTGTTAGTTTAAGTACTATAATTAATTATTATATATGCCCTTCAGGTGTTGCATTACATGCCCCTACTTTTCTCCTGTGTAGTAAACAATTCTTCGGGGTCAATCCTCATGTGGCGCGCCACCTCCGTTCGCCGTCGGATCGTGCCTTGGGATCCGTGAAACCACGATCCAGAGGGGTGGAGGTCGTCCCTGCGTGCGTCAGGACCCAAAGACACAATCTGAAGTGGCATACAGCTGCATGCCCGGTTTAAGTTAGACTAATTCAGCAGGTGATAGCTACGTACGTTACGCTGCGACAAGTGGTGATAGATTGTTGAACTGTTCTGTTCCATCCATTTCTCGTGCCAGCCTTAGCTTGCTTAGGCTCATTATATAACAGTTATAAAGAAAGGTAAGAAGATTAGCTCGCTAGTGCGGTTTGAGTAAGATCAAGCCGTTGCGACAGTGCCGCATGAAAGGTAACACGTTAGAAAAATTAAGATCGAGGAAGCGGAATACGATGTAGCCATCGCTCGGTCACCTGAGTTCAGAAAAAATAAAGAAACATTTAGGAAGCAACGGGACAAACCAGCTTCAGAGCACAGGAGGACCATGGGCAGCCGCTCGAGCACTATGCTTTGTCGTGCTTTGACATTGCTCTGGAGAGGCAAATGGAAACTAGCATTTGTACAAGTTGTATCTTATTTGGAGTTTTATGAGTCGGAGTTTGACAACACAAACGCCGTTATGACCAAAGAAGAGAGGCCTTGTCAAAAGTACAAATGGCATGCCCAAGACTTGGTAAAAAAAAGGCTGTGCCTCGCTTGTAGAATGATTTTCCTGACTCGTAGTGCAATATTACAGAATCAATTCAGTGGCATGCACTGATCAAGCAGAAGAAAACCCTGGTGATATGACGCAGGCAATATAAATGCAAAATTGGGAGGGGAAAAGCGAATATGCAACTCGTTGATGTTTTTGATATTGATGCCATGCCAGGCCGTGTGCATCACACTGATGCAAAAGCCTAGTACAGGGAATCCTTTCAAATTCCTATGGGTCCATTTGGTTCTTCTTTTAGTTATTCTAAACAAAATGATTCCTTAGTTGGTAATAAGTAAACCAAAAAAAGGAAGGTAATTAATTAGTTAACCACCAATGGTAACTTTAGATATACCAATGGTAACAAAAAATTAAAAAAAGAAAGAGGAAATATGTGTACTCTCTTCACTTCCACAAATAACATGATATCTTGGAAGCTTTTAAACCTTTCACTAATAATATATGTAAGAACACTTTGATTGTATGTGAAACTATAAGCATAGACCAAAATTACTTCCACAATGTAACTATTTTATTGTGTTCTATAATAATCCTTTTGTAGTATTAACTTATTACTCCTTCTGGAAAGAATTATAAGAGCGTTTAGATCACTAAGTAGTGGTCTGAGTGCTTTTATATTTCTTTACGGATGGAGTACATTTTTTTAGGGAACGGAGGGAGTACATTTTAAAGACGGTATGTTATTCAAACATGTCTTTCTTTTCAAGACGAGGGGGTAATTAACCAGTTAAATCTGAGACTGATAGTGTATTCCTCATCAAAATCAAACAATTGAAATCACACCACAAGAGACATATCCGAAATTTACAAAGTTTAATTCACCCCACCGCCAAATAACTTCCCAGTTAATGCTCGGCCGCTGTTACTGTTGCTAGCCGTTGACACATTGGTAACCACAAGCGGCGCCGGCGCCGGTGGCGATCAGCAGTCACCACCACCACCACAAGAACGGCCTGACCTTGACCCGGCATCCTCTGTTGGCCGCCGCTGCCTCGCCGGCCAGCCTGTCAACCGTCACCTGGCACGTCGCCTTCACGTCCACCGTCCACGTCCGCAGCACCTTCCCGAACCGCAGCCGCACGGGCACCCGCGCCTCCACCGTCAGCGGCACCGCGCGCGCCGCCTGCTCCGCGGCCAGCTGCTTCCTCTGCTCGTCGCTGAAGCTCACGCCGGTCCCCCTCAGCGTCGTGGAGAGCACCGTCACGTTCCTCGGCGCCTGGTGGAACGCCGGCCACTGGCCGGCCGCAAGGCGCGCACCGGAGTAGGAGACCGCCACCTCGCCGGCGCCGCGGTAGTCGACGCCCACCTTCCTGTTCGCGCCGTTGTCCGCGCGCAGGGCGACGTCGAGCTCCGGCGAGAGCGAAGAGGGCGGCAGGGCGGCCACGTCGAGGCCGCGGATGGAGAGGGAGGCGACGGAGAAGGCGGGCGCGCGGGGGCGGAAGACGAGGTACACGGCGCCCACGAACACGGCGGCGGCGACGGCAAGGAAGAGCACGGCCCCGCAGGCGCCAAAGCAGGCGCGGCGCAGGCGGCGGCGCCGGACCGGGCGCTCCGCGAGACTCTTGTACCGGCTGGCCCGGTCGGGGGGCGGCACGCGGAGGACCTGGTCCTTTGGAATCTGGACGATGTACGTCCCGGGCGGCGGCGCCGGCGGCTCGTAGAAGGTGGGGTGGAGCGGCGTGGTCTCCGTGGCCGCCGCCGCCGCCGCGTCCTCCTGGTCCGGCGGCGGCAGAGGGGACGCGGGATGCGGCGGAGACTGCATGGGGTGGACGCGGTCGGCCATGACGGGGCCCGGGTCGCGGTGACGTGAGCTCGAGAACAACGGGGGACAAGAGTGTGTGATCGAGGTGCGTGCGAATGGAGGCTTGCTTGGTTTTATAGGGAGAAGAGACGCGTGAGGAGAAAAGAAACGGTCATCTCACGCTGTTCAAACCGGGTCTATTTATTTTTAGCAAACTAGAAAAGTGCCCGTGCATTGCAACGTGATATAAATATTCTAGTACGTTAGCTTACAATTTATCTGTCAATAATAATGTGATTGTGTAAATAAATGTTTATCAAATTCTGATCGTGAATTACCTTATATTTTGATTAGAAGTTTGGTAAGTAAATTAAAATTGAATTGGTTTAGAATGTAAGTAAATTAAGGTGATTGATTATCATATACATGAAAGGTTAGACGAAGGGGTGGTGGGAAGAAAGGTGAAATGAGAACCATACGTTCTTTTTAAGTAATATAAATAGAGATTTAATGAAAAAATTGAGTAATTTGATTATGAAGGTGTAGATTTGCGTTCCATCATAACTATGGAATAAAAAATAACTACACAGTAGTCAGGTTCTACCACAAGGAACCGTAATGTCCTCGCTTCACCTCTGAGTTTAGTCCCATCGCCATGATATCCGGTTTGAAGATCTTGATGGATGCGCTGCTCGGGCACGCGACAAGAAGCCGACGACCCTGGTAGCTCTATTCTTCCCGTATTCCTTACCGCGCGGCCGAGAAGGAGGGCCGGGAACATGAAATCCTCCGCTTTGACATCGTCCCAAACCCGGCTCCTAGGGTCAATGGCGACCAACCTAGCTGCTCCACCTCTCTGCACATCACCGTAGATACTGGAAAGATACAAAACAAGTGTCAGGGATGAGCGTGTCCGAGTTGCAACTGTTGTTGAGCAGCTTAAACATCTTGGGATCGCTTACCCTTGGAGCCACCCGTTGCTAGAAGTGGTAGAGCTTGCTAAAAAAAATCCGATCTAAGCTCTCCCAAGAAAGTCCTTCATAACTTGATCCAAGGCAGGGGGCCAGCCCCCCCCCCCCCCCCCCCAAAATATATTAGCTCTATCTCTGGTTGTTTGTACAATCTCATATTGTCTCGGAAATCTATTTATTACTATACACTAAAAGCATGATATGGATCTAACGTTATTCATAAGCCACATTTTATCAATTTATATTAGTACAAAACAAAATTGAAGAGATATATATGAGTTACCGTTGATGCTAAGCTAGATGCTCTTATATGAATGATTTGTTTTTCTTGTTGCCCTTTTTAGAAGGGGTTGTAGTATTCTTTTATTTCGCACAAGTGTTGTTTTATGTAAAGCCTGGAATGTGGCTAAAATACTAATCTTTCAATTATTTATTAGTTATATATGTCTAATGTTTTTACAAGCCTATACAGTGTCAATTCTTTGGTTCGCTTTTGACCTGCAATGTCTTCATCTGAGTGACAAATATTATGGATTGTACAACTGTTTACGTGGCTATAGAATATCCACATCATCCCATGTCAGAATATAAGGTACATACATGTTTTACCCACAAAAAAAAGGTACATACATGTTTAGATAACTGCTAAGTTTTCCATGATGCTTGGATTTTAAGAATTTGCTCGTGTGATTTGTTTATATCAACAAGAGCATGAGACCCACAAATAGCCAAGATAACAAAATACATCACTTCAACATTTGCATTTTTTTATTTCCGTCTGTCCTTTCATGTGTGATGCTACCTATTGCATGCACCTACATTGGACACAAAAGATATATTTTTTTTGACTAACATTTGTTGTAACTGGACAATATTTGCTACATTTAGATAGAAACACTACTGTTGTGTCAAATATGTCCCAATTTGGTACAATATTACTTCAATTATGTACCTCCTAGGTATACATGTGTGGCGTATATTCTGAAATGGAGGCAATATATATTATAGTATGACATCAAGCAAATAGGTTAGAGAAATCATTTATCTTAATAAGTTGATGCATGTCATCTGCTGGACCAATGCTAACATGTTTAAATCATCAAGTATTTAGTTACGAGTCATGTTTGTCTAATTCTAGACATTTGTTTTTTTATGGCTCATAAGTTTCTACAATAATGCGAATTACACTATTCTATACTATGCATTATTATTGATGTATATAAGCTTTGTTAATCTTCTGCACTTCGATAATTATTTTATGAAGTGGAGCAATGATGTCAATTCGACGTAGACATACAACATTCATTCAATAAACCCTTCCAACCTCGGATGACTTGATCACCATGGCATACACCTGTTCTGGCCATCAGAGTTAGTCAATTGTTACTTTGTGAGCTCATTTATGGTCTTAATTTGTACTCCCCCCGTCCCAAAATATAAGACATTTTTACAAGCTATGCTAGCTTGCAAAAACATCTTATATTATGGGACGGAGGGAGTAGGTTTTATTGTTGTCATGTCCTATAAGATAAAACAGTTTAAGTTACATGTTGTTCTACAATTTCTCATATGTAGTTGTCAAATCTCATTGTAAACAATATTTTTTGCCTTCATCTACTTTAGCATAGCCTTACATGTCTTACCCATATTGAAGTATTTTATTAAAAATCCTTTGTGATTTACTTTACATGTGTAAAAGAATTCGAAGCATCTTTATTTTTTTGAACTGTAATGGCACTTCACCTTTTGTCATTTTATTAAATGCCTCAGATGTGAGATTGAGATTTTTGTAGTGAATGGAGCACTAATAAGCAGGTAGGGCTGTGAGGAAGTTAGAAGGAGGTCTGCTCAGGTTCTAGAGAGGAAGGTTGCAAGCAGGGTAAAACAGATAAAAAAAATAAATGACAGGAAAAATGATCAAATGTTTGAATTCATCTAAATTATGAATAATAGGCTTATAGATATAAATTATAACACTCCTGTCAAAATTGGAGTACTAAAATACATGCATCAACATTCTCATGTAAGAACTTGAATAATAAGAAATTAAGTTATTGCCCGCGCAAATTATTGAGACATGCCAAAAGGAACTAACTTCACTAATTTGGTTCAAGTTGTTTTTCTAATTTGTTACAATGTATTCATATGCAAAACAGTAATGGTCAAAGCTTCCCCGCAAAAAAGAAGAGTAATGGTCAAAGCTGCATCTTTTGAGACCATGCATGTTGCATGCCTAGAGCATTATGTTTTAGAATGGGGAAAATAAAGGGGAGGGAGCTATTTTATTGTCTTACTTCGCAACAAGGGTAATTTTTCTTTATTAAACTTCATAAGCAATCGAAGATCTTTATAACAAATAAATCCCAAACATATATTCATATGAGGTTCCATGTTTTTAGGCATGATTATTATATACAAGCACATTGATAGACATGGGAAAAGGAGAATCTTTTGTGCAAAAAGGGAAATGAGAATCGATTGAATGTCACAAAATAGCAATAATGTTTCACCGCTACAAATTCTAATACTTACATTTTTCGATCAGATGTACTACCTCCGTCTGGGTTATTGATCCCCTTCGTATTTTGTGTCAAATTTTGGTCGTAGATTTGACTAAAAAATATAAGTTGTATGTCACAAAACTTATATTGCTGGATGCATATTAGAAAGAGATATTCAATGATACTATTTTTGGTGTATATAACTTATTTTTTGGTAGTTAAATTAAAGGTCAAAATTTGACCCAAAATGCAAGAAGGGACTAACAACCAGGACGGAGGTAGTAGTAGCAGTAGCACGTTAAGCATTTTGCATCTGAATTGCATTTGGATTACTCGAGTAAATACTTCCTTTTAGTAGGCTTTGAAGCTGATAATGTCAGGGCTAATCAGCAGAGCTCCTGCCAAATTTTTCTTTGAAGTACAGAAGAATATAGTTCGTTACAACCCTACTACTAGCTTATTTGTCTAAAAATTAAAGAAAGGGGAACATTTGAGAGCATAGCCATTCATAATTCAAATCCAGTATTCTGCAAAAAAAAAAGGAGTGTAGTGTTTTTGAGCCCTTGCTTAATGGAACTTAACTTCAGTTTCTCACATCAAAGCTATTTGACACTTTCCAGAGCCCCGGGAGTAGCCCAATGCCTGAATCATGTGTTGCAACTTGCAACTTCAAACATCTTCCTCATGCCGCCCTTCAACAGCAACAGATTTAGGAGTTCCAGCTGAATCTTTGAGCTCAGTTACTTTAGAACCACTGCCAAATGTGTCATAACTAGAATCATCATCCAGAGTTTGGGCCTCGGTAACCTCCAGTTCAGAGTTGAGCTCGGATGGCTTCAGCTCCACCTCAACATCTTGAGACATCTTCCCCTTGTCATGGCCAGAGATTAACTGCTCGAAAGCAGAGCCGGCATCTTCGACGGGCTCTGTTTCAAGACCTAGCGTGCCAGAAGCACTCCCTCCTGTACCTTGAGCAAGCTTGTGCTCTGAGCTATGATGCATCTGGTCCTGCACATCTTCGAGTGTATTGAATAGCCTTTTCATCTCTTCAGCTGAGGTCACCTCAATAACATGGAGCCTAGAAGTACCTGCGAACTGCTGGTTTTCTTCTGCAGTTGATAGCTCTCTGGACCCATTTCCAACTGGGACTTCTGAAGTATGCTCATCTGCAGCAAGAAATGCTTCTTCACTTGACTTTTCTTGAACCGGCTCAACATCCCAAGCGTCATATGTCAGTACTTCGTGATTGATTTGTACAAATTGTGAATTTAATTCTTCAACTGAACTCGCTTCAATGGCATGCATCCCGGGGTTTGGACATAACGCCGGGTCACTCGAGTCATCTTCAAGTGTAACTGTCAAAGGTTGCCCCATAACGGGCTCTGAAACGGACTGCACTAGCACTTCCTCCATGCGGCTCCTGAATAACGAGTTAACTTCATCGATGGAATTCGCTTCGACGACATATTGCTCAGAATTATTTACTTTGGATAGACAGCATAGCACTGATTGCTCACCGCCTGCAAGATATTATCAACCTTAGTTGAGCAAAGATTTCCAATAGGAAAAAGTACATTATATTTATTCGTCTGAAAGCCATAACAAATTTACCTGGATGAACTGAAACCTCCGCTTCTGAAGTGCTGGATTCATTTTTCATGGTAGGAAATGAATTTATATCATCACTGGAATCAGCATTGTTATTGCCTTCATGCATCCCGTAATCTCCTTTCAACACACCAGCATCTGAAATTACTGGGCTTAGTATTTTGATCTCTTCACCTAAATGTGCTTCCTGTGAACAAGATAACCTCCCATCATTCCCTTGCTTAGCAGCATCACTGTCCGAGTGACTACCAAGGGCATCTTCTCCACCAATTTCACCTTTCTCCGATTTGAGGCCACTGCGACACGGATTAGCGGAGTGCCGTCCATGGAAGTTTCCATGCTTTCTAAGCTGTGTTGCTGGAGAGTACGAGCGAGGAGTCCAAGTTTCTTCCAATTGACTGTTATGGTCCACAATATGGTCAGAAGGAAGATCAAATAGGCTTCCCATAGGCAGGAGGACAGATGGTGCTGAATCAGGTATCTGGGGTAACTCTATCACTTCCCCTTCCCCTGAGGCATTTGAAGGATCATATGGTTGCCCTCTTGGTGTGGAAATGGAAGGAACCTGGACAAAGAAACGGGATGCCTCCTTCAATTTCTGTGTTGCATCAGCGGTTTGCAAGTCCATTAGCCTCTGATCGAGTTCAAACTTCAGGATATTCTTTGCTCTCTGCAGCTCCATCAGACCATCGGCCCTACCATTCTTTCGTATGACATCCTCCTGATCATTTCCATCATCTTTCTCCTCTTCCTCTCCTTCATCTTCATCGTCCGAGATACTGTCGTCATCGTCATCCTCCTCAAGGTCACTCTCATCGTCATCTGATGAAGAATTCAAGTTGTCCCTGGACCTGGAGGCCAAGGTGGGGTGACCAGTCCCCAAGTCTATCAGTGGGTGCAACTCTTCAAGCATTGGGATTATGTCGGTCATGGATGCATCAGGAGAAGAACTGTCATCAGTAAGATCAGATTCAGAACCATAACAAGGATCCTGCCGGTCAGCAGACTGCCAGCAGGGACTCGTGGGTTCACCAAACTGATAATGATTGTGTACTTCATAGTCACCTCTTTCATTATTGCTGCTCTCAAATTCTTGCAGATCAGACTTCTCGCTGATTTGCTCACCATATCCTTCTCTTCCCATGATGACATTGCTCTGGGCATATTTAGAAGACTCCGTGCTAAGCACAGTATCAGCTGCCAGAAACATGACATTTGTTTCTTCGCAGTGATTGTCATGCGTGTTATTGGCCGGGGCTCTCTCCTCGACATATACTCCTGCACTGCCGGTTCTCTTCTCCAAGCAAGTCTCGATAGTAACACTCTCAACCTCCTCGGTCGAGCAGTCAGCAATGGAATTTTTGGACTCCGGGGTCAAAGTTTGTTGATTATCAGAGTCTCCTTCTGCAGTCACTGAGGGGGTATTTGGTTCACCATAACTCAAAAGGGCTCCGAGAAGAAGTCCGGTTAACAGCAGGAGGGGAGAGGAAGACACTAGGAAAGCAAGTAGAGGAGGGCAAATCCTATGTAGTAGCAGCAACAAGATCCCAGCACCGAGTACCATAGGATAATCACAAGAAGACTGATAAGCAACTGCGAAAGAGGAATGCAATATTCTCTTAGCGTGCAGAACGAGATCGTCTGTGCCGAGATCCTTAGCCATCTGCTTAAATTTGTCCATTAAACGCATTCCTGGCATGATAATAGGAAGCAAGAAGCAGATCATTAGCCTGGGTATAATTCGGGTACTAGTATTATAAAGCATGCGCAGATGAATTGAGCTCATGATCTAGTGAAAATGTTTGTTATCTATCTGTTTCTGATGCAGTGATGCCTATTGTTGAAGAACACTCTGTATACTAGTACACTAACAATGAACGTTGATAAGAAACATCACTTCCTACAAGATGAAATGGGCCACAAATTTTGTGGTGGCCTTTTTGGTGATGAGGCCGACGACGTTCTTCATTAACCAGATGACTTCTAAAATCATTTTTTGCTTGCGAACGTCTACAGGTGCCGACCTAAGACAGGAGTAGAAGAAACTCCAGTTTGCGGAACAGACTGGCAGAAATTACACAGAAGGAAACAAAGATCCATCACAGCATAGGCGTAGTGCTTTCACCGAACAATAGCAAACCAGCAACGGCACTCAACGAAACCAGCAGCATGCACAGCACAAGAAGCGTCCCTGGGTGAAGGATGGGCTCTCACCTGCATCGACGTCGACGACGGCGAACAGCAAGAACCAAAATCTCCTAGCGTCACAGGCGCAGATGCATGCAGTGGAGAAATGGTGGCAACCACATGGAACTGGATCGAACAAGTAAAGAAGCGAGACCAAAGCAAGGAAGGAAGCTGCAGTGCGGTGCACTGGGGAGGCTCCTTTTTCCTGTGTCTGGATCCCTTGCTTTGCACTTGCAGCACCACCCTTGACAGACAAAAAATGCTTTAGTCGGCACCAAAAGGGAGCCCTGAGGCATCTCACCCTGTCCTGGAGATCATGGTGTGAGGAGAAAGTTACTCAGGTGCCATCATAACAGTACATGACATGTCCAAATGTACTAGTAGTACAGAGGTTGATCACCTACCTTTGTCCATCATGAAGCAATGCTAGGAGATCTCGGCTTACTTTGTTTTTTGTTTTTATTTCCCCTTCTCTTTATGCTTGGTAGTACAATGATGGAACTGTGAGCTTCTGAAATGGCGGCATGTGCTCAGCGACCTTTTCCTGTGGGGCGAGGGCGTGGCGTGCTGGATGCGTATCATTGCTCTGCTAGATCCACAAACTACAGTGGCATAAATGATATTGAAAAAAGGGTAAAGTTAAGGCCTCCTTTGGTTCATAGGATAGGATTATCATAGGAATAGGAATCTTGTAGGAAATGAGATAACATGTATCTCAAATTCTATGATTAGGAATAGGAAACAAGATGTCATTTGGTTGACACCAAAGGAATTTTTCCATTGAGTCTAGGCTCTTTTTTATTTTCCTATGAAATGTGGAGGATAGGAACCAATCCTATGTAGGAATAGGAATCCATTCCTATGAACCAAATGGCTCTAAAGGAAAAAATCCAATAAGAATCCTATCCTCTAGAATTCCTATGAAATTCCTCTAAACCAAAGGAGGCCTAAGTGAGAGATGGAGAAAGTAAACTACTCGGCTCCTCCTTTCACTGTTGCCTTGTGTAATTCTCAATCCTGCCAAAGAGTTTCATTCATTTTTTTTAAACGGAGGCAAAAGATTTGCCTCATCTATTAATTAAGATAAGAAGAGAGTTTGTTACAGAAGTCACTCTTACACGGCATGAGTGATTACTCGCATAAAATAATAGCCCCTAATTTCTTTGCACCGGCAGTGACCCAAAGGTTTGCCTCGCAAATGATGAAGTTGAGCAAGATTGTTGGCGGAGCGCTCTTCTGTCGAAAAACACGGGCATTCCTCTCATTCCAAGTGGTCCATGACACGAGTATGGTAAGAGAGGCCATAGCCTTCCTATTGGGGACTCCGGCACCGGTTATATTTGTCCACCACTCCTCTACCGAATCATGTAGCTGCCAAGTAGCAGTGTCCAAGTGGTGAAGGCCGAATTTCGCGATGACCGAGTTCCATAGCCGAATGGTGTATCGGCATTTGAAGAAGAGATGTGGTCCACTTTCTTGATCTCTCTTGCAGAGAGTGCAAAGCCCGCAGTTTGACCATCCCCGCTTTGCAAGCCTATCCGCAGTCCAAATTCTATCTTGGATAGCCAATCAAGCAAAGAATTTAGCCTTTGGCGGCGCCCAAGCCTTCCAAATCATTTGATCCATGGGGGAGACGACCAATCCTAGAAATTGGGCCTTGTAGGCGGAGGCCGCAGAGTAATGCCCGCTTGTCGTGTGCTTCCACACAATGGTGTCTTTGGCATGTCCAACAAGGTGGACATCAATTAAAAGCGCCCAAAGAGTGAAGAATTGCCGGATGTGTTCAACTGATACGACCGTGGAGGTATTGATTTTGATGATCCACGCATTATTTTTTAGAGCCTCGCGCACCTTCCAATTCTTCCTCGAGGAGGCCTCAAAAATGAGAGGAGCGACATCCTTGGGCTTGCCTCCATGAAGCCAAGGGGAATCCCAAAAAGGTGTTTTAGCACCATTCCCCATGGTGATGGTTGTGGATGCATAGAAGAAGTCAAGGTCCTCCTCGTCACATGGGTTTCCCAATCCGACCCACATCTTGTGAGGCGCCGTCCATTCAAACCATGGCCACCTCAAACGCAAGGCCCTCGCAAATTTGTCAGTGTTGAGGACCCCTAGACCACCATATTCATGCGGCCGACAGACAATCTCCCAATTCACCTTGCACTTGGCACCCGTCGTCTTGTCCGATCTGGACCAAAGGAAGGCTCGCTCGAGTTTGTTGATGCTTTGAAGAATGCTCGGCGGTACGACCAATGGCGTGATGAAGTAGATCGCTTGAGAGGTGATGACGGACTTGACAAGGGCAGTGCGTCCACTGGTGGTGATATTTTGTCCATCATAGGTAACCAGCTTGCCCGCAACCTTGTCCACAAGGAATTGCCAATCCACCAACTTAAGCTTCCAGACGGATAGAGGAAGGCCCAAATATCTTAAGGGGAAGGACGCCCTTTTCGCCGGCAAGCTTTGAAGGATGTGCTCTAGATTAAGGTGATTGCATCGAATGGCCACAACAGAGCTCTTTTGGAAATTGGTGCATAGCCCGGTGACCTCCCCGAATCCGCTCAAGATGGCTGAGAGGTTGTCAATATCATTTTTAATTGGGGCCATGAAAATGGCTGCGTCATCTGCATAGAGTGAAGTTCTCACCATGACCCCTCTCCCCCGCACCTTGTGAAGTAGCCCTTTTCTGGTTGCCAACTCAAGCAGTTGTTGGAGTGCATCAATTGCAATGACGAAAAGGAGCGGGGATAGGGGATCCCCTTGCCGAAGGCCCCGACCATGCTTGATGGGGTGGCCGGCCACACCATTCAGTAGGATCCTCGAGGATGATGTGCAAAGAAGAGCCGCAATCCAATCTCGAAACTTGAGGGGGGGGGGGGGGAACCCCTTCGCCGTAGGAGATCAAGGATGTATTCCCATCTAACTGAGTCGAAGGCCTTGCGGATGTCAAGCTTGAACAACAGAGACGGGGGCCACCCCACCATTCAGTAGGATCCTCGAGGATGATGTGCAAAGAAGAGCCGCAATCCAATCTCGAAACTTGGGGGGGGGGGGGGGGAACCCCTTCGCCGTAGGAGATCAAGGATGTATTCCAATCTAACTGAGTCGAAGGCCTTGCGGATGTCAAGCTTGAACAACAGAGACGGGGTCTTGCATTTGTGTAGTCTACGGGCCAGGTTGCGAACACAAAAAATTGTCGTGTATGCTTCTGCGCTTGATGAATGCGCTTTGGGCGTTGGAGACCAGCTTTTCCATGTGCGGAGCAAGACGGGTTGAGAGGATTTTTGCGATAATCTTAGCAATGCCATGAATGAGACTGATGGGCCTATAGTCTGCAATCCCCTCGGCGCCTTCATATATTTTTGAATTCCAGGATTTGTTCATCTGCATCAATAAGAAAATATTCTGAGTTCAGCATGCATACGCAAGAACGCATTCGGTACAGAAGAGCACCAGGCTACACAACATCAATCACTTCAACAAAGTCTCAGGAAAATTCTTCGAGGCCCGGAAGAGGAACGGAAGGTATCAAGTCTTTTTCTCTTAGTAACAGCTCTGACCTTTGAGTACTATCAAAAAATGGATGCAAGTCCATAACGCTTGGAAAACAAGCAACCACAGCTCTGGTAACAAGCAGTGAGATTTCCTGCACTACAACTCATTTATCATCATCCATCTATTTCCTGTACACATCCAAGTGACAACATTTTACACGGAGAAAGCAATTACGCGTTTACATCAACATGTCAGCAAAGGGAGACCTGAGCTCATTTCCGTCCAGGGAAAGGAAAGGTGCTCGCTAAAAACAGCACCAGGTTACACTAGGACTCAGCCATAAGCAAGCAATATATATCCCTCAGAAATTCAAAACTGTGTTTCTTTGGGTTAAATCAATCAGAAATGTATTGTTGTGACTGGACAATGGTTGTTAGCTGCTTCAGGTTAGCTAGTACATGTCTTGGGCCAAGACTCTCAGCGCCAATGTGGTTCAGAAGTTGTTCGACATCCTGTCAGGAAACATAACGGGAAGGTTAAACGTCTAAGCAGAATTAATGTAAACGGGTGGAAGTAAACACTACACATCAAGTTCTTTCTGATAACCAACTATTTCAGGGACATATAATTACTCAAATACAAATACGGATAAAAATGTGTACCAACTATACAATTGAACTACAGTTTATATTCCAAAAACCTAGAGGATTCACTGTTACTCACTGGTTGCCATTAAATTTCCATGCATTACTAAACTCCATGTTTATGATTTTCTACACAGCTTCCCAACTCACAAGTAGTTGAAAATAGCCAACATTTTCATGAGATGCCACTTTTGCTACTTCCACAAAGCTCTGTTAAACTCATTTAAGGTTGACCTTTTTGTCATATCCTGATCCATATCTAGCTATCTACCCACTCTCCCACTCAAGTATAAAACCATGACTATGGTCTGCTTACATTAAGATTCTAAATCACCTATTTGATGCTAAGAGCCTAGCAGATAGATGTAGTCAGGTCATTCTCTTGAATCATATTTCATTCGTAAGATCAGCAACTCTAAACTAATAATGCCTACTTTGCATTACTTAAATGCAAAAGCTTGACCAACCTTGTTTAACAAGAATACAGCATATGCTGATCTTGTCGTTTCTTGTCCTTCAAAAAACAGAGGGAATTCCATTGTCCTCATGCTTGTGCTCGAAGGGGTAGAAGAACTTACTCCTGGGGCTATAGATGGGTCAACTGAAGGGGCATGATCAACAATATACGAATGTGAACCTCCCAACCGTAGTGGATATCGAAGAGGAACATCAAGATATGATGCAATAAGGGAGACCGCCTATGAGTCAAAAACAAATAAATATAGATTCAGCAGCACAAACGGAGAAAGGCCGGCGTACTTAGAGTCCATGAATGAAAACTTCGTGTCATTTCTATCACCGCGAAACACAAATTGACAAACTAGTTATATGTCGATCTGATATAAATATCTCATCATTCTACAACAGAATATTAACTCATACAGTATAAATTTTCAAACTCCTATAGAAAGGATTAGAAGCAAACTAGAATGAATGAAGTCAAATCCTACTCATTAATTATTTATCAAGATTTAAATACATACATGTGCAACATATCCAAGAAGAGTAGCAGACTTTTGAATCTCTGTCTTGTCACTGAAGTAGCTGGTCTTTTTTATAGAAAGCTTTGATAACTGTAGTCCCAAAATGGCCAAAGGTGCCTGTCCGTTTTGGGAACCATTGGGCAACAGTGCTTCACCAACTCCTGAAATTTTTCGGTAGACTTAACAACTGTGACAACAAACTTTAAAATTACAGTCCCAGAACTCATGATTCATTCTATTTTCTTAAGAGGGAAATGAAACCAGTGTATCTCATTCTTTAATAAAAATTGTCAATTTCATCATAATAGCTATGAAATGCCAATTTCATAAGAATGGCTACTTAAATGAAAATGTTACATGATGACAGGAGTCATGCTGCATAGCATGAACATAACTATTGAATAGGAGAAATAATCGTAAGTCCTTAAAGTGCATCGATGCTGTACTGTATGAGACAATTCCAAATCTAGAATTGCAGAATAATGCAAAAGGAGTAAGAAGCTAAATGGCTGGGAAGATCTGTGTACAACCACTATGCAAATAAGTGTGGCTACCAAGCATCAGCATTGAATATTTATTGCATAAATGAATAAACTTATTAATCCACCCACAAATAAGTTCATGCAAGCATCAGTAGCAAGAACTGCAGCAAGACAAATATGCACGCTGTATGGTTCTGCTAGACCAGTATTATGCTTGTGACTAGTGAAAACATATGCATGGAATTTTAGTATTTCAGAGAGCTGGTATGCAGAATTGGTGACTCATGAAGGTCGTAACAGGGTGAGTGGCATACCTGTTCTAGTGATACTAGAGTTTAATCCAGGCTTTACAATTGGAGATTGCTCATTCAAGGGCCTCACGGGATATATCTGAGCAACTTGTCCTATCATGTATTGTTGTCTCATCCGTAACATTCGTTCCAGACCTTTAAGACGACCATGGCCACGTTCCCCAGACAGCAATTTACAAGGTTCCTATAACCACCATCACCCATACAAAAATGTTCGAGTGAGATTTGTGGAATAGAAGAGTAACATCATATCCAGTTTTGAAGCTTAGAAAACGTTCTTTCTAGAATCCCCATCATGAAAATCTATTTACACCAGATATCTAATTAAGAGAAGAATATGTTCAAGTAAAGAAATACGCGACGTCAAAATTTGGTCTACGAACATACAGGCCACAATGCACTGCGTCTTTATGTAGCCTTTGAATTCAATACTGATAGATTTATTATCGGAATTTACAAGAAGAGCGCCGATAAAGGGCCATGAAACTTCTATACAACCCCCACACAAAAAAAGCAGCAGGAAATGCTTTTCGGTAGAAAATTCCATGCGCAAGACTTGTATGGCTTCTTAACAGGGGGTAAAAGAAAACAATGCAACCATTTCTCGATCGCGCACATACAACTGAATACCTGTAATTTACTTTGTGCTGCGCCAACAGTTTTGTCTGCTACTGTCAGCGTCCTGATCTTGACGCAAAGCTGCTCCCTTCGATCCTCAACATTTGCAGACACTTCCTTCGTTTGCATCCTCAATTCCCCCATAAAATCAGCATGAGATTGCAATCTCTGCCTCATCTCAGCCAACTCATTATCCTGCTGAAGAACTGCCTTTCTTGCCTGCCCGTCAACATATTTCGAAGTACAAATTAAACATCCAGAATAACTCATGATGTACTTTGCAACAAACCTAATTTCATAAAACCAACGAGATGCATTGGCAAATACAGTAATAGTAGCACGACGAACTTTCACAAGTCAAAAGCAATGAAAGGCCCCTTTTGGTTAAAACGTTTATAGGGCATCTAGTATCTCCGAATAAAATCTGATCACCAGACCGAGGACACACTAGTCACTAGGTATAAATACTAAAAACAGGAGTGATCAGCGGAATGAAATGTTGCTTGCAAACTGAAGAATGTGTAAAGACTGGACGCCCTCTGATGGAAGTAAACCTAATTCGGGAGCAAAGCAAAGCACGCCGAAGATCCGGTGTGCGAATTGCAGAAAGGATCTCATCATTTCACTAAGGATGAAGCAAGGAGTGACCCTAGGCAGATCGGGCAATAATTAACTAATCAATTACCTCGAGCGCGGACTCGAGGCGCGCGGCGAGGCCGGCCTTGCGGTCCCTGGCGGCGGCGAGCGCGGCGGACAGGCTCCAGAGGCGCGCGAGCTCCTGCTGAAGCTCCTCCCAGCCGACGACCTTGGGCGCGTCGGCACCCAGCACCTCGCTCCCCGGCACGACCACCCACGTGCTGCCGGTGCTGCTGTCGCGCTCCTCCTCCTCCTCCTCTTCCTCCTCCTCTGGCGGGGACGGGTCAGCGCTGGCAGACGAGGGGCCCGGGTCCATGGCCCGGGATCATAGGTAGAAGCTGGTCGGGATTCCTCTAGGGTTTGGAGATTTGGCGCTTCTTCCTCTTCTTCTCCGAGAGATCCTGCTCGGTTTTTTTTCCTCGATCGAGTTTCTAGTCTGAGTGCAACGAAGGGTCAGCGGAGGAGAATGGCGTGGTTCGTAGCGACGAGGAGGAAAAAATCAGGCCCACCTCCATCTTGGGCTTGAGACAGTTTTTTCATTTTCTTGTGTATGTAAAACCGGAAATACCGCTCAAAAAAATGTAAACCGGAAATCACCGGTTAGGGTACCATAGTTCAAAAAACACTAAGGGCTTGTTCGGTTGAGGTGGATTTGAAGGGGATTGAGGGGGAATTAATCTCCTGCAAACCAAAACCCCTGCAAATCCCCTCCAATCCACCTAGGGTTGGGATTAACCGAACAAAGCCTAAGAAGGTGTTTGTTTCGTCAGTTTTTGGCCGGGACCTGATTACAGCGATATCCATTATCGTTACGTGTGTTTGGTTTGAGTCGGGCTGGAATCACAAACCGCGTAATCAGTTACTGCGCTATACAAAAACGATTACGCCCACACCTGGCCGTTAAGCGATCCCATCCCCGATCCACCTTTCTCGCCCACGTCTGTTTTCTCTTCTTCCTCAAACATCTTTTGCGTCTGCCTCGCACGAGCCACCATGGACACCGCCATCGGAGCACCGCAGCCGGAGCACCGCCGCCGCCGTTGTCGCCGTACCACCAGGGTTGTCGTCCACCGCCGCGGCCGCGTCCGCTGCAGCCGTAACACCATGGCTGCCGTCCACTACCGCGGCCGCCTCCGTTGCCGCCGTACCACCACGGCCGTCTCCATTGCCGTTGTGCCGCCGGCCACCGCAGCAAATCTGTCCTCAAACCACGCGTGCAACGTCCTCAGGTCTTGGTCGTGGAGCAGGAGAATCATGCAGGGGCAACCCTAATCGCAGTTTTCTTTTCTCATCTCTTTGTTACCGTTACCTGAGTGAGTGAACCAAACAAACCAGCGACAGTCCCATTACAGCCACAAATGCGGGGTAACCTCATTACGTTACCATTTACGTTAATGGAACCCCAACCAAAGACCTCCTAAGTTAGGGTGAGATTACTATTTTTTTTAAACAGTACAATCATAGACGTTCATATACACTTATACCCCTATAAACACACACACGCATACTGAGCATCTCCAAGATACTGAGTCAACACAACATCTTAAGATTACTAAACAACTCCTTTAGTGACTAGTGACGCAACACATCTGAGAATTTTGATGGATTTTTTGAATGATGGAAGGTTGCTCCGAAATTATGTATTGCTCTCACCAACATGTTTCTCTCATCGAAATGTTCAAGGCTAAATCCTATGTTAATAGGTTTTGAAGATTTTTTTTCTATGCGTAACTTTGTACTCCATAAAAAAACAAATTTGAGTGTCCCATGTAAACATACTTGTAGTTTATGCGATAACACATTTTATGCTCCATTGCGGGGATAGTGTATTCTCATGAACGGCAACTTGTGCTTCACATACAGTACAACATGTACTTCCCGGCGATCTACACCCCTTGCACAGTGAAATGTGAACTCCCTATTAGAAGATGTACTTCTTGTGACGTTCAATATGTGCCTCCTATGTAGTCCAATTGAACTTGTCGTGTAGTGCACTTGTAATTCCAATGATAGTCCATGTTTGCTTCCAACAACAACATATTTGTACTTCACAATAATCTGTTGTTAATTGTTTTAGAGATAGCTTACCACTCATGCCCTACTTTTACTTCTTATACTTCTTGTGCATGTGTTGTATTCCATTTGACATGTAGAACAATAATTTCAGAAGAAGAAAAAAAAGACTAGAGATAGCTAGAAAAATCAACGGAAAGCCAAAACAACAACAAAAAAGAAAGTTAGAAAAATCAAATGAAATGAAAAGAAAAACAAGACTAAGGAATAAATGGAGAAAAGTTAAGGCATCCCAGGAAAATGCATGCTGACTACCAACGTGCTCGCCACAACACTCCTACACGCCTTCTGGGAGGGGGTGCTCATTAAGTACCCCCGATTGGAACCACAAATCAGGCCCGCTTAATAGTTACGCTTGATAGAATTTCTAATTAATCAAACCACTTGTTTTTTTTCTTCCTAGTTCAAGAACATGATAACCTTGAGGGGTTGTGGTTTTTTTTCCTACCAACGGGAACTTTCCCTTCATCGTCCTTAAGGGGTGCCTGATATATATCTATAATTTTTATTGTTCCATGCTATTATAACATCAATCTTGGATGTTTTATATACATTTACAAGCAAATAGATATCATTTTTTGGGACTAACCCATTAACTCAGTGCCCAGTGCCAATTGTTGTTTTTTTTCTATTTTTTGGTTTTTCAGAATATCAGTACCAAATTAAGTCCAAATGCCACAAAACTTTTTGGAGATTTTTTTCTCGACATAAGAGACCCTGGAAGCTTCGGGAGGGGACGAGAAGATGGAGCAGTGGCCCACGAGGTACCAGGGCGTGCCCAGGGGGTAGGGCGCGCCCTGGTGGCTCGTGGGGTCCACGTAGCTCCGTTTGACCTAACTCCGCCTCTATAAATTCTCTAAAATTAGGAAACGAACAGAGGAGTCCACGAGATACTTTTTCTGCCGCCGCAAGTTCCTGTTCGCGAGAGATCCCATTTGCAGGCCTTTTCTAGCACTCTACTGAAGGGGGGTTCGATAACGAGTTGTTGCGTGATTCTCCTACTGTATTGATAACCTTGGTTTCATAACTGAGGGAAATACTTATCTCTATTGTACTGCATCATTCTCTGCTCTTCGGGAAATCCCAATGCAGCTCGCAAGTAGCAAGAAGAATTTCTGACACTGTTGCCGGGGATACATCATCAACATCTATCAAGTACCTACGCATAAAGTTTCATCTCCTTGCATTTAATTTATTTTCCTTTGTCTCGTTTTCATCTCCCCCACTTCTAAATGTTTTTACAAAAAAATTACAAAAGTATTTCCCTTTTGCCTTTTTGTGCGTTTTCTTGTTTGTTTGCTTGAAGTTGCTATCATGGGTGATTTTTGGCATGGCGGAAAGTGAGGATGGTACAACTCCTAAAATTGAAATTTATACCTGATACGTCTCCATCGTATCTACTTTTCACTCTTTTGCCCTTATTTTGGACTCTAATTTGCATGATTTGAATGGAACTAACCCGGACTGACACTGTTTTCAGCAGAATTGCTATGGTGTTATTTTTGTGCAGAAATAAAAGTTCTCGTATTGACCTGGAAATTTACGAAGAATATTTTTGGAATATATAAAAAATATTGGTGCAAGAATCAACCAGAGGGGGCCACGCAGAGGCCACAAGCTCTGGGGGCGCCCACCCCCCTGGGGCGCGCCTACCAGGCTTGTGGACCCCCTGGACCACCTCCGACCCTAATTCCAACTCTATAAGTACCTATTCACGGAGAGAAAAATCAGAGAGAAGGATTCATCATGTTTTACGATACGAAGCCGCTGTCGCCTTCTGATCTTCATCAGGAGGGCTGATCTGGAGTCCGTTCGGGGCTCTGGAGAGGGGGATTCGTCGCCATCATCATCACCAACCTTCCTCCATCACCAATTTCATGATGCTCACCGCCGGAAGTGAGTAATTCCATCGTAGGCTTGCTGGACGGTGATGGGTTGGATGAGATTTGTCATGTAATCGAGTTAGTTTTGTTAGGGTTTGATCCCTAGTATCCACTATGTTCTGAGATTGGTGTTGCCACGACTTTGCTATGCTTAATGCTTTTCACTAGGGCCCGAGTGCCATGATTTCAGATCTAAACCTACTACGTTTTCATGAATATATTTGTGTTCTTGATCCTATCTTGCAAGTTGTAGACATCTATTACGAATTATGATCTGCATACCCAAAGGTGACAATAATTGGGATTATTTCCGGTGATTATGTAGTTTGAGGAGTTCGTGTATTCACTAAGTGCTAATGCTTTGGTTCAGTTCTCTATTAAAATGAGGCCTTAATATCCCTTAGTTTATATTAAGACCCCACTGTCACGGGAGGGTAGGACAAAAGATGTCATGCAAGTTATTTTCCATAAGCACGTATGACTATATATGAAATACATGCCTACATTATATTGATGAACTGGAGCTAGTTTTGTGTCACCCTAGGTTGTGACTGCTACATGATGAATATCATCCAGCACAATTATCATTGTCAATCCATTGCCTACGAACTTTTCACATATTGATCTTTGCTAAGTTACTTTGTCGTTGATGTTGTTACAATCACTACAAAACTACTATTGTTACTTTTGCCGCTGTTACCGTTACTTCCATATTACTTTGCTACTAAATACTCTACTGCAGATATTAAGTCTTTCAGGTGTGGTTGAATTAACAACTCAACTGCTAATACTCGTGAATATTCTTTGGCTCCCCTTGTGTCGAATCAATAAATTTGGGTTTAATACTCTACCCTTGAAAAGTGTTGCGATCCCCTATACTTGTGGGTTATCAAGACCTTTTTCTGGCGCCGTTGTCGGGGAGCATAGCTCTATTCTCTGAGTCACTTGGGATTTATATCTGTTGACCACTATGAAGAATTTGAAAGATACCAAAACCAAGATTTTTTCCCTCTAGAACGAGGGGAGGTAACTGCCATCTAGCTCTGCACTTGATTCAACTTCTGTTTTAAGTAAGCTTGCGACACCTACACCCGCTATTGATTCTGATATGTCGCAAGTAATTGATGATGCTACTTCTGCTATGCATGATGCTTATGATGATACTACTGCTTTGCTTGATAATACTTTGCCACTGGGTGAATTTCTTGATGAACAACTTGCTGGAGTTAAAGATATTGAAAATGTTGAAATTGATGATATTTCTGAAACTGATGAAATTATTGAAACTGAAAACTTTGAAACACCTGATAAGACTAGCTCTCCTAGATATGAACTTCCTGTTATACCCGAGGGTTATGTTATGGATGAAGAGGTAGATAGGGACTTTCTTGCTTGTAAAGATATAGACGATCTTAAGAAATTGCTTGTCAAGTTGAAAGAAAAATCTCTTAATGCTAGAATGAAATATGATCCTAAGTTTGCTACTTCACCTATCTTTGTTACTGATAAGGATTATGAATTCTCTATCGATCCTGAGTTAATTACTTTGGTTGAATCTGGTCCTTTTCATGGTTATGAATCTGAAACTGTTGTAGCACATCTTACTAAACTGAATGATATAGCCACCCTATTTGCTCATGAGGAAAAAAATTACTACTACTATATTCTTAAGTTTTTTCCTTTCTCGTTAAAGGGTGATGCTAAGATATGGTTTAATTCTCTTACTCCTGGTTGTGTGCGTAGTCCTCAGGATATGATTTATTACTTCTTTGAAAAATATTTTCCTGCTCATAAGAAACAAGCTGCTTTAGAGTCTCCCACATGCTTGGGGGAGGCTTCTCCAATTACTTAATGCTTTGCTTGATCATCCCTAAAAAAATGAAATACTTGATATCTTTTATAATGGACTAACCGATGCTTCTAGGGACCATCTAAATAGTTGTGTTGGTTGTGTTTTCAGGGAACGAACTATTAAACATACTGAAGTACTATTGAATAATATATTGAGCAATGATAATGATTGGACTCTTCCTGAGCCAACTCCAAGAGGTATCCTATTTCTCAGTCTTGAAGATATGCGATAAGCAAAGAAATCTATGAAAGATAAAGGTATTAAAGCATAAGATGTTAATAATTTACCACTTATTGAAGAAATACATAGTCTTGATAACCCGTCACGTGCAGTAGAGGCAAATTCTCTCCATAGATTTGATGAAGGTGATATTCCTCATAATAAGTCTGCTAGTCAATGCTTGGATGAATTCTATAACTTTATTGTTAAACAAGAAAATTTCAATGCTTATGTTAGTAGACAATCGAAACAAAATGCTTATATGCTTGAATGCTTGGGTTATTATATGTGTAGAGCTGTTAATGATCTCAAGTTTGTTAGTAAACATACTTCTGTGGTAAAAACTCAAGTAGAACAAGTTCTCAAAGCACAAAATGATTTGCTCAATGAGATGAATAAAATGAATGATCATGTTGTTAGAGTTATGACTAGAGGTGGTAAAATGACTCAGAAACCTTTGTATCCTAAAGGTCATCCTAAAAGAATTGAGCAAGACTCTTAGAGAATTAATACTGATGCACCTAGTCCTTCTAGTAATAAAAAGAAAAAGAAAAGTGATAGGACTTTGCATGCTTCTAGTGAACCTATTGTAGACTGATGTTTGCTTGAACTACGTCGGTATTTCCCCAAAGTGGAACGGATGATGCAGCATAACAACGGTAGGTATTTCCCTCAGTGATGAGACCAAGGTTATCGAACCAGTTGGAGAACCATGCAACACTACGTGAATGGCACCTGCACACAAATAACAAATACTCGCAACCCAGCGTATTAAAGGGGTTGTCAATCCCTTTCGGGTAACGGCACCAGAAATTGGCAAGAGGACATGAGAAAGTTGTAATAAATTGATAGATAGATCGCACGAGAACGCGAGATAAAATAAATAAGAATAAATTGCAGCAAGGTATTTTTGTTCTAATAGATCTGAAAATAAAAGGCAAATAAAATAGATTGTGAAGGCAAATATAATAAAGAAGAGACCCGGGGGTCGTAGGTTTCACTAGTGGCTTCTCTCGAGAAAAATAGCAAGCGGTGGGTAAACAAATTACTGTTGGGAAATTGATAGAACTTCAAATAATCATGACGATATCCAGGCAATGATCATTATATATGCATCACGTCCAAGATTAGTAGATCGACTCCTGCCTGCATCCACTACTATTACTCCACACATCGACCGCTATCCAACATGCATCTAGTGTATTAAGTTAATGGAGAAACAAAGTAATACAATAAGAACGATGACATGATGTAGACAAGATCTATTTATGTAGAAATAGGCCCTACCTTATTATCCTTAATAGCAACGATACATACGTGTCAGTTCCCCTTCTGTCACTGGGATCAAGCACCGTAAGATCAAACTGTAACACCCCGGATGTAACTTTCCCTATTTGTACTCCAACTCTTGCCGTTTCCGGCGTAAAGTTATTTTATTTTCTCAGGTTCGGGTTTTTGTCTCCGTGTGTTGTTGTCATTGTCATGCATCTCATATCATGTCATCATGTGCATTAATTTGCATACGTGTTCGTCTCATGCATTCGAGCATTTTCCCCGTTGTCCGTTTTGCATTCCGGCGCTTCGTTCTCCTCCGGTGGTCATTTCTAGCTTTCTTTCGTGTGTGGGGATTAAACATTTCCGGATTGGACCGAGACTTGCCAAGCGGCCTTGGTTTACTACCGGTAGACCGCCTGTCAAGTTTCGTATCATTTGGACTTCGTTTGATACTCCAACGGTTAACCGAGGGACCGAAAAGGCCTCGTGTGTGTTGCAGCCCAACACCCCTCCAATTTGGCCCAAAACCCACCAAACTCTGCTCCATGATCTAGAGCGTTCGATCACGATCGCGTGGCCGAAAATCGCACCTCATTTGGACTCTCCTAGCTCCCTCTATGCCTATTTAAAGAACCCCCGAAATCCGGATCTTCTCCTCCCCCGAAACCCTAGCTCCATTCGTCTTCGCGCGCGCCGGACAATTGCCCCGCCGACGGACACGTCCGCCGCACCCGTCCGCCGCCACGTGGCGCTCCACCATTGGCTCGCGCCGCCGCCCCACTTCGCCGCCTCCACCGCCAGCCCGACGCGGCCGGTGGCCAGCCCGCCCGCGCCCGCGCACGGGCCAGAGGAGCCCGACCCCGCCGCCTCGTCTCCTTGGCCGCGCCGCCGCCTCCCGGCTCGCCTCGACGGCCGCCGCCGCCGCCGCGCCATTGTCGGCCATCGCTGCCCGGCCGCGTCGCCGCCGCGCCATTGCCGGCCATCGCCGCCCGGCCGCGTCGCCCCGCCGCCGCCACCACCACCTCGTCGCCTCTGCGGCGGCGCCGGGCTGCCACCGCCCATCCCCGGCCGCGCCGCTTCCTCCTCGCCGCCGGCGGAGCCCCAGCCTCCTCTCCCTCGACTTCCCTCGCCGGTGAACAGTGCACATCGCCGGAGCCACCTCGGGAAGCGCGTGATCCAGATCTGGGACGAACCCTAGGGGTTGACCTCTTTTTTTTTCCTAAGTCCCCAGAATTTTTAATCCATATGCCCATGTTCGCGGCTCCGTAACTTTGCATCTGTAGCTCCGATTCATGCATATAGCATATCAAAATGTTCCTCAAAGAGTACATCATTTCATTCCATTGCATCATTTTCATTTGAGCTCATCTTGATGCCCGAAATGCTGTTAGAAGAGGGCTACTTGAGTTAATTGTCAGATCTGCTACTCCGTTTAGCGCTTTTGTCATTTTTGCCATAATTTATGTGTGCATGATATGCCCGTGAGTTCTTCATATGTTTTGTTAAGGGTTTTGTCATCTATCCAGAGGTGCAACCCATGTATTTTTAGGATGTGTGTGGTGACTTGTGCAAGCTTGCAAAGTGGTGCACTTGCTAATTCTGTTTTCAGGGACTTAGTGATTTCACTAAGTCCTGGGATTGTTTGTCTCATGATGCCATATGTTCTTGTTGTTTCCTAGTGATCCGTGCCTCTTTTGAGGATGATCAGTAAGGGAGTTTTGTTAATATTGTAGTGCTCTATCCATCCATGTCTTTTTTTGCAATTATGGAGCACCCTAGCTTGAGTAAATCGAGCTCTACTTTTGCTTCGTTGCGAATCTGGGCAGATCGTCAACTTGTTTGCGATTTT
Source organism: Triticum aestivum (assembly GCF_018294505.1). Classification (NCBI taxonomy): domain Eukaryota; kingdom Viridiplantae; phylum Streptophyta; class Magnoliopsida; order Poales; family Poaceae; genus Triticum; species Triticum aestivum. The sequence continues at coordinate 313,833,929 of NC_057806.1, read as the reverse complement.
GCCGATGTTATTGTAGTTGATCCGTGCATGCTATGCCATTGTTCTTGCCATGTCTAGCTTGTATTTTGTGCCTTCTTAAGGGATGTATGCTTGTCTTTCCATGACTTGCACCGTGGTGAGTGCATCGAGCTCGTAAACATGCCTTCGTGAGTTATGTTTCAGCATGGCCCAGTTTTCACCAAGTCTGAAAACTGATTATGTTTTTGCTATGTTCGTGTGCTTGTTAGTATATTTTGTGATCCCTTTTGGCTCAAGGTCAGTAAGGGACTTTTGTTAAGCTTGTTGAGTAGCTCCATGCCATGTCTTTCTTTGTCATGTCCAGGTCCTGTAGCATGTTGTTTTGTTGCTCCGAAGAGGGCTATATGATCTGAAATTCCAGACAAGTGTTAATTTTACTAAGTCTGAGATCTGTTTTACCATTTGCGTTTTTGCCATGCTTGTTTGAATCTGTTAATGGATGATTTGGCCGTAGCTCAGTGCTAGATTTTTGTTAAGCATCTTGAATGCTTCCCTTCCATGTATTTTGTTGTCATATTTGGGTGCTGTAGCATGTTCATTGCATTGCATTTAGAGACCTACTTGTCGTAAATCGCAGACCAGTGTCATTTTTGAAACGCTTGCCATTTCCAAACCGTAACTCCGATTTCGGCGTTCTTTATATCGTTTTCAAGCGATTTCATCTCATCTTTCCAGTGGCACACTTGGATTTCCAAGTTGAGGCCACGTTCACGCATTTCCTGTCATACCTTGCATTTCGCATCCCGCATAGCATATCATCATTTCATCATATTGCTTGGCCTTGCACGTGGTTGATTGTATCCTTGTTGCTTGTTTGTCTTGTTTGGGTAGAGCCGGGAGACGAGTTCGCTAACGAGGAGCCCGTTGAGTTTGCTTTCGAGGATCCAGTCAACTCTGACAACTGTGCAGGCAAGATGATCATACCCTCGAAATCACTACTATCTTTGCTATGCTAGTTTGCTCGCTCTTTTGCTATGCCATTGCTACGATGCCTACCACTTGCTTGCAAGCCTCCCAAATTGCCATGTCAAACCTCTAACCCACCATTGTCCTAGCAAACCGTTGATTGGCTATGTTACCGCTTTGCTCAGCCCCCTCTTATAGCGTTGCTAGTTGCAGGTGAAGATTGGAGGCCGTTCCTTGTTGGAACATTTATTTACTTGTTGGGATATCATTATATTGCCTTGTTATCTTAAATGCACCTATATACTTGGTAAAGGGTGGAAGGCTCGGCCTCTCGCCTAGTGTTTTGTTCCACTCTTGCCGCCCTAGCTTCCGTCATATCGGTGTTATGTTCCCGGATTTTTGCGTTCCTTACGCGGTTGGATTATAATGGGAACCCCTTAATAGTTCGCCTTGATTAAAGCTTTTCCAGCAATGCCCAACATTGGTTTTACCATTCGCCACCTAGCCTTTTCTTTCCCTTGGGTTCTGCAGACTCAAGGGTCATCTTATTTTACCCCCCTGGGCCAGTGCTCCTCTGAGTGTTGGTCCCACCGAGCGATGTCCGGGGCTACCAGGGGCAACTCTGGGCTGGCCTACCCGACGTCTGGCTCATCTGAGTGTGCCCTGAGAAAGAGATATGTGCGGCTCCTATCGGGATTTGTCGGCACATTCGGGCAGTGTTGCTGGTCTTGTTTTAACCTGTCGAAGTGTCTTGAATTACCAAGATACCGAGTCTGATCGGAATGTCTTGGGAGGAGGTCTATTCCTTCGTTGACCGTGAGAGCTTGTCATGGGCTAAGTTGGGACTCCCTTGCAGGGATTTGAACTTTCGAAAGCCGTGCCCGCGGTTATGGGCAGATGGGAATTTGTTAATGTCCGGTTGTAGATAACTTGAACCTTAATTAATTAAAATGAATCAACTGAGTGTGTTACCGTGATGGCCTCTTCTCGGCGGAGTCCGGGAAGTGGACATGGTGTTGGAGTAATGTTTGCGCAGGTTGCTCTCTAGTTTCTCGCTCGCGCTTTGCCTCCTCTTCTCGCTCTCCTTTGCGAATAAGTTAGCCATCATACTTGCTAGTCGCTTGCTGCAGCTCCACTCATATTTTACCTTGCCCTACCTATAAGCTTAAATAGTCTTGATCGCGAGGGTGCGAGATTGCTGAGTCCCTGTGGCTCACAGATTACTATCACACCAGATGCAGGGCCTGATGATTCCGCTCCAGGAGACGCGTATGAGCTCAAGTGGGAGTTTGACGAAGACTCTCAACGTTACTATGTTTCCTTTTCCGATGATCAGTAGTGGTGCCCAGTTGGGGGTGATTGGGACCGTGTCGCATGTTGGGTTCTCTTTTATTTTGGCGCCGTAGTCGGGCCATGAGTGTTTGGATGATGTAATGTTATTTATGTACTTGATTGACGTGGCGAGTGTAAGCCAACTATGTTGTCTCCCTTTTTATTATCATATTACATGGGATGTTGTGAAGATTGCCTAACTTGCGACATATGCCTTCAATGCGATTATATCTCTAAGTCGTGCCTCGACACGTGGGAGCTATAGTCGCATCGAGGGTGTTACACAAACCCATCACAAAGCACCTCTTCCCATTGCAAGATAAATAGATCAAGTTGGTCAAACAAAACCCAAATATCGGAGAACAAAAATGAGGCTATAAGCAATCATGCATATAAGAGATCAAAAAAGACTCAAATTACTTTCATGGATAAAAAAGAGATAGATTTGATCATAAACTCAAAGTTCATCGGATCCCAACAAACACACCACAAAAAGAGTTACATTATATGGATCTCCAAGAGACCATTATATTGAGAATCAAACGAGAGAGAGGAATCCATCTAGCTACTAACTACGGACCCAAATGTCTACAAAAAACTACTCACGCATCATCAGAGAGGCACCAATGGACATGATGAGCCCCTCCGTGATGATGTCTAGATTGGATCTGGTGTTTCTGGAACTTGCGGCGGCTGGAATTGATTTTCGTCGAATACCCTAGGGTTTCTGGAATATTGGGGTACTTATAGAGCAAAGAGGCGGTTTGAGAGGCCACCAAGGTGGGCACAACCCACTTGGGCGCGCCTGGGGGCCCAGGCGCGCCCTGGTGGGTTGTGCCTCCCTCAGGGCACCCCCCGGGTGCTTCTCCATCCCATTGGGTGTCTTCTGGTCCATAAAAATCCACAAAAAGTTTTGGTGTGTTTGGGCTCCGTTTGGTATTGATTTCCTGCGATGTAAAAAACATGCAAAAACAACAACTGGCACTTGGCACTATGTCAATAGGTTAGTACCAAAAATGATATAAAATGACTATAAAATGATTGTAAAACATCCAAGAATGATAATATAACATCATGGAAAATAAAAAAATTATAGATACGTTGGAGACGTATCATAGACACACCTGAAAATCCAAATGATATTTCTTTTTTTGATGCTGAAACACAATCAGGTGATGAACATGAGCCTAGTAATAATGTTAATGATGATGTTTATGTTGATGCTCAACCTAGTAATGATAATGATGTGGAGATAGAACTTGCTGTTGATCTTGATAATCCACAACCCACGGATAAAAGATATGATAAGAGAGACTTCGTTGCTAGGAAACATGGTAAAGAAAGAGAACCATGGGTTCAGAAACCCATGCCCTTTCCTCATAAACCATCCAAGAAAAAGGATGATGAAGAATTTGAGCGCTTTTTTGAAATGCTTAGACCTTTCTTTTTGTGTTTGTAGTTGACTGATATTCTGAAAGTGTCTCCTTATGCTAAGTATATGAAAGAAATTGTTACAAATAAAAGAAAGATACCAGAAGCTGAAATTTCCACCATGCTTGCTAACTACTCCCTCCGTTCCTAAATATAAGTAGTTGTAGAGATTTCACTATGGACCACATACGAATGAAAATGAGTGAATCTACACTCTAAATGCATCTACATACATCTGTATGTGGTTCACAATGAAATCTCTACAAAGACTTATATTTAGGAACGGGGGGAGTATACATTTAAGGGTGGAATACCAAAGAAACTAGGATATCTAGGAATACCAACTATACCATGCTCCATTAAAAGAAACTATGTTAAAACTGCTTTATGTGATTTGGGAGCCGGTGTTAGTGTTATGCCTTTCTCTTTGTATCTAGACTTGATTTGAATAAGTTGGCACCTACTAAAATCTCTTTGCAAATGGCTGATAAATCAACTGCTATGCCCATCGGTATTTGTGAGGATGTGCCTGTTGTGGTTGCAAACGTTACTATCTTAACGGACTTTGTTATTCTTGATATTCCCGAGGGCGATAGTATGTCGATCATCCTTGGTAGACCCTTTTTGAATACTGCAGGGGCTGTTATTGATTGCAGCAAAGGCAATGTCACTTTTCATGTTAATGGTAATGAGCATACGGTACACTTTCTGAAGAAACAACCTCAAGTTAATAGCATGAATATTATTGGAAAAATTTCAACAATTGCTATTAGAAGTTTCAAATTCCCTATTCCCACTGTCAAAAGAAATGTGACATTCTTATTGTTGGGGACATGCATATCCGCGTTGAGGTAACCTAGTGTTATACGAAAATTCTCCGGTTTCATGTCATTCGAAAGAAGTTTGTTAATAAGACTTGATCAACCTTATTAATGGATTCCTTTTGATGGGCATGAGATGGATGAATTTAGTAAACACAACCTTTTGTACCCACCTTTTACTTTCTTTTATTTAGAATAAATAAAGCAAAAATACTATTATTTTCCTACTTTTTGAATTATCCGTGCAATAAAAATGACTAGAAATAAAAGTTCTCCAAATGCCCTGAAAATTTAGTATGATTTTTTCTGAAATATATAAGAATTTTTGGCACTAAAAACACAGCAGGGGGTGCACTAGTGGTCCACAAGCCCACACGGGGCACCTACAGGGCTTGTGGGTCCCATGTGGGTCCCCCTCACTTATTCCAGCACCCATTCACTTCATCTTCCTCCAGAACCCCCCCCCCCATTGCTCAAACCCGTGTTCTTGCTCATTTTGCTACCATTTTTTATCTCCTTGCTCGGAGCTTTGTTTCTGAAACTGTTTCAGGAGATTGTTCATCGGTATGTGACTCCTCCAATGGTCCAATTAGTTTTTGTTCTAGTGCTTATATATTGCAAATTTTTGCTGCTGTGGTGACCTTGTTCTTGTGCTTGCATGTCAAATTTATATGGTCCAAAGTAGTTTTGTTGCATGATATAGCCTCTAGACACGTGTGATAGTAGTTGCTATCAATCTTATTGAGTTTTGTTCACTTTTATTTTGAGTCACTAAAAATTTCAGAAATTTTTCAGAAATAAAATGTTGAGGAAAGTGTTCCAAGGTGGTTCCTCAAAGAAGAAATCTCCAAGGCTCGCAATACGTGAGCCGGACCTTGAACCACCGAGGAAGGCTCAAGTACAACCTTGCGAATGGTCGTCGGATCACTTCATGACTCATGCATGTTTCAAGGAGGAATTTAATATGTATGTACACAACGCCGGCCTGGCAGACTTCATGTCAGATAAGTGTTTACAGTATTACAACCTCACCGATTCCTTTGTGCGGAGATTTAAGTATTTAGTCCATCGCAATACGCATTCTGTTTTGTTTGATCTTTATGATAAATCATTTACCATGGACCTAGAAGATTTTAATGATGCATGCAAAATTCCACAATGGGGTACTTGTACGGAACCTCATAAATCTGATTGCTCTGAGTTCCTTGCTAGCATTACTGTAGGCGAAAACAGGACCATAAACACAAGCCACTATAGGGAGCATTCACTTTCCTACATTACATGACTTTGCTCTCTTTGTGGGTAGATGTATTAATGGTAAACATGATCATAGCCACCTATGTGCCTCTGATTTGAGTGTCCTCAAGAGTGCTGTAATGAATGATAAACAATTTAACTTGGGGGCTATCATTGCATGTCAATTACATAACAATGCTAAATATGGGGATTTCTTTGGTGGAATTTATGCCACCCGCTTAGCTAATTATCTTGGTGTCCCCATAAGAGAAAATGGTGCTTAGTTGCCACCTGCTTTCCTTGATTATAATGCTATGGTACATTACTAGTTTCTTGAGAGGAACGAATAGTCCCTTCTATACCGACTAATCTTTGACAGGGAGCGCGTCTTCCGTATTACGCTTCCTGCTCCTGCCTTTGACTTTCAAGTAAAACGAAGATACTTCATAAGCAGAGAGGAGGTGGACGAGTATGAGAGAGCAGGGGAGGCCGCTCGCCTCCACGAGGCAGCCCTCCCAGCGGTAGCTGCCATAGCTTAGTACAACCCCAACTATGACTTTGGATACTATCCAGGCCAGCCATGGCCTTAGACCAACTTAGGGCAAAAGCCTAAGCTTGGGGAGTACATATTTCTCACCGACATTACATCCATTCCAGTTGTCGGTGTTCATCCTTTTTCATTGTATTATCCATGTTAGTTTACTTTTCTTGCTTTCTTCTTGTGTGTTTGAAAAACTTTTAGAAAATCCAAAAATTTAGCTCTCGCTTCTTTCTAGCTTTCCTTTTAAGTTCGTTTAGTAGTAGTATTAAAAGAAAACCCAAAGATATTTCTCGTTCTTCTTTTGCTTATTGGGACCTTTCCTGTGTAAATAGTTTTTCTCGTTCTTGTTTTTGCTTTCTCTAGAAAAACAAAAACTCCAAACATATTTCAATGTGTTTCTTTGAAATTCTTTTCTTTTCTTTGGGTCGGAAGGAGAAGACCATGATGAAAATGTTGAGTGGCTCTCATATGCATTATAGTTGATCCAACAGAGAGCCCATATTACCTTGTCATCTCCTTTGAATAAATGTTTGCAGATTCCAGTTTAGTCCAATGCACATGCACTCCTATTATTATCCACACCATTCGGTCGTGCAAGTGAAAGAAAATAATGATGATATTTGATGAAACGATTGAGATGGAGAAAACCATGTACGATCTGGACCTATTTTGTTTTTGTAAATATGAGTAGTTCATCGTTCTTGATTCAACCCATTATGAATGAGACATGTTTGCAATGATAATTAGAGATTATAGTTACTCATGCCATGCTTAATTAGCTAGGAGTGGATAATGGTTTATCTTGTGTGCCAACATGCTTTTAAAATGGTTATGATGTAGTATGGTAGGATGGTATCCTCCTTTGAATGATTCAAGTGGCTTGACTTGGCACATGTTCACGCATGTAGTTGAAACAAAAACAACATAGCCTCCATGATATTTATGTTCATGGTGATTTATATCCTACTCATGCCTGCACTCAATGTTGGTTAATCTCAATGCATGTTTATGACCATTGTCGCTCTCTAGTTGGTCGCTCCTTGATCTGTCTCCAACGTATCTATAATTTTTGATTGTTCCATGCTATTATATTATCCGTTTTGGATGTTTTATATGCATTAATATGTTATTTTATATTATTTTTGGGACTAACCTATTAACCTAGAGCCTACTGTCAGTTTAGGTTTTTTCCTTTTTTTTAGCTTCGCAGAAAAGGAATATGAAACGGAGTCCAAACGGAATAAAACTTTCGCGATGATTTTTCTTGGACCAAAAGACACCCAGGAGACTTGGAGTTCAAGTCGGAAGAGTCACGAGGCGGTGACAAGGGTGGAGGGCGCGCCCAGGGGGGCTCCCCCTACCTTGTGGGCCCCTCGTGACTCCCTTATCTGGTTCTTCCTCCTATATATTCACATATATTCTTAAACCTCCAGAAGCATCCACGAAAACACTTTTCCACCGCCGCAACCTTCTGTTCCCATGAGATCCCATCTTGGGGCCTTTTTCGGCATCCTGCCGGAGGGGAATTCGATCACGGAGGGCATCTACATCAACTCTATTGCCCTTCCGATGAAGCGTGAGTAGTTTACCTCAGACCTATGGGTCCATAGCTAGTAGCTAGATGGCTTCTTCTCTCTCCTTGATTCTCAATACCATGTTCTCCTTGATGTTCTTGGAGATCTATCCAATGTAATCTTCTTTTGCGGTCTATTTGTCGAGATCCGATGAATTGTAGATTTATGATCAGATTATCTATGAATATTATTTGAATCTTCTCTGAATTCTTATATGCATGATTTGATATCTTTGTAATTCTCTTTGAATCATCGGTTTAGTTTGGCCAACTAGATTAGTTTTTCTTGCAATGGGAGAAGTGCTTAGCTTTGGGTTCAATCTTGCGGTGTCCTCACCCAGTGAGAAAGTAGGGGTAGCGAGGCATGTATTGTATTGTTGCCATCTATAGCGACCCGACCTCAGACGATCAAGCCTCTGTGTATCTGTGCCATCCCTGGATCGATATGCTGGCACACACAGTACATCCATGTATATATCAAAGTGCAATCACATGTATAAATAACGTAAAACTGATATATACCTCATAAGTCTCAGCGGAAACAAACAATCGGGTGTGGAGTCCCATCAACGCCATCGGCAAGTTGAGTGTAGACCGTAACCCTGTATCATAACTCTTACTCGTCGAGGAAATATCTGCAACATGAGACGTTGTAGCCGTGTAGGTCAGTACATTGAATGTACCGGCAAGATCACAATAAGAGAAAGCAGATTGATAAAACTATTCTATATGCAATATGGCTTTGTGGCTCTGGGTCTGAGTTTTGTTTGCGTAAAAGCTAGTTTTATTTTCCCTACAACAAAGGAATATCAGGAGTCTATACTACGGAGTTTTCTATCATGACATGGTTCCGCCAACCGATGTCTCATACCCAAATCATCATAAGTTTCCCACAATTAAATTATCAGTCTGGTGTTGAGAGTTCCGAGGTAGATCCAAGTCCAGATGCTCAAGTTGTCCATAACCGGGGACGCGGCTAATCGATTAGGTTTTTAACCCTCTGCAGAGGTTTGTACACTTTACCCGCAAGATTCGATCCCTCTCTTTACATTCTCGCACTTCAGGGTGTTTGAGAACAAGATGACCGAATCATGGTCTTCCGAAGAGTTCCTCTGACCACTGTTCGGTGCTCATCCAATCCTACCATAGTTCTACATCTGCTAGCACCGTCCCAGCCAAAGTCACAACTAAGGTCAACCAAGCCAGAGCCCATAGTGAATTGCGGTTGCACAGGTAAGCTTCCGGGCATGAAGTATTCTTCCGTCTCTCTAAGTCTGGGTGAAGCTTTCCGCAAGATGTCATGGCGCTTCTCCATGCATCCCGGCCAACCACTGGTTTCTCCAGGGTGCCCGTCAACCGTCCTTCACCCAGTAGTGTGTATTGAATTCTTGTCTCGAGTCTCGAAATCTTGAGGAGTCCTGAAGATGCGATCCTTGCCGATGCCATCATGAAGTTGTCGCCATTGACGTAGAGTCCTCCTTCTTCACACCACTCTCATGCACTCATACCAAACCCCGTCTACTATAGTGTAGCATTAAAACTATATAACGTCCCGGGCTTGATAACAGGGAGATGGGTTCCTACCTCATGCATTCTACTCAACTACAAGAAATCAATATCACTACTAGAGGAATTATTGAAAGGGTGCTACTACATGCAAATAAAACATAGGTATGAAAAACATGGTCAAAGTGAACTTGCCTGGTAAGTTGATGAAGAATAATAACGGTCTCAGAAACTTGATAAGACTATATGCAACTCTCCGATGAAATCTATAATAATAACATGGCATTCACATAAGCAATCATTCTACCACTCAAAATAACAATCAAAACAACAAAGAAACTCAATAATAAAACTCAAACAAATTCCAAAGAAGCTTCAAATAAAACTAGAAAGAAAAACTACTAACGAAAATCTATGACTTTGCTACAAGCATCTAACATAGTTTTGCCCTAAGTAAAAAAACATAACAACAATTAAAACACTAAACTAATAATTTAACAGAAAATAAAAAGTAAAACAACTGAGTTAACAGAAAGTATTTTTCATAAAATTTTATTTGCAAAAAGAAACAAATAAAAAGCTTTTATAAAACTCTAACTATGACCTATAGAAGTGTTCATACAAAACTAAGGAAAAAAAATAAATTTTTAAAATAAAAATAAATTTTTCCTGTTGTCTAACAGAAACACAACTAATTTTGTCAAAAGTGACAAAAAGAAATAATTTAAAACTAATAAAAACAATAAAGAAATGGCTAAAACAGAACTATAAGTAAAACAGTACTGTTTTGCTAAAACCCTAATTTAAATTAACCTAGAAATAAAATACTAAATACTACTGGATAAACAAAGGTCCCAGAGACCAGGAGCAAAAAGAATCAGTCAAAAATAATATTCCTAACTCAAAATAGCTCAAATCTAGTGATTTGAGCAAATTCATACAAACACAAATTTAATCTGCTCAAATGTGAAATAAAATTGAACTAACATAAACTTCATAAAATTTGTGATCCAAGGCAGTTGGAATCACTCAAAAATACTTCGTAGATAATTAACTATGGATTTTACAAGATTGAAACTATCCTGTTTTAAAAACTAAAGGGAAAAAATGAACAGTAGGTCGGATTTACTGTAGCAGTTCCGGTGATGGGGTCCTGGTGGAGCTCCGACGACGTCCTCCGGTGGCCCTCTGACGTCGGGGAAGGGACGGTCGGGGGCGGCAGAGCGGGGCGGAGCGAGTGGTGGGGTCCGTGGGTGGCGGGGATGGCCGGAGGTGGTGGGGCGGGGCGGCAATGGCGGCGGTGGTCCGGAGAACTCCGGCGAGGTGGCGCGGTAGTGTGGGGCGAGGAGAGGCGGCTCTAGGGGGCGGGAATGGGTGCGGGAGGTAGCCTCTTTCTAGGAGGGGAGGTCGGTTTGGAGGAGGGGGCAAGGGATTTCGCGAATCTCGCGATCTCCGGCAATGGCCGACGCGGCTGGGCTCGGGAACGAAATCCCGTTCATGAGGAAGGAGATGATCTGGCACGATTGGGCCGGATTTGGCCCAAAACAAAAAATACCTTTCCTTTTTAAAAAGATTCCGCGAATAAAAATTATTTTAAAAAAATAAAATATAGGAGTATTATATATCAAAACGATCAGAAAATTAAGCCCAATTTAATGGGATATTTTCCAGGGGCAAATAAAATACTTTTTGAAAAAAAATCATTTTTTAAAATTCAAACAAAAATCCAAATGACTTTCAAAACTCTATGAAAAAAATATTCCAACATTTTGGGGGTGTCATGTTACTCCCTCTCAACGCTTTTGTTTTAAGTGTTCTTTGTCAGAAAAGTTTTTTCTAAATAAAATTCAAATGCCACTTTGAGTTAAAAACAAAATATAAATGACAAATTCAAATGAAATATTTCTTTACTTTCCACCCTCTTTCATTGAATAAATCATGAGGATCATTGAGTGGCATGAAGTTTGAAATATTTCCAAATTCAAATATTTTCAAACAGAAACATTTTTTTGGAAAGTCCTTTTATTCCCTCTCATTGAAAGCTTCAAAAGTTTTAAAATTCCAATCAATTTTACTCAATCATTCAATCAAACAATCATATATTTTAATTATTATAACATTCCAAAATTTAGAATTTTGGGATGTTACAAACTACCACACTTAAAATGAATCTCGTCCTCGAGATTCAAAGAGGCTAGCAAGAAAAGGTTAGGGGCTGGGGGTCTTCTAGCAAATATTTTGGTCAGAAAGGTCAGGGGTGCTACCACGCTTAAAAGCAAGGTTAGGGTTCCAATAAACTCAGGTACTTCCTCTGGAGTGCCGACGATATCTGTCTCTTCACATATCTTACAATAGCTCCTTCATTAATGCTCTTCTGTCATAGGCATAGCGTTTTCCTCAAAATCTTGGATCGCTTCGTCAAAGATGAGGTTCGTCCGAGACTGGATCTTCTTAGCTGATAGGTCTGCGTCCATTCTAGACAACTATCGAAATACTCATGGTGGTCTACCATTAGTGATTTCTGCAGAAAAAGGGCCTTGGCTTCATTCTCACCGTATAATCTACGATTGGCGACAGCTGCCATGTACATGGGTTTATCATCATACCATTCTAAGGCTTAAGCAAGGCTTCAACGAGTGTCGTCACTTTACTATGGGTAAGTCTCTCAGATTTACCATTCCAAATATCAAGAGTGAATGATAAGAGTAAGTCGGTATGGTGATCAATCCATTCCGCACCCAGATCATTACCCTGTATAAGGTTTAGCGAATCTCGTATTTCTAACACTCGGGCATCCTCACAAGCTTTGCAGAAATTTCTCTTGTCCTCGAACTGGGTTCGGGTAAATCCATTGATTCTATAAGTTGAACAAAACATCTATCGTTCTTCACAATCTCAGGGTTTACGTAACATCCTATGTAACGTCTACTGATCAAATCACAGATTCTTCCAGAATTCTTCCTTCAACAAGATTGTGCTTGTGCCTTGGTCAAATCCTGGGCCTGTGGGTTATGGGTCCACTTCAGCACTTGCATAGTGTTAACTCATCTGTGGAGTTACAGTTGTTCCATATTCCAACATTACACCTCCTTTAAATCCAATAGTACTTCATTTTGTCATACTCTTTGGGTAACCATCATAATCAAACTCCAACTTATTTCGTCCGACTCCTTTCTATGGACCGTCATGAACAACACCTTTCTTTCTTCATTGATCCTGTGGCTTTACGAAGTACTACCACACTTAAAATGAAATGCACTAGTTCATCCATAAATCATATTATTTTCATACAAATCTTTTATTACATCCTTAACCATTTTTCGTAAATCCAAATTCCAAAAAGGTACTTCATTACAAATGCCGCCATCCACATGGTTTGGTATGGTCAAGCATTACTTCCCACTTTATTCATTTTTCCTCCTTGAGGATCCTTCAGTCCCACTGGAATTGTGCGACATGCTCCTTGAAATCTTCAATCTTCTGTTTCATCATGGTGGCCTTGAGCTTCATCTCCATCATCTCTGCATGCACTTCTCTTAGGTATTCCTGAGTATAACGGAGTCTTGCTTCAAGTATTTCTCCGATCTGGCGTATGCCTTCCATGGCTGCTTCACGAACAGCGTCAAAGAAAGTTTCTTGTGGTACACGTGAGATGAAATAGTACTGCCCCATCATCTTTGGGCAAACTCCTTTCATAAGGTGGAGGTGTACCTCCACATACCAAAGTTCCACTCCCTTTTGCATGAAGGGGTAGCCTTTGTAGACTGCATCTCCTTCAAGGTGAATATGCTTCATCATGTCCTTCAGGATCTTCGGGTAATCATGATCACTTGTCAGGGTCATGATCGTCTCCGGGCCCTTAAGGAAAGACTCATAAAGGGTCGTCATCTGCAGTTGTAAAACAAAACTGGTGCTCAGAATAAGGTACATATCTCCTTTGGTACACATTCATATCATCCAAACAAAACTTCAAACTCAATTTCCAACATCCAGTTTATGCATCACAACTCATTTTCTTCCATGTTCACCCAGAATATTAATTTCCAAGATAAAACATAACAACTCCTTAAAGCCTTTCAGCATATGACATATCAACTTTATTGAGTCATGAATTATTACAATTTCTGAGTAATCTATTACATAACTCAACCCCGCATTCTCATGAAAAAGTGTTTTCCATACTACCCTTATTACTGATATCAACATCTCCACTACTCAGCTCCAGCTTTCTCATGATTTGAACAATCCCTAGCAAAATGTCCTGCTTCCTTGCAACGAAAACAAATAACTTCCGGCATGTCTCTAGGCTTCTTGGTGATGGTGCCTGCTCCTGGAGTTCCTTGCTTCCTTTCAAGACAATTATTGGCATAATGCCCGATGTCCTTACATTCAAAACATGTAATATGACTCTTGTCCCTCTTTGCAGAAATTGGGTTGTTCTGAGGGTGTCTTTGTTTTCTCTTCCTGGTTTTCTTCGTTCTGATCAAACGTTCTATTCCCTGTGGATCAAACTCCACTGCTTCTGTCGGGAAGTATCCCAGATACTCTTTTCTTTCCTTGGTGCAATACTGTGAAAAATGTCCTTCTTCTCCACATGAATAACAGGCATTGGAGTAAAATCTGTTGAGGCTTTCTCCATCAGGGTCTTCAACACTTTCCTTAATCACAGGTTCTTTCATAACTTCTCGGAGGGCTTCTTTCATTCCTTCTTCCTGCTTCTGAATAGTTTGTTGCACCGTGGGGTAAATGTGACACTGAGCTGGGTAGTGGGTGGTTCCTTCACACAAGAAACAAGTCACCTGACTAGTTGGGCATTCCTCAGCTGGGTGTTTCTCCTCACAATGAGGGCATCCATCCTTGTGTTTCTCCTGGGTGTGTCCTATTTCTCCGCAAATCTTGCAAGCACAAGGTTTATTTCTTGGGGTATCATGGTGCTTCCGGATAAGACGGGATCTTGTCAGAGTCTTCTTGAATTCTTCCCAAGTCCTTGATCCATTCCATCCATGTATAGCTTGATGCATCTGCCACCATGTTGCAGCACTTCCTTCAAAGTACTGAAGGGCGTATGATACTTCATTCTTCCTTGAAACCAAATTGCTCCCGAAGTGATTCTCCATGTTCTGAATCCATAGCTCTGCCTCCGACTGGGTTTTCGGTCCAGAGAATACCAGTCCAACTTCATTCATCATCTACTGGGTCCAAGGGTTTTAGGGTGAGATAAGAGAGAGGTGGGAAGGGATACACACAATACAAATAATAGTTTTGAAGAAACGAGTTTTATTTTGTGGCTGTCAGAAAAAACATCAAACAAATGATAGCTCACAAATCCTCGCATCTAACGTAAGTGTATAATAGGGGTTTGGTCCTCTAACGGTCGAATAATTCTTCTGATTCTTCAAGTCGTCGGAGTCTTCAACTGGTGTAACTTCAACTCTTCTAATGCATGGTGAAATCCTCTTTACTCTAAAATGGTCATCGCTTGTCCGATATCTTGTCCTTCTTGGAGCGGCTTCAGTTGATCCTCCGTGTGGTCAAAAGGGAAGGGGTATATTCTAACTATTTGACGTAAGAGAGGATATTTGATAAAATCAGAAAAGATGAGAAGTAAGGGATGTTTTTTTTGAAAATAAATTTTTAGAGATTTCCTGTCCTGGGGCTTTCCGATTTCTAGGGTCACGTCCTACAGTCAACATGTGCTCTGATACCATATCTGTAGCGACCCGACCTCAGACGGTCAAGCCTCTGTGTATCTGTGCCATCCCTAGATCGGTATGCTGGCACACACAGTACATCCATGTATATATCAAAGTGCAATCACATGTATAAATAACGTAAAACTGATATATCGTAGCGGAAACAAACAATCGGGTGTGGAGTCCCATCAACGCCATCGACAAGTTGAGTGTAGACCGTAACCCTGTATCGTAACTCTTACTCGTCGAGGAAATATCCGCAACATGAGACGTTGCAGCCGTGTAGGTCAGTACATTGAATGTACCGGCAAGATCACAATAAGAGAAAGCAGATTGATAAAACTATTCTATATGCAATACGGCTTTGTGGCTCTCGGTCTGAGTTTTGTTTGCGTAAAAGCTAGTTTTATTTTCCCTACAATAAAGGAATATCAGGAGTCTTTACTATGTAGTTTTCTATCATGACATGGTTCCGCCAACCGATGTATCATACCCAAATCATCATAAGTTGCCCACAATTAAATTATTAGTCTGGTGTTGAGAGTTCTGAGATAGATCCAAGTCCAGATGCTCAAGTTGTCCGTAACCGGGGACACGGCTAATCGATTAGGTTTTTAACCCTCTGCAGAGGTTTGTACACTTTACCCACAAGATTCAATCCCTCTCTTTACATTCTCGCACTTCAGGGTGTTTGAGAACAAGATGACCGAATCATGGTCTTCCGAAGAGTTCCTCTAACCACTGTCCGGTGCTCATCCAATCCTACCGTAGTTCTACATCTGCTAGCACCGTCCCAGCCAGAGTCACAACTAAGGTCAACCAAGCCAGAGCCCATAGCGACTTGCGGTTGCACAGGTAAGCTTCCGGGCATGAAGTATTATTCCGTCTCTTTGAGTATGGGTGAAGCTTTCCGCGAGATGTCATGGCGCTTCTCCATGCATCCCGGCCAACCACTAGTTTCTCCAGGGTGCCCATCAACCGTCCTTCACCCAGTAGTGTGTATTGAATTCTTGTCTCGAGTCTCGAAATCTTGAGGAGTCCTGAACATGAAGTCCTTGCCAATGCCATCATGAAGTTGTCGCCATTGACATAGAGTCCTCCTTCTTCACACCACTCTCATGCACTCATACCAAACCCCGTCTACTATAGCGTAGCATTAAAACTATATAACATCCCGGGCTTGATAACAGGGAGATGGGTTCCTACCTCATGCATTCTACTCAACTACAAGAAATGAATATCACTACTAGAGGGGTTATTGCAAGGGTGCTACTACATGCAAATAAAACATAGGTATGAAAAACATGGTCAAAGTGAACTTGCCTGGTAAGTTGATGAAGAATAATAACGCTCTCAGAAACTTGATAAGACTATACGCAACTCTCCGATGAAATCTATAATAATAAACATGGCATTCACATAAGCAATCATTCTACCACTAAAAATAACAATCAAAACAACAAAGAAACTCAATAATAAAACTCAAACAAATTCCAAAGAAGCTTCAAATAAAACTAGAAAGAAAAACTACCAACGAAATCTATGACTTTGCTACAAGCATCTAACATAGTTTTGCCCTAAGTAAAAAAAAACATAACAGCAATTAAAACACTAAACTAATAATTTAACAGAAAATAAAAAGAAAAACAACTAAGTTAACAGAAAGTATTTTTCATAAAATTTTATTTGCAAAAAGAAACAAATAAAAATCTTTTATAAAACTCTAACTATGACCTATAGAAGTTTTCATACAAAACTAAGGAAAAAATAAATTTTTAAAATAAAAATTAAATTTTTCTCCTGTTGTCTAACAGAAACACAACTAATTTTGTCAAAAGTGACAAAAAGAAATAAGTTAAAACTAATAAAAACAATAAAGAAATGGCTAAAATAGAACTATAAGTAAAACAGTACTGTTTTGCTAAAACCCTAATTTAAATTAACCTAGAAATGAAATACTAAATACTACTAGATAAACAAAGGTCCTAGAGACAAGGAGCAAAAAGAATCGGTCAAAAGTAATATTCCTAACTCAAAATAGCTCAAACCTAGTGATTTGAGCAAATTCATACAAACACAAATTTAAACTGCTCAAATGTGAAATAAAATTGAACTAACAGAAACTTCATAGAATTTGTGATCCAAGGCAGTTGGAATCACTCAAAAATACCTCGTAGATAATTAACTATGGATTTTACAAGATTGAAACTATTCTGTTTTAAAAACAGAATGAGAAAAATGAACAATAGGTCGGGATTTACTGTAGCAGTTCCAGTGATGGGGTCCTGGTGGAGCTCCGGCGACGTCCTCCGGTGGCCCTCTGACGTCGGGGAAGGGATGGTCGGGGGCGGCAGAGCGGGGCAGAGCGAGTGGTGGGGTCCGTGGGTGGCGGGGATGGCCGGAGGTGGTGGGGTGGGGCGGCAATGGCAGCGGTGGTCCGGCGAACTCCGGCGAGGTGGCGCGGTAGTGTGGGGCGAGGAGAGGCGGCTCTAGGGGCGAGAATGGGTGCGGGAGGTGGCCTTTTTATAGGGGGGGGGGTCGATTTAGAGGAGGGGGCAAGGGATTTCGCGAATCTCACGATCTTCGGCGATGGCCGACGCGGCTGTGCTCGGGAACGAAATCCCGTTCGTGAGGAAGGAGATGATCTGGCGCGATCAGGCCGGATTTGGCCCAAAACAAAAAATACCTTTCCTTTTTAAAAAGATTCCGCGAATAAAAATCATTTAAAAAAATAAAATATAGGAGTATTATATATCAAAACGATCAGAAAATTAAGCCCAATTAATGGGTATTTTCCAGGGGCAAATAAAATACTTTTTGAAAAAAATCACTTTTTTAAATTCAAACAAAAATCCAAATGACTTTCAAAACTCTATGAAAAAAATATTCCAACATTTTTGGGGTGTCATGTTACTCCCTCTCAACACTTTTGTTTTAAGTGTTCTTTGTCAGAAAAGTTTTTTCTAAATAAAATTCAAATGCCACTTTGAGTTAAAAACAAAATTTAAATGACAAATTCAAATGAAATATTTCTTTACCTCCCACCCTCTTTCATTGAAGAAATCATGAGGATCATTGAGTGGCATGAAGTTTGAAATATTTCCAAATTCAAATATTTTCAAACAGAAACATTTTTTTGGAAAGTCCTTTTATTCCCTCTCATTCAAAGCTTCATAAGTTTTAAAATTCCAATCAATTTTACTCAATCAATAAATCAAACAATAATATATTTTAATTATTATAACATTCCAAAATTTAGAATTTTGGGATGTTACACCATCGAGGATAAAAAGATGGGGTTTACATCATATTGCTTGAGTTTATTCCTCTACATCATGTAATCTTACTTAAAGCGTTACTCTGTTCTTTATGAACTTAATACTCTAGATGTAGGCAGGAGTCGGTCGATGTGTGGAGTAATAGTAGTAGATGCAGGCAGGAGTGAGTCGATGTGTGGAGTAATAGTAGTAGATGCAGGCAGGAGTTGGTCTACTTGACATGGACGTGATGCCTATATTACATAATCATTGCCTTGGATATCGTCATAACTTTGCCTTTTCTATCAAGAGAGAAGCCTCTAGTGAAACCTATGGCCCCCGGGTCTATTTTCCATCATATTAGTTTTCGATCTACTATTTTGCAATCTTTTATTTTCAGATCTATAAACCAAAAAACCCAAAAAATATTTAGTTATCTTTCGTTTAGTTTTATTTATATATTTCTATCAGATCTCACCTTTGCAAGTGAACGTAAAGGGATTTACAACCCCTTTGTCACATTGGGTGCAAGTGTTTGATTGTTTGTGCAGGTATTAGTGATTTGTGCGTTCTTCTCCTACTAGATTGATACCTTGGTTCTTAACTGAGGGAAATACTTATCTCTACGGTGTTGCATCACCCTTTCCTCTTCAAGGGGAAAACCAACGCAAGCTCAAGAAGTAGTAGGAAGAATTTCTAGCACCGTTGCTGGGGAGATCTAAGCCAAGTCAAGCCCACCAAGTACCCATCATAAACTCTCGTCTCTTGCATTACATTATTTGCCATTTGCCTCTCATTTTTCTCTCCCACACTTCTAAAACGATTTTCGCAAAGATTTGCCCTTTTCTTCGCCCTTCTCCCGTTCGTCTTTTTGTTTGCGTTTTGTTTGCTTGTGTGTTGGATTGCTTGCTTTGTCATGATGGCTCAAGAGAATACCAAATTGTGTGACTTTTCCAACACTAATAATAATGATTTTATTAGTACTCCGATTGCTCCCGCCACTAGTGCGGAATCTTATGATGTTAATGTCGCTTTTGCTGAATCTTATTATTTTCCGGCCTTCCTAGTGAAGATGCCGCATCCCATGTGAATAATTTCATTGAATTGTGTGATATGCAAAATAAGAAAGATGTGGATAATGATATTGTTAAATTGAAGCTATTTCCGTTTTCACTTTGGGATCGTGCTAAAACTTGGTTTTCATCTTTGCCAAAAAATAGTATTGGTTCATGGAATAAGTGTAAAAGATCCTTTTATTTCCAAGTATTTTCCTCCCGCTAAGATCATCTCCCTTAGGAATGATATTATGAATTTTAAGCAACTTGATCATGAACATGTTGCAAAATTTTGGTAGAGGATGAAGTTGATGATACATAATTGTGATACGTAATTGCCCTACTCATGGTTTAAATTTGTGGATGATTATACAAAAATAATTATGCCAGATTGAATTTTGCTTCTAGAAATCTTTTAGATTCGGCCGTGGGAGGTACTTTTATGGAAATTACTTTAGGAGAAGCTACTAAACTCCTAGATAATATTATGGTTAATTATTCTCAATGGCATACCGAAAGATCTTCCACTAGCAAAAAAGTGCATGCGATTGAAGAGATTAATGTTTTGAGTGGAAAGATGGATGAACTTATGAAATTATTTGCTAGAAAGAGTGCTTCTATTGATCCTAATGATATGCCTTTGTCCGCTTTGATTGAGAATAATAATGAATCTATGGATGTGAATTGTTTTGGTAGGAACAATTTTGGTAACAACCTTATAGAGGAAATTTTAATCCTAGGCATTTCCTAGTAATTCCTCTAATAATTATGGTAATACCTACAACAATTCTTCTGGAAATTATAATAAGATTTCCTCTGATTTTGAGAATAGTGTTAAAGAATTTATGAGTTCACAAAAGAATCTCAATGCTATGGTTGAAGAAAAATTGCTTAAGATTGATGATTTGGCTCGGAACGTGGATAGAATTTCTCTTGAGATTGATTCTTTGAAATTTAGATCTATTCCACCCAAGCATGATATTAATGAGTCTCTTAAAGCTATGAGAATTTCCATTGATGAGTGTAAAGAAAGAACCGCTAAGATGCGTGCTAAGCGAGATTGGTTTGTAAAAGCGTGATCTTCTAGTTTTTGTGAAAATAATGATGAAGATCTTAAAGTGATTGATGTGACTCCTATTGAATCTTTGTTTTATAAAATAAATCTTGATAAAGATGGGACTGGACATGAGTCAATTTTAGTTAGAAGGCGTCCCAATGATCCGGAGTTTATAGATCTTGATGCAAAAATTGATAAAAGTGGGATTGTAGAGGTCAAAACTTTAAGTAGCAATGAACCCACCCTTTTAGATTTCAAGGAATTTAATTATGATAATTGTTCTTTAGTAGATTGTATTTCCTTGTTGCAATCCATGTTGAATTCTCCTCATGCTTATAATCAAAATAAAGCTTTTACTAAACATATTGTTGATGCTATGATGAAATCTTTTGAAGAAAAACTTGAATTGGGAGTTTCTATTCCTAGAAAACTTTATGATGAGTGGGAACCTACTATTAGGATCAAGATTAAAGATTATGAGTGCCATGCTTTGTGTGATTTGGGTGCTAGCGTTTCCATGATTCCAAAAACTTCATGTGATGTGTTAGGTTTCCGTGAATTTGATGATTATTCTTTAAATTTGCATCTTGCGGATTCCACTATTAAGAAACCTATGGGAAGGATTAATGATGTTCTTATTGTTTCAAATAGGAATTATGTGCCCATAGATTTCATTTTTCTTGATATAGATTGCAATCCTACATGTCCTATTATTCTTGGTAGACCCTTCCTTAGAATGATTGGTGCAATTATTGATATGAAAGAAGGAAACAATAGATTTCAATTTCCATTAAGGAAGGGCATGGAACACTTTCCTAGAAAGAAATTAAGTTTCCACATGAATTTATTATGAGAGCTTCTTATGGATTGCATACCAAAGATGACAATACTTAGATCTATGTTTTTGTGCCTAGCTAAGGGCGTTAAACAATAGCGCTTGTTGGGAGGCAACCCAATTTTATTTTTGTTATTGCCTTTTTAATCCTGTTTTGCAATAAATAATTCATCTAGCCTCTTTTTAGATGTCTTTTTGTGTTTTAAATAGTGTTTGTGCCAAGTAATACTTTTGGGATAGCTTACGGTGATAGTTGATTTGATCTTGCTGAAAAATAGAAACATTTGCGCTCGGGAAAATAATTCTCATTTTTAACAGAAGCATGATAAAATACTGATTATTTTTGCAGAAGATTAAGATACAAATTGCCTCTGTTTTCCTAATTTTTTAGAATTTTTGGAGTTACAGAAGTATTTGAGAGTTACAGATTGCTACAAATTGTTCTATTTTTGACATATTCTGTTTTCTTTGTGTTGTTTGCTTATTTTGATGAATCTATGGATAGTATCGGGGGGTATGAACCATGGAGAAGTTGGAATATAGTGGACATTACACCAATATAAATAAAGAATGAGTTCACAATAGTACCATAAGTGGTGATTTATTTTCTTATACTAACGGATCTCATGAGATTTTCTGTTGAGTTTTGTGTTGTGAAGTTTTCAAATTTTGGGTAAAGATTTGATGGACTATGGAATAAGGAGTGGCAAGAGCCTAAGCTTGGGGATGCCCAAGGCACCCCAAGGTAATATTCAAGGACAACCAAGAGCCTAAGATTGGGTATGCCCCGGAAGGCATCCCCTCTTTCATCTTCGTCTATCGGTAACTTTACTTGAGGCTATATTTTTATTCACCACATGATATGTGTTTTTCTTGGAGCGTCTTGTATGATATGAGTCTTTTATTTCTAGTTCTCCACAATCATACTTGTTGTACACACCTTTTGAGAGGGACACACATGAATCGTGATTTATTAGAATACTCTACGTGCTTCACTTATATCTTTTGAGCTAGGCAATTTTGCTCTAGTGCTTCACTTATATCTTTTTAGAGCACGTGGTGGTTTTATTTTATAGAAATTTTTGAAATCTCATGCTTCACTTATATTATTTTGAGAGTCTCTTTAAACATCATCGTAATTTGCTTTGGTTATGAATTTAGTCCTAATATGATAGGCATCCAAGAGGGATATAATAAAACTTTCATATAAAGTGCATTGAATACTAGGAGAAGTTTGATTCCTTATGATTGTTTTGAGATATGAAGATGGTGATATGAGAGTCATGCTATTGAGTAATTGTGAATTGGGGAAATACTTGTGTTAAAGTTTTTGATTCTCGTAGCATGCACGTATGGTGAACCGTTATGTGATGAAGTCGGAGCATGATTTATTTATTGATTGTCTTCCTTATGAGTGGCGGCCGGGGACGAGCGATGGTATTTTCCTACCAATCTATCCCCCTAGGAGCATGCACATAGTACTTTGTTTTGATGACTAATAGATTTTTGCAATAAGTATGTGAGTTCTTTATGACTAATGTTGAGTCCATGGATTATACACACTCACCCTTCCTCCATTGCTAGCCTCTCTAGTGCCGCACAACTTTCGCCGGTACCTTACACCCACCATATACCTTCCTCAAAACAGCCACCATACCTACCTATTATGGCATTTCCATAGCCATTCCGAGATATATTGCCATGCAACTTCCACCATTCCGTTTATTATGACACACTTCATCATTGTCATATTGCTTTGCATGATCATGTAGTTGACATCGTATTTGTGGCAAAGCCACCATTCATCATTTTTTATAAATGTCGCTCTTGAGTCATTGCACATCCCGGTACACCGCCAGAGGCATTCTTATAGAGTCATATTTTGTTCTAGAATCAAGTTGTAATTCTTGAGTTGTAAGTAAATAAATGTGTGATGATCATCATTATTAGAGCATTGTCCCATGTGAGGAAAGGATGATGGAAGCTATGATTCCCTCACAAGTTGGGATGAGTCTCCGGACTTTACAAAAAAAAGAGGCCAAAGAAGCACACACAAAAAATGAGAGAAAAGAGAGAAGGGGCAATGTTACTATCCTTTTTCCACACTTGTGCTTCAAAGTAGCACCATGATCTTCATGATAGAGAGTCTCCTATGTTGTCACTTTCATATACTAGTGGGAATTTTTCATTATAGAACTTGGCTTGTATATTCCAACGATGGGCTTCCTCAAATTGCCCTAGGTCTTTGTGAGCAAGCAAGTTGGATGCACACCCACTTAGTTTCTTTTTGAGCTTTCATACACTTATAGCTCTAGTGCATCTGTTGCATGGCAATCCCTACTCACTCACATTGATATCTATTGATGGGCATCTCCATAGCCCGTTGATACGCCTAGTTGATGTGAGACTATCTCCTTCTTTTTTGTCTTCTCCACAACCACCCTATTCTATGCCACCTATAGTGCTATGTCCATGACTCACGCTCATGTATTGCGTGAAAGTTGAAAAGGTTTGAGAACACCAAAATTATGAAACAATTGCTTGGCTTGTCATCAGGATTGTGCATGATTTGAGTATTTTGTGTGATGAAGATGGAGCATAGCCAGACTATATGATTTTGTAGGGATAGCTTTCTTTGGCCATGTTATTTTGAGAAGACATAATTGCCTTGTTAGTATGCTTGAAGTATTATCGTTTTTATGTCAATATTAAACCGTTGTTTTGAATCTTATGGATCTGAACATTCATGCCACAATAAAAAAACTACATGGATAAATATGTTAGGTGGCATTCCACATCAAAAATTCCATTTTATCATTTACCTACTCGAGGACGAGCAGGAATTAAGTTTGGGGATGCTTGATACGTCTCCAATGTATCTATTTTTATTTTTCCATGCTATTATATTATCTGTTTTGGATGTTTTATATGCATTAATATGATATTTTATATTATTTTTGGGACTAACCTATTAACCTAGAGCCCAGTACCAGTTTCTGTTTTTTCCTTGTTTTTTTAGCTTCGCAGAAAAGGAATATCAAACGGAGTCCAAACGGAATAAAACTTTCGCGATGATTTTTCTTGGACAAAAAGACACCCAGGAGACTTGGAGTTCAAGTCAGAAGAGCCACAAGGCAGTGGCAATGGTGGAGGGCGCGCCCTAGGGGGGCACCCCCTACCTTGTGGACCCCTCGTGACTCCCCTGACCTAGTTCTCCCTCCTATATATTCACATATATTCCCAAACCTCCTGAAGCATCCACGAAAACACTTTCCACCGCCACAACCTTCTGTTCCCGTGAGATCCCATCTTGGGGCCTTTTCCGGCATCCTGCCGGAGGGGGATTCGATCATGGAGGACATCTACATCAACTCTATTGCCCTTCCGATGAAGCGTCAGTAGTTTACTCAGATCTACAGGTCCATAGCTAGTAGCTAGATGTCCTATTCTCTCTCCTTGATTCTCAATACCATGTTCTCCTCGATGTTCTTGGAGATCTATCCGATGTAATCTTCTTTTGCGGTTTGTTTGTCGAGATCCGATGAATTGTGGATTTATGATCAAATTATCTATGAATATTATTTGAATCTTATCTAAATTCTTATATGCATGATTTGATATATTTGTAATTCTCTTCGAACTATGGTTTAGTTTGGCCAACTAGATTGGTTTTTCTTGCAATGGGAGAAGTGCTTAGCTTTGGGTTCAATCTTGCGGTGTCCTCACCTAGTGAGAAAGTAGGGGTAGCGAGGCACATATTGTATTATTGCCATAGAGGATAAAAATATGGGGTTTACATCATATTGCTTGAGTTTATTCCTCTACATCATGTCATCTTACTTAAAGTGTTGCTTTGTTCTTTATGAACTTAATACTCTAGATGCAGGCAGGAGTCAGTCGATGTGTGGAGTAATAGTAGTAGATGCAGGCAGGAGTCGGTCTACCTGACACGGAAGAGATGCCTATATTACATAATCATTGCCTTGGATATCGTCATAACTTTGCCTTTTCTATCAATTTGCTCAACAGTAATTTGTTCACCCACCATATTATTTGCCTTCTAGAGAGAAGCCTCTAGTGAAACCTATGGCCCCCGGGTCTATATTCCATAATATTAGTTTCCGAGCTACTATTTTGCAATCTTTTATTTTCAGATCTATGAACCAAAAAACCCAAAAATATTTAGTTATCTTTCGTTTAGTTTTATTTATCTATCTCTATCAGATCTCACCTTTGCAAGTGACCGTGAAGGGATTGACAACCCCTTTATCGTGTTGGGTGCAAGTGTTTGATTGTTTGTGTAGGTATTGGTGATTTGTGCGTTCTTATCCTACTGGATTGATACCTTGGTTCTTAACTGAGGGAAATACTTATCACTACTGTGTTGTGCTACCTCTTGAGCACTTGCGTTGGTTTTCCCTTGAAGAGGAAAGGGTGCTGCTGTAAAGTAGCGTAAGTATTTCCCTCGGTTTTTGAGAACCAAGGTATCAATCCAGTAGGAGACCACGCATGAGTCCCTCGCACCTACACAAACAAATAAATCCTCCAACCAACGTGATAAGGGGTTGTCAATCCCTACACGGTCACTTACGAGAGTGAGATCTGATAGATATGATAAGATAATATTTTTGGTATTTTTATGATAATGATGCAAAGTAAAATAAAAGGCACTAAAAATAACTAAGTATTGGAAGATTAATATGATGGAAGATAGACCCGAGGGGCATTGGTTTCACTAGTGGCTTCTCTCAAGAGCATAAGTATTTACGGTGGGTGAACAAATTA
Organism: Triticum aestivum; assembly: GCF_018294505.1. Taxonomy (NCBI): domain Eukaryota; kingdom Viridiplantae; phylum Streptophyta; class Magnoliopsida; order Poales; family Poaceae; genus Triticum; species Triticum aestivum. The sequence continues at coordinate 313,807,883 of NC_057806.1, read as the reverse complement.
CTGTTGAGCAATTGATAGAATTGAGCATAGTTATGAGAATATCTAGGTATGATCATGTATATAGGCATCACGTGCGAGACAAGTAGACCGACTCCTGCCTGCATCTACTACTATTACTCCACACATCGACCGCTATCCAGCATGCATCTAGAGTATTAAGTTCAAGAGAACAGAGTAATGCTGTAAGCAAGATGACATGATGTAGAGGGATAAACTCATGCAATATGATGAAAACCCCATCTTGTTATCCTCGATGGCAACAATACAATACATGCCTTGCTGCCCCTACTGTCACTGGGAAAGGACACCACAACATTGAACCCAAAGCTAAGCACTTCTCCCATTGCAAGAAAGATCAATCTAGTAGGCCAAACCAAACTTATAATTCGAAGAGACTTGCAAAGATAACCAATCATACATAAAAGAATTCCGAGAAGATTCAAATATTGTTCATAGATAAACTTGATCATAAACCCACAATTCATCGGTCTCAACAAACACACTGCAAAAGAATATTACATCGAATAGATCTCCACAAAAGAGGGGGAGAACTTTGTATTGAGATCCAAAAAGAGAGAAGAAACCATCTAGCTAATAACTATGGACCTGTAGGTCTGAAGTAAACTACTCACACTTCATCAAAAGGGCTATGGTGTTGATGTAGAAGCCCTCCGTGATCGATGCCCCCTCCAGCGGAGCTCCGGAACAGGCCCCAAGATGGGATCTCGTGGATACAGAAAGTTACGGCGGTGGAATTAGGGTTTTGGCTCCGTATCTGGTAGTTTGGGGGTACATAGGTATATATAGGAGGAAGGAGTACGTCGGTGGAGCAACAGGGGGCCCACGAGGGTGGAGGGCGCGCCTGGGGGGGGGGGGGGTAGGCGCGCCCCCTACCTCGTGGCCTCCTGATTGATGTTTTGACATAGGGTCCAAGTCCTCTGGATCATGTTCGTTCCGAAAATCACGTTCCCGAAAGTTTCATTCTGTTTGGACTCCATTTGATATTCTTTTTCTGCGAAACCCTAAAATAGGAAAAAAAACAACAATTCTGGGCTGGGCCTAAGGTTAATAGATTAGTCCCAAAAATAATATAAAAGTGTATAATAAAGCCCAATAATGTCCAAAATATAATATAATATAGCATGGAACAATCAAAAATTATAGATACATTGGAGACGTATCAAGCATCCCCAAGCTTAATTCCTGCTCATCCTCGAGTAGGTAAATGATAAAAACAGAATTTTTTATGTGGAATGCTACTTGGCATAATTTCAATGTAATTCTTCTTAATTGTGGTATGAATATTCATATCCAAAAGATTCAAGACAAATGTTCAATATTGACATAGAAATAATAATACTTCAAGCATACTAACTAAGCATTTATGTTTCTTCAAAATAACATGGCCAAAGAAAGTTATCCCTACAAAACCATATAGTCTGGCTATGCTCTATCTTCACCACACAAAATATTTAAATCATGCACAACCCCGATGACAAGCCAAGCAATTGTTTCATACTGTTGGTGTTCTCAAACTTTTTCAATCTTGACGCAATACATGAGCGTGATCCATGGACATAGCACTTTAGGTGGAATAGAATGGTGGTTGTGGAGGAGAAAAAAGGGGGAAGATAGTCTCACATCAACTAGGCGTATCAACGGGCTATGGAGATGCCCATCAATAGATATCAATGTGAGTGAGTAGGGATTGCCATGCAATGGATGCACTAGAGCTATAAGTATATGAAAGCTCAACAAAAGGAACTAAGTGGGTGTGCATCCAACTTGCTTGCTCACGAAGACCTAGGGTATTTTGAGGAAGCCCATCATTGGAATATACAAGCCAAGTTCTATAACGAAAAATTCCCACTAGTATATGAAAGTGATAACATAGGAGACTCTCTGTCATGAAGATCATGGTGCTACTTTGAAGCACAAGTGTGGTAAAAAAGGATAGTAGCATTGTCCCTTCTCTCTTTTTCTCTCTCTTTTTTATTTTTTATTTTGGGCCTTCTCTTTTTTATGGCCTCTTTTTTTCGTCCGGAGTCTCATCTCGACTTGTGGGGGAATCATAGTGTCCATCACCCTTTCCTCACTGGGACAATGCTCTAAAAATGATGATCATCACACTTTTATTTACTTACAACTCAACAATTACAACTCAATACTTAGAACAAAATATGACTCTATGTGAATGCCTCCGGAGGTGTACCGGGATATGCAATGAATCAAGAGTGACATGTATGAAAGAATTATGAATGGTGGCTTTGCCACAAATACAATGTCAACTACATGATTATGCAATACAATATGACAATGCTGGAGCGTGTCATAGTAAACGGAACGGTGGAAAGTTGCATGGCAATATATCTCGTAATGGCTATGGAAATGCCATGATAGGTAGGTATGGTGGTTGTTTTGAGGAAAGTATATGGTGGGTGTATGATACCGGCGAAAGGTGCGCGGTATTAGAGAGGCTAGCAATGGTGGAAGGAAGAAAAGTGCGTATGATCCATGGACTCAACCTTAGTCATAAAGAACTCATATACTTATTGCAAAAATCTACAAGTTATCAAAGCAAAGTATTACGCGCATGCTCCTAGGGGGATAGATTGTAGGAAAAGACCATCGCTCGTCCCCGACCGCCACTCATAAGGAAGACAATCAATAAATAAATCATGCTTCGACTTCATCACATAACGGTTCACCATATGTGCATGCTACGAGAATCACAAACTTTAACACAAGTATTTCTCAAATTCACAACTACTCAACTAGCATGACTCTAATATCACCATCTCCATATCTCAAAACAATTATCAAGTATCAAACTTCTCATATTATTCAACACACTCATAAGAGAACTTTTTTTATTAACCTTGAATGCCTAACATAATTAAAGCAAATTACCATGCTGCTTTGTAGGACTCTCAAAATAATCTAAGTGAAGCATGAGATAACAATAGTTTCTACAAAACAAATCCACCAATGTGCTCTAAAAGATATAAGTGAGGCAATAGAGCAAAAACTATATAACTCAAAAGATATAAGTGAAGCACATAGTGTATTCTAACAATTTCCGAATCATGCGTGTCTCTCTCAAAAGGTTTGTACAGCAAGGATGATTGTGGAAAACTAACAAATAAAGACTCAAATAATACAAGACGCTCCAAGCAAAACACATATCATGTGGTGAATAAAAATATAGCTCCAAGTAAAGTTACCGATGGAAATAGACGAAAGAGGGGATGCCTTCCGGGGCATCCCCAAGCTTTGGCTTTTAGGTGTCCTTAGATTATCTTGGGGTGCCATGGGCATCCCCAAGCTTAGGCTCTGTCCACTCCTTGTTCCATAATCCATCAAATCTTTCACCCAAAACTTGAAAACTTCACAACACAAAACTTAAAGTAGAAAATCTCGTGAGCTCCGTTAGCGAAAGAAAACAAAACACCACTTCAAGGTATAGTAATGAACTTGATGACCCACAAGTATAGGGGATCTATCGTAGTCCTTTCGATAAGTAAGAGTGTCGAATCCAATGAGGAGCAGAAGGAAATGATAAGCGGTTTTCAGCAAGGTATTCTCTGCAAGTACTGAAATAAGTGGTAACAGATAGTTTTGTGATAGGATAAATTGTAACGAGCAACAAGTAAAAAAAGTAAATAAAGTGCAGTAAGGTGGCCCAATCCTTTTGTAGCAAAGGACAAGCCGGAACAAACTCTTATAATAGGAAAAGCTCTCCCGAGGACACATGGGAATATTGTCAAGCTAGTTTTCATCACGCTCATATGATTCGCGTTCGATACTTTGATAATTTGGTATGTGGGTGGACCGGTGCTTGGGTGTTGTTCTTACTTGAACAAGCATCCCACTTATGATTAACCTCTATTGCAAGCATCCGCAACTACAACAAAAGTATTAAGGTAAACCTAACCATAGCATGAAACATATGGATCCAAATCAGCCCCTTACGAAGCAACGCATAAACTAGGATTTAAGCTTCTGTCACTCTAGCAACCCATCATCTACTTATTAATTCCCAATGCCTTCCTCTAGGACCAAATAATGGTCAAGTGTTATGTAGTCGACGTTCACATAACACCACTAGAGGCTAGACAACATACATCTTATCAAAATATCAAACGAATACCAAATTCACATGACTACTCATAGCAAGACTTCTCCCTTGTCCTCAGGAACGAACACAATTACTCACAAAGCATATTCATGTTCAAAATCAGAGGGGTAATAATATGCATATAGGATCTGAACATATGATCTTCCACCAATTAAACCAACTAGCATCAACTACAAGAAGTAATCAACACTACTAGCAACCTACTAGCACCAATCTCGGACTTTGAGACAATAATTGGATACAAGAGATGAACTAGGGTTTGGAGATGAGATGGTGCTGGTGAAGATGTTGATGGAGATTGCCCTCTCCCGATGAGAGGAGCATTGGTGATGACGATGGTGATGATTTCCCCCTTCGGGAGGGAAGTATCCCCGGCAAAACAGCTCTGCCGGAGCTCTAGATTGGATCCGCCAAGGTTCCGCCTCGTGGCGGCGAAGTCTCGTCCCGAAAAGTTCCTCCTCTTTTTTCTCATCGAAACACCTCATATAGGAGAAGATGGGCATCAGAGAGCCACCAGGGGGCCCATGAGGTAGGGGGGCGCGCCCTAGGGGGGGCGCCCCCACCCTCGTGAGCAGGGTGTGGGCCCCCTGGCCTTCATCTTTGGCGTGGATTTTTCTTTATTTCTTTTAAGATGTTCCGTGGAGTTTCAGGACTTTTGGAGTTGCGCAGAATAGGTCTCTAATATTTGCTCCTTTTCCAGCCCAGAATTCCAGCTGCCGGCATTCTCCCTCCTTATGTAAACCTTGTAAAATAATAGAGAATAGCCATAAGTATTGTGATATAAGTGAAATAAAAGTCCATAATGCGATAAATATCGATATAAAAGCATGATGCAAAATGGACGTATCAACTCCCCCAAGCTTAGACCTCGCTTGTCCTCAAGCGAAAAGCCGATAACAATAAATATTTCCTCATGTTTAGAGGTAGAGGTGTCGATAAAAATAAAATACGGACATGAAGGCATCATGATTATTCTTATAACAGCAACATATATAGGTTTTGTCATATGATTGCTTATGTTCAAGTGATGATCTATTCACAATGCAAAAGTATAAATCATAAACCTTATTGGGTTCCAACAAACTATAATCTCAGTCATTGAAGCAATTGCAATTTATCATAACATCGGAAAGAGTCTATGTCAGAGCGAAAAAGCAAGTCCAGATACTCAACTATCATTTAGTCCTCCATAATTGCTAACACTCACGCGATACTTGTGGTTACAGAGTTTTAATCAGACACAGAGAAAGATAGGGGCTTTATAGTTTTGCCCCACAACCTTTTACCTCAAGGGTAATGTCAACAATAATGGTTCATGCACCCCTACATGCAATTAGATATATATATATATATATATATATATATATATATATCATGTTCTTTCCAACATGCTGAGCTTGCCAAAGGATAAAATGAAAAAGGAAAGGTGAAGATCACCATGACTCTTGCATAAGGTAGAAGATAATAATAAAGGGTAGGCCCTTCGTAGAGGGAAGCATAGGTTTCCATGCGCTTTTATGGTTGGATATATAAAATCTCAATGCGAAAGAACGTCACTTTATATTGCCACTTGTGATATGAACCTTTATTATGCAGTCCGCCGCTTTTATTACTTCCACATCACAAGATCGTATAAAGATATTTAGAGCAGTTTTTATTGCTTTGCACCGATGACAACTTACTTGAAGGATCTTACTCAATCCATAGGTAGATATGGTGGACTCTCATGGCAAAACTGGTTTAGGGATATTTGGAAGCACAAGTAGTATTTCTACTTGGTGCTGAGAATTTGGCTAGCATGAGGGGGAAAGGCAAGCTCAACAAGTTAGAGGAACCATGACAACATACTTTATCTCAGATATAAGAAATACATAACTCATTATGTTGTCTTCCTTGTCCAACATCAACTCTTTAGCATGTCATATTTTAATGAGTGCTCCCAATCATAAAAGATGTCAATGATAATATATATATATGTGAAAACCTCTCTTTCCTTATTACTTCCTATTAATTGCAACAATGACCAAAGCTATGTCTGCCAACTCCCAACAACTTTTAATCATCATACTCTTTCTATGTGAAGTCATTACTCTCAATAAGATCAATATGAACTCTTGGTTTCTTTTCATTCTTTTTCTCTTTTCTTTTATTCACCCAAGATCATGGCAAAATAATCAAGCCCTTGACTCAACACTAATCTTTATTATATATAGCTCACAGACTCGATTACATAGAGAGATCATAAAGCAAAACTCAAAACTAGATCATGCCATAAACTTTATTTTACTAGATCAAGATACTACTAATAGGATCGAACTAAGAAAAACGGTAAAGATAGGAGTTGTGATTGTGATACGATACCGGGGCACCTCCCCCAAGCTTGGCAGTTGCCAAGGGGAGTGCCCATACCCAGATACTCAATTCTTCTTTGTTGGTGAAGAAGGTGACAGGTAATCGCACAAGAATAGAGGAGGTTTATGTGATACAGGAGTCAAAACCTCCGGGAGAATATACAATGAATTTTTACCGACCAAAATACGTAACGTGCAAGAAAACGGAGTCCGGAGGGCGCACGAGGCGCTCACGAGGTAGGGGGGCACGCCCAGGGGGGTAGGGCGCGCCCACCACCCTCATGGGGCCCTCGTGTCCTTCCCGGACTGCTACTTATTTTTCTATTTTTCTAAATATTTCAAAACGGAGAAATATTGCCTTAAAAATTGTTTTGGAGTCGGTTTACTTACCATACCACATACCTATTCCTTTTCGGAGTCTGAAATGTTCCGGAAAGTGTCCCTTATGTATTCCTCCGGGGTTATGGTTTCAATAATATTGGTTTCAACATTTATGGGATTACCTGAGATATAATGTTTAATTCTTTGACCATTTACCACCTTTGGATTCGTGCCCTCGAAGTTGTTGATTTTTATGGCACCGGAACAATAGACCTCTTCGATGACGTAGGGGCCTTCCCATTTAGAGAGAAGTTTTCCTGCAAAAAATCTTAAACGAGAGTTGTATAGCAATACATAATCACCTACATTAAACTCACGCTTTTGTATCCTTTTGTCATGCCATCTTTTAACTTTTTCTTTAAACAACTTGGCATTTTCATAAGCTTGGGTTCTCCATTCATCAAGTGAGCTAATATCAAATAACCTCTTTTCACCGGCAAGTTTAAAATCATAGTTAAGCTCTTTAATAGCCCAATATGCCTTATGTTCTAGTTCGAGAGGTAAGTGACATGCTTTTCCATAAACCATTTTATACGGAGGCATACCCATAGGATTTTATATGCAGTTCTATAAGCCCATAATGCATCATCAAGTTTCTTAGACCAATTCTTTCTAGACCTATTAACAGTCTTTTGCAAAATTAATTTGAGCTCTCTATTGCTCAATTCTACTTGACCACTAGACTATGGGTGATAAGGAGATGCAATTCTATGATTAACATCATATTTAGCAAGCATTTTACGGAAGGCACCATGAATAAAGTGTGAACCACCATCAGTCATTAAATATCTAGGGACTCCAAACCTCGGAAAAATAACTTCTTTAAGCATTTTAATAGAAGTGTTATGATCAACACTACTAGTTGGAATAACTTCTACCCACTTAGTAACGTAATCAAAAGCAACTAGAATATGTGTGTACCCATTAGAGGCAGGAAAAGGTATCATATAATCAAAGCCCCAAACATCAAATGGTTCAATAACAAGTGAATAATTCGTAGGCATTTCTTGACGTCTACTAATATTACCAATTCTTTGACATTCATCACAAGACAAGACAAACTTACGGGCATCCTTGAAGAGAGTAGGCCAATAAAAACCAGATTGCAATACCTTATGTGCAGTTCTATCTCCAGCGTGGTGTCCTCCATAAGACTCAGAATGACACATGCGTAGGATCTGTTCCTGTTCATGCTCAGGTACACAACGTCTAATAACACCATCTACTCCTTCTTTATAAAGATGTGGGTCATCCCAAAAGTAATGTCTCAAATCATAGAAGAACTTTTTCTTTTGTTGGTATGTGAAGCTAGGTGGTATAAACTTAGCAATAATATAATTGGCATAATCAACATACCATGGAGTACTATGAGAAGTACTTATAACATTTAATTGTTCATCAGGAAAGTCATGATTAATAGGTAGTGGGTCATCAAGAATATTTTCTAACCTAGATAAGTTGTCTGCAACGGGGTTCTCGGCTCCCTTTCTATCAACAATATTCAAATCAAATTCTTGTAGCAAGAGAACCCATCTAATAAGTCTAGGTTTAGCATCTTTCTTTTCCATAATATATTTAATAGCAGCATGATCAGTATGAATAGTTACTTTAGAATCAACAATATAAGATCTGAACTTATCACAAGCAAATACAACTGCTAAAAGCTCTTTTTCAGTAGTAGCATAATTTCTTTGAGCATTGTCTAGAGTCTTACTGGCATAATGAATAACATTTAATTTCTTATCAACTCTTTAACCTAGAACAACACCTACAGCATAATCACTAGCATCACACATAATTTCAAAGGGTAAATTCCAATCAGGTGGCTGAACAATAGGTGCAGAGACTAATGCTTTCTTAAGTATTTCAAATGCTTCTACACAATCATCATCAAAGACAAATGGTATATATTTTTGCAATAAATTAGTCAGAGGCCGAGAAATTTTTGAGAAGTCCTTAATGAACCTCCTGTAAAATCCGGTGTGACCAAGGAAACTTCTTATACCTTTGATGTCCTTGGGACATGGCATCTTTTTAATAGCATCAACCTTGGCTTTATCAACTTCAATACCTCTTTCAGAAACTTTGTGCCCCAAGACAATACCTTCATTAACCATAAAGTGGCACTTTTCCCAATTCAAGACAAGATTAGTTTCTTCACATCTCTGCAAAACTCGATCAAGATTGCTCAGGCAATCGTCAAAAGAGGAACCATAGACGGAAAAGTCATCCATGAAAACCTCACAAATCTTTTCACAAAAGTCAGAGAATATAGCCATCATGCATCTTTGAAAGGTAGCAGGTGCATTACATAAACCAAAAGGCATACGTCTATAAGAAAAAGTACCAAAAGGGCATGTAAAAGTAGTCTTTGATTGATCTTTAGCCGACACAGGTATTTGAGAGAAACCAGAATAACCATCTAGAAAGCAATAGTGTGTGTGTTTGCATAATCTTTCTAGCATTTGATCAATAAAAGGTAAGGGGTAATGATCTTTCTTAGTAGCTTTATTTAATTTGCGGAAATCAATTACGATCCTATAACCTGTGATAATTCTTTGTGGAATCAATTCGTCTTTATCATTAGGAACAATAGTAATACCTCCCTTCTTAGGGACACAATGGACATGACTTACCCACTCACTATCAGCAACGGGATAGATTATACCTGCCTCCAGAAGCTTTAGTATTTCTTTTCTTACCACTTCTTTCATTTTAGGATTCAGACGTCGTTGAGGATCACGAACTGGTTTGGCATCTGCTTCCAAATTTATTTTATGTTGGCATAGAGTGGGACTAATGCCCTTAAGATCATCAAGAGTATATCCAATAGCAACACGATGCTTCTTCAGAGTTTTCAATAATCTTTCTTCTTCATGCTCTGAAAGGTTAGCACTAATAATAACAGGATATATCTTCTTTTCATCAAGATAAGCATATTTAAGATTATCAGGCAAAGGTTTAAGCTCAAACACGGGATCACCCTTGGGTGGAGGAGGATCCCCTAAAATTTCAACAGGAAAATTGTGTTTCAGAATAGGTTCCTGTTTAAAGAATACTTCATCTATTTCCCTTCTTTCATTCATGAACATATCATTTTCATGGTCTAGCAAATAGTGTTCTAAAGGATCACTAGGAGGTACGGCAATAGAAGCAAGACCAATAATTTCATCCTTACTAGGTAATTCTTCCTCATGATGTTGTTTACTAAATTTAGAGAAATTAAACTCAGGAACCATATCATCCAAGCCAACAGTAACAACATTCTTTGTGCAATCTATGGTAGCATTGACAGTATTTAAGAAGGGTCTACCAAATATAATGGGACAAAAGCTATCTTGTGGGGAACCAAGAACAAGAAAATCAGCAGGATATTTAGTTTTCCCACACAAGACTTCAACATCTCTAACAATTCCCATTACTAAAATAGTATCTCTATTGGCAAGTTTAATTGTGACATCAATATCTTCTAACTCAGCAGGTGCAATTTCATTCTTAATTTCTTCATATAAAGTATGCGGTATAACACTAGCACTAGCACCCATATCACATAAGCCATGATAACAATGATCTCCTATTTTAACAGAAATAACAGGAACGCCTACCACAGGTCTATGTTTATCTTTAGCACAAGGCTTAGCAATTCTAGCAGTTTCACCTTCGAACTGAATAACATGCCCATCAATATTATCAGACAAGAGATCTTTAACAATAGCAGTATTAGGTTCTACTTTAACTTGCTCAGGAGGTGTATAAGTTCTAATATTGCTTTTACGAACAACAGTTAAAGCTTTAGCATGATCCTTTATTCTAACAGGGAAAGGTGGTTTCTCAATATAAGAAGTAGGAACAATAGGATCATTATAAGTGACAGTCTTTTCTTCAACTTTAATAGGTGCAGCTACTTTTACTTCTATGGGAGGATGATATTTAAACCACTTCTCCTTAGGGAGATCAACATAAGTAGCAAAAGATTCACAGAAAGAAGCTACTATCTCAGAGTCAAGTCCATATTTAGTGCTAAACTTACGGAAAATATCGGTATCCATAAAAGATTTAACACAATCAAACTTAGGTGTCATACCTGAATCCTTACCTTCGTCGAGGTCCCAATCTTCAGAGCGTTTAATTCTATCCAATAAATTCCATCTGAATTCAATAGTCTTCATCATAAAAGAGCCAACACAAGAAGTATCGAGCATGTTGCGATTGTTTTCAGAAAGCCGAGCATAAAAACTTTGCATAATTATTTCTCTCTAGAGCTCATGATTGGGGCATGAATATAACATTGATTTAAGCCTCCCTAAGCTTGAGCGATGCTTTCTCCTTCGCGAGGCCATAAATTATATATATAATTGCGATCACGATGAACAAGATGCATAGGGTAATACTTTTGATGAAATTCCAGCTTCAATCTTTTATAGTCCCATGATCTCATATCATCACATTGCCTATACCATACCAATGCGTCTCCCTTCAAAGATAAAGGGAAGACCTTCTTCTTAGCAACATCATCGGGTATACCTGCAAGCTTAAATAATCCACAAACTTCATCCACATATATTAAGTGCTCATCAGGATGCTTTGTTCCATCTCATGTAAAAGGATTAGCTAGCAGTTTTTCCATCATAGCCGCAGGAAATTCAAAAGGAGTTTCATTTTCAATAGGTTCAGTAGGTTGAGGAGAAACTCTTTGCTCTACTGGACAGGGTGAAGATACCCCGAACAAGCCCCTTAGAGTATTACTTTCCATAGTAACAAGTGACAGTAAATTTCAGCACACTATATAAATTTTTCCTTACCAAATTCCACCTACCAAAGGCGCTACACTCCCTGGCAACGGCGCCAGAAAAGAGTCTTGATGACCCACAAGTGTAGGGGATCTATCATAGTCCTTTCTATAAGTAAGAGTGTCGAACCCAACGAGGAGCAGAAGGAAATGATAAGCGGTTTTCAGCAAGGTATTCTCTACAAGTACTGAAATAAGTGGTAACAGATAGTTTTGTGATAGGATAAATTGTAACGAGTAACGAGTAACAAAAGTAAAAAAAGTGCAGCAAGGTGGCCCAATCCTTTTGTAGCAAAGGACAAGCCGGAACAAACTCTTATAATAGGAAAAGCGCTCCCGAGGACACATGGGAATATTGTCAAGCTAGTTTCCATCACGTTCATATGATTCACGTTCGATACTTTGATAATTTGATATGTGGGTGGACCGGTGATTGGGTGCTGTTCTTACTTGAACAAGCATCCCACTTATGATTAACCTCTATTGCAAGCATCCGCAACTACAACAAAAGTATTAAGGTAAACCTAACCATAGCATGAAACATATGGATCCAAATCAGCCCCTTACGAAGCAACGCATAAACTAGGGTTTAAGCTTCTGTCACTCTAGCAACCCATCATCTACTTATTACTTCCCAATGCCTTCCTCTAGGCCCAAATAATGGTGAAGTGTTATATAGTCGACGTTCACATAACACCACTAGAGGCTAGACAACATACATCTTATCAAAATATCAAACGAATACCAAATTCACATGACTACTCATAGCAAGACTTCTCCCTTGTCCTCGGGAATGAACGTAATTACTCATAAAGCATATTCATGTTAAAAATCAGAGGGGTAATAATATGCATATAGGATCTGAACATATGATCTTCCACCAATTAAACCAACTAGCATCAACTACAAGGAGTAATCAACACTACTAGCAATCTACTAGCACCAATCCCGGACTTTGAGACAAGAATTGGATACAAGAGATGAACTAGGGTTTGGAGATGAGATGGTGCTGGTGAAGATGTTGATGGAGATTGCCCTCTCCCGATGAGAGGAGCATTGGTGATGACAATGGTGATGATTTCCCCCTCCGGGAGGGAAGTATCCCCGGCAGAACAGCTCTGCCGGAGCTCTAGATTGGATCCGCCAAGGTTCCGCCTCGTGGCGGCGGAGTCTCGTCCCGAAAAGTTCCTCCTCTTTTTTTCTCATCGAAACACCTCATATAGGAGAAGATAAGCATCGGAGAGCCACCAGGGGGCCCACGAGGTAGGGGGGCGCACCCTAGGGGGGCGCCCCCACCCTCGTGAGCAGGGTGTGGGCCCCCTGGCCTTCATCTTTGGCGTGGATTTTTCTTTATTTATTTTAAGACATTCCGTGGAGTTTCAGGACTTTTGGAGTTGTGCAGAATATGTCTCTAATATTTGCTCCTTTTCCAGCCTAGAATTCCAGCTGCCGGCATTCTCCCTCCTCATGTAAACCTTGTAAAATAAGAGAGAATAGCCATAAGTATTGTGATATAAAGTGAAATAACAGTCCATAATGTAATAATATCGATATAAAAGCATGATGCAATAAATATTGGTGCTAAACCTACTGTATTCCAACTTCTCTATGGTTTATAAACTATTTTACTAGCCATAGATTCATCAAAATAAGCAAACAACACACAAAAAACAGAATCTGTCAAAAACAGAACAGTCTATAGTAATCTGTAGCTAACGCAAGATCTGGAACGCCAAAAATTCTAAAATAAATTGGTGGACGTGAGTAATTTATCTATTAATCATCTTCAAAAACAATTAACTAAATATCACTTTCCAAATAAAAATGGCAGCAATTCTCGTGAGCGCTAAAGTTTCTGTTTTTTACAGCAAGATTAAAAAGACTTTCCCCAAGTCTTCCCAACGGTTCTACTTGGCACAAACAGTAATTAAACACAAAAAACACAACCAAAACAGAGTCTAGATAAATTATTTATTACTAAACAGGAGCAAAAAGCAAGGAATAAAAATAAAATTGGGCTGCCTCCCAACAAGCGCTATCGTTTAACGCCCCTAGCTTGGCATAAAAAGCAAGGATAGATCTAGGTATTGCCATCTTTGGTAGGCACTCCATAAGTGGCTCTCATAATAGATTCATAAGGTAATTTAATTTTCTTAACAGAAATTGGAATCTAATATTCCCTTCCTTCATATCACTAATTGCACCGATCGTTCTAAGGAAAGGTCTACCAAGAATAATAGGACATGCAGGATTGCAATCGATATCAAGAACAATAAAATCTACGGGCACATGGTTCCTATTTGCAACAATAAGAACATCATTAATTCTTCCCATAGGTTTCTTAATGGTGGAATCCGCAAGGTGCAAGTTTAAAGAGCAATCATCAAAATCACGGAAACCTAACAAATCACACAAAGTCTTTGGAATCGTGGAAACACTAACACCCAAATCACACAAAGCATAGCATTCATGATTATTAATTTTAATTTTAATATTAGGTTCCCACTCATCATAAAGTTTTCTAGGGATAGAAACTTCCAACTCAAGTTTTTCTTCATAAGATTGCATCAAAGCATCAACGATATGTTTAGTGAAAGCTTTATTTTGGCTATAAGCATGAGGAGAATTTAGCATGGATTGCAACAAGGAAATACAATCTATCAAAGAGAAATTATCATAATTAAATTCCTTGAAATCCAAAATAGTGGGTTCATTAAAATTTAAAGTTTTGACTTCTTCAATCCCACTTTTAACAATTTTAGCATCAAGATCTAAAGACTCCAAATTTTTGGAACACCTTTTAGGTAAAGGTGGATCATATTCAGTCCCATCATTATCAAGATTCATATTGCAAAACAAAGATTTAATAGGGGACACATCAATAACTTTTAGATCTTCATCTTTATTATCATGGAAACTAAAAGAACACGCTTTTATAAAGCAATCTTTCTTAGCACGCATCCTAGCGGTTCTTTCTGTGCACTCATCAATGGAAATTCTCATGGATTTGAGAGACTCATTGATATCATGCTTAGGTGGAATAGATCTAAGTTTCAAAGAATCAATATTAAGAGAAATTCTATCAACGTTCCTAGCCAACTCATCAATCTTAAGCAATTTTTCTTCAATCAAAGCATTTAAATTCTTTTGCGAAGTAATAAATTCTTTAATATTAATTTCAAAATCAGAGGGCTTCTTATTATAATTTCCATAAGAATTGTTGTAGGAAAATTACCATAATTATTAGAGGAATTACTAGGATACGGCCTAGGATTAAAGTTTCCTCTATACGCGTTGTTACCAAAATTATTCCTACCAACAAAATTCAAATCTATAGATTCATTATTATTCTCAATCAAAGTAGACAAAGTCATATCATTAGGATTAGAAGAAACACTTTTATTAGCAAATAATTTCATAATTTCATCCATCTTTCCACTCAAAACATTAATTTCTTCTATCGCATGCACTTTTTTATTAGTAGATCTTTCAGTGTGCCATTGAGAATAATTAACCATAATATTATCTAGGAGTTTAGTAGCCCCTCCTAAAGTGATTTCCATAAAAGTGCCTCCTGCGGCCAAATCTAAAAGATTTCTAGAAGCAAAATTCAATCCGGCATAAAATTTTTGTATAACCATCCACAAATTCAAACCATGTGTAGGTCAATACGTATCATTAATTTCATCCTCTCCCAAGCTTGTGCAACATGTTCATGATCAAGTTGCTTAAAATTCATAATATCATTTCTAAGAGAGATGATCTTAGCGGGAGGAAAATACTTAGAGATAAAAGCATCTTTGCACTTATTCCGCGAATCAATACTATTTTTAGGTAAAGACAAAAACCAAGCTTTAGCACGATCTCTAAGCGAAAAAGGAAATAGCTTCAATTTAACAATATCATTATCCACATCTTTCTTATTTTGCATATCACACAAATCAACAAAGCTATTTAGATGGGTAGCGGCATCTTCACTAGGAAGGCCGGAAAACGGATCTTTCATGACAAGATTCAGCAAGGCAGCATTATTTTCACAAGATTCAGCATCGGTAAGAGGAGCAATCAGAGTGCTAATAAAATCATTGTTGTTGGTATTGGTAAAGTCACACAATTTAGTGTTATCTTGAGCCATCGTGACAAGCAAGCAACCCAACACACAAGAAAACAAGAGACGGGCAAAAAGAGGCAAATAGAGAAAGAGAGGGAGGATGGAGAGAGAGAGGGTGAATAAAACGGCAAGGGTGAAGTGCGGGAGAGGAAAACGAGAGGCAAATGGCAAATAATGTAATGCGGGAGATAAGGGTTTGTGATGGGTACTTGGTGTGTTGACTTTTGCGTAGACCTCCCCGGCAACGGCGCGAGAAATCCTTCTTGCTACCTCTTGAGCACTTGCGTTGTTTTTCCCTTGAAGAGGAAAGGGTGGTGCAGCAAAGTAGTGCAAGTATTTCCCTCAGTTTTTGAGAACCAAGGTATCAATCCAGTAGGAGGCCACGCATGAGTCCCTCGCACCTACACAAACAAATAAATCCTCGCAACCAATGCGATAAGGGGTTGTCAATCCCTACACGGTCACTTACGAGAGTGAGATCTGATAGATATGATAAGATAATATTTTTGGTATTTTTATGATAAAGATGCAAAGTAAAATAAAAGGCAATGAAAATAACTAAGTATTGGAAGATTAATATGATGGAAGATAGACCCGGGGGCCATAGGTTTCATTAGTGGCTTCTCTCAAGAGCATAAGTATTTACGGTGGGTGAACAAATTACTGTTGAGCAATTGACAGAAATGAGCATAGTTATGAGAATATCTAGGTATGATCATGTATATAGACATCACGTCCGCGACAAGTAGACCGAAACGATTCTGCATCTACTACTATTACTCCACACATCGACCGCTATCCAGCATGCATCTAGAGTATTAATTTCATAAGAACAGAGTAACGCTTTAAGGAAGATGACATGATGTAGAGGGATAAACTCATGCAATATGATATAAACCCCATATTTTTATCCTCGATGGCAACAATACAATATGTGTCGTTTCATACATAAAAGAATTCAGAGAAGATTCAAATATTGTTCATAGATAAACTTGATCATAAACCCACAATTCATAGGTCTCAACAAACACACCACAAAAGAAGATTACATCGAATAGATCTCCACAAGAGAGGGGGAGAACTTTGTATTGATCCAAAAAGAGGGAAGAATCCATCTAGCTAATAACTATGGACCCGTAGGTCTGAAGTAAACTACTCACACTTCATTGGAAGGGCTATGGTGTTGATGTAGAAGCCCTCCGTGATCGATGCCCCCTCCGGTGGAGCTCCGGAATAGGCTCCAAGATGGGATCTCGTGGATACAGAAAGTTACAGCGGTGGAATTAGGGTTTTGGCTCCGTATCTGGTAGTTTGGGGGTATGTAGGTATATATATAGGAGGAAGGAGTACATCGGTGGAGCAACAGGGGGCCCATGAGGGTGGAGGGAGCGCCTGGGGGGGGGGGGGTAGGCGCGCCCCCTACCTCATGGCCTCCTGGTTGATGTCTTGATGTAGGGTCCAAGTCCTCTGGATCATGTTCGTTCCAAAAATCACGTTCCCGAAGGTTTCATTCCGTTTGGACTCCGTTTGATATTCTTTTTCCGCGAAACCCTAAAATAGGCAAAAAACAACAATTCTGGGTTGGGCCTCCGGTTAATAGGTTAGTCGCAAAAATAATATAAAAGTGTATAATAAAGCCCAATAATGTCCAAAACAGAATATAATATAGCATGGAACAATAAAAAATTATAGATATGTTGGAGACGTATCATGTCGCATCACCCTTTCCTCTTCAAGGGAAAAACCAAAGCAAGCTCAAGAAGTAGCAGTCCTCAATCTTTTGATAGCCTTCACTTCTACTAAGCGGGAATACTACTTGTGCATCCACTTCCTCAAACCCAAAGTTATTCCACATGAGTCCACCATACCTACCTATATGCGGTATTTACCTGCCATTCCAAGTAAATTTGCATGTGCCAAACTCTAAACCTTCAAATAATAATATGTTTTTATGCCTGAATTTCTCATGTAGTGACTGGGGGCTGCCAGTATCTTCCATGCTAGGTGGGTTATTCTCACGATGAGTTCTTATTCACTTGTCATTCACGAGAAAGTGGTTGGTATTCTGGATGCCCAGTTCCATGCTCTAAATCAATTCAAAATACAAATATAAAAAAGAACTCCCCCAGGACTGTTGATGGTATGGATGGTACCCGTGGATTCGGCTAGCTGTGGAGTGTGATTGTTGGTGGAGGGGGAGTAAAAACTTTACCATTCTGTTTGGGAACTATCGGTGTCAAAACCGACAGATCTTGGGTAGGGGTCCCGAACTATGTGTCTAAGGATCGATGGTAATAAGGGACAAGTGGGACACAATGTTTACCTAGGTTCGGGCCCTCTTAATGGAGGTAAAAGCCTACGTCCCGCTTGATTGTATTCAATGAGTATAGGGGTTACAAGAGTTGATCTACCTCGAGATCGTAATGGCTAAACCCTAGCTGTATAGCCTATGAGAATTCTGATAGCCTCTACAGACTAAACCCTCCTGCTTATATACACACCAGAGGGGCCTAGGGTAGTACAAAGTCGGTTTGCAGAAGAAGGAAATAATACACCTGGACACCAAAACTTACCGTTCACGCATACAGGAGTCCTACCCGGACACGGGGATGATCTTTAGTCTTTATCCTCGCGGCCCATTAGTGCGGCCCATGTAGAATAGGCCGGGCATCCAAGGACCCCCTACTTCAGAACTCACTCAGTAGCCCCCGAACTTGCCTTTAATGACGATGTAGTATCCGGCTTATGTCTTCGGCTTTTGCAAGGCAGGTTCTTCATCACACCTTGGACGGATAACAGTCCGATCCTGACCTTCATGTTCTGCCTTTATGACTTCTTCCCTGTCGTCGCCTCGATTTCCACGCGTTGGGCGAATGTGAACGGTCCATAATTGTCGGTGTCCTGGGAACGGGGGTCCCCAGACTTGCCTGCCTGCGGCCCGTTGCGTGGCTGAGCCAACAGGCCGTAAGGCCCATCTTCACCAACAAGGCACCCAAGACCCTCGCGAGGGGCAAAGCCTCGCGAGGGGGACGACACGAGACCTCCTCCGGGGCGGCCTAGTCAGGCAGGCTCACGAGGAGCGGAGATATCAAGGCGAGGCGAACCTCATGAGGCTCTCGTGACGTGAGCCATGACGATCGACACCAGGCGGGCGCCAGCACGCGCAGCATCCTTGTTTCCTCTTTGGTGCTGAGGAAACTAGCGCAGGCGAGGAGTACCGAGGCATCAGGCAAAGGTTGCCATTTTGGTGCAACAAGACCAAGACTAGAAGGACGGCAAGATGGAGGTCATCATGGAGCCCAAGACGGCGTCACCATCAGAGCCTTTCGCAGGCGCAGACCACCTTTTGTCAGGGTGACTTGTACTAGCTGTCCCCCTTCAAATTAGCCCGCCGTTGTTGGTTCCCTTCCCGCTCAATATTTGGGAAGAGGACAAAGGCCTCTATAAGTAGGGCTAGCCAACACCATGGAAAGGGACGAAGAGAAGGGGAGAGGAAGGGACGAGGAGAAGGGGAGAGGAAGGGACGAAGAGAAGGGGAGAGGAAGGGACAAAGAGAAGGGGAGAGGAAGAAGAGAAGAGAAGGGGAGAGGACGAGAGGACGACATCTTAGATCACTCTCTCACCCGCACAAGTTAGCCACGCACAAGAACACCTCAACCTCAGGAGGCTGTTCTTCCCCTTGTATTATTCATCATCAGCCCAAGAGGCAATCCACCACCACCACACTGGAATAGGGTGTTACACCACAACGGTGGCCCGAACCAGTATAAATCCTGTGTCTTTCTGTGTTATGAGTTCGTCGAGTTCATTGGCGAGATCTTAGTGAGCTAGGGCATAGATCGACAGGAGGGAAAGACTTCGCGTGCACCCCAGTGTTCGAACCTTAAGGGTTTGCCGGAACCCCACATCCGACATTTGGCGCACCAGGTAGGGGTGCGCCAAATCTTTCCTTCCGTCAGCTCGTCGCTCCACCGCTCCATCGTCTCCATGGCGGATGCTCGCCGCGCTCGAGCTGAGCGTCGGGCTGCTCTCACTGCCTGCATTGCTCAGATAGCTCCCATCAGTGGGCCACCACGTCGTTCTCTGTCCCCCACCGCCAATGCTACGACCGGCCCGGTGGGGAACGAGCAGCAAGCGTCTTCGTTGCATCCTTCGGTGCGGCAGGACGGCCGCACCGCCACTCCATCGCTGGCCCCAGCCGGTTCTTCGTCTCACGCACACCGCGTTCCCATGGAGGCGCAGGATGCACTCCTCGCCGCAAACAAGCTCCTGCGCTACCGCCCGATCGACGACCTCTATGAGGAGTGGCTCGACCACGTCGCCGAGCTCGTCCGCACCGCAGGGGGCTCCCCGGCGCCATCCCTCTCTCGGCCTCACCCTCAGCCAGCCACGGGCGACGAGGCCCGAGGCGCGCCTCCACCACCCCAGCCCAAGGACGGCGCCTTGGCACCAAGGCGCGAGGCCCCGTGATGCGATCCTCCACGACCGGTGCCCGCGCGCGAAGAGAGAAGCTGCCAAGAAATCCCACGGTCGCGAGAAGCTGCACCCGCGCTTCCCGCACCGCCTCATCAAGACCGTGCGCCACTTGCGGCGGCGCCGCGCAGACCTCGACAAGACCAAGCTCCACCTCTGAGGCGGGCCCCAGTAACCATGGCCGTCTGCCGCGCCTTCACCTTCGAGCTCCGCAGCGTCGCCTGGCCAGGCAAGTTCAAGCCGGATCTGCCTCCTCGCTACGACGGCACCGCCGACCCCACAGAGTTCCTGCAGCTGTACGAGCTGAGCATCAAAGCAGCCAACGGTGACGAGAAAGTCATGGCGAACTGGTTTCCTGTGGCTCTCAAGGATGGGGCCCGCACCTGGATCCTGAACTTGCAGCACGGCTTGATCTCCTCCTGGGACGAGATGCGCGACCGCTTCGTCGCCAACTTCCAGGGCACTCGCGACTGCCCGCCGGCCGCGACCGATCTGCGCCGCATCAAGCAGCAACCAAGGGAGACCCTACAGAAGTACATCCAGCGCTTCAACAACACCCGCCTCAAGATCCCCAAGGTCACGGATGAGGCCATCATCTCCGTGTTCTCCGACGGCGTCCGTGATGTCAAGATGAAGGAAGAGCTTGCCATCCACGAGGAGCTCTGCACATCACAGGAGCTATTCAACCTGGCGACCAGGTGCGCAAGAGCTGAGGAGGGGCACCTTTCCCTCCTTGAGCTGCCAGCCGTAGGCACAGAGGAGAAGAAAGCCAAGGCCAAGGACGTGAGGCGCAAGGAAGCGGTAGTGCTAGCTGCGGAGCCCGACACCAAACGGGGCAGAGATCAGCCCAAGTCATCCAAGAACAGCCGACCGTTCTGCGCCTTCCACAACCTAAACACCCACAACACCAGCGACTGCCAAGATCTTCGAGCCCTACACGAGGGACGCTACGGCTGACGCCCCGAGCGCGGCGACCGGGGCTACGATCATGGAGGAGGATGAGGGGGCGGACGCTAGGACGACTGCGGCCCGCGCCAGGAATGGCGCGACAAGCCTCGTGAGGACCGTTGGGAGGACCATCCTCACAAGGGGCCCTAGAGGGACTAGCCTCGTGAGGATCGCCCCCAAGGCAACACCGGTCTTCGCCCACTGCCGCCGCCAAGAAGGAACGGCGACTATCATCAGGATGAGGAGGCTGGGGGCTTCCAGGAGCCGCGTGCAATCGCCTGCATCTTGGGTGGCGCCCAGGCCCCAGCCTCTCAGCGCATCTTCAAACGATTCGCTCGCGAGGTGAACGCGGCACTCGCCAAGCTTGAGGCCGTGCGCCCGCTCAAGTGGTCCCAGTGCACCATCACTTTCAACTCAGCAGATCAGCTCAAGTGCACGGCCACCACCGGCATCCTCCCGATGTTGTGTTCCCCAGTCATCAACAATGTGTGGTTACCAAGACTCTCATCGACAGCGGCGCAAGACTCAACATCCTGTCCGTCGACACCTTCGACAATCTCCAAGTGCCATATGAGCAGCTCCAACCTACCAAACCTTTCTCATGAGTGACCGACGGCTCTACCACACCGATAGGGCAGGTCCGCCTGCCTGTCACCTTCGGCACACGCGACAACTACCGCACTGAGCTCATCGACTTAGACGTCACGCACATCCGCCTTCTGTACAACGCCATCCTTGGGTATCCGGCCCTAGCGAAGTTCATGGCGGTCACCCACCACGGCTACAACGTCCTCAAGATGCCTGGAAGTGGAGGGGTCATCACGGTCTCATGTGAAGAGAGGGACGCGGTGTGCTCCCTCGAGCGCGCCTTCCAAGCTGCAGCAATCGACGACCCCGACAATAGAAGTGAGGGTGCTCCGGAGGCCACCCCCAAGAAGAAGCAGCCGCACCGCGCAGGACCTCAGGAGGATGGCGTCGCGGCAGGAGCCTCGTCAGGATCAGCGTTCGTCCCAGGGGCGCCTCCCTCCATCGCATAGGAAGGCGCGCCTGGCGTCCTCCTCGGGCAGGGCTCGGGGGCTCTCATCCGGAGGGCTTCAGACCTTGCCCACCTCACGAGGGAGGCACTTGGGCACCACTTGGAGGCATGCTACATGGCATGCTTTCCTCAGGAGAACATCGGGCAAGGGGCGGCCGCCACTCAGGAGTTCATCGCTAATACCACACAGGAACTGCAAGATGGCGATAGCCGCTCGCAGGGCACGGCGCATCACCCAGGCGAGGGTGCCAAGCTGCGTGTCTGCGTCGACATTCCAGGGCTCAACTGGGCCGCGTATCAGGAGCGCTTCTGGCCTTCACGTGTGGGCCGTTGCGGAGGCCCGCCACACAGCTATGTTCACATGCCCCTCAGCTTGCCGAGCGCGGTGCCGGCCTATCAGTGCGCCATGCGGCGTGACCTGGCGGCTCAAGAGGCCAGGTATCGCGTCATCCTGGAGGGAATGGAGACGATCTTCAGGGAGCCTCCTGAGACCCCAGAGCCTCCCAAGGCTCAGGGCTTCGGTGGCTCATGAGGAGTCGTTTCTTCAACGCACGCCTTCAGCTGCACCAACTCTGCTTCGTCTACAGAACTAGGTGACATCTTCCAGGCTCGTTAAGCTGGGAGCGCCCCTTGGGCTGCATCATTCCCAGGACGTGTGGGTCCATCCCTACGTCATGTATCCCATTTGCTTATGTCTTTAGCTTACCTTGCCGGGGGCGCCCCTTGGGCTGCATCATCCCCAAGCCGCTCAGGCCGGACCCAGTGGCATGTATCTTCCTGCATTTACCCAAGCTGATTTGCCTTCCATGCTTAACCTGCCTACAGTCATCATCTGCCCGATCATCGTCTCCCATGGGGCCTCCTCATAGGCACGGCGCTGGTGCATGGGTCCGTCCCTGCCACGTCGACAAACCTGAGCGGTCGAGCTCTGGCTCGCGGAACGCCTCGCGCACGTCACCTCAACAGGCCCTCAATGCCTTCATTTCGTCCGGACCAACCGGCGGCAGGCTGGCGGCTGTAACGGTAAACCATGTTCTTCTTGTGCCTGTTCATAGGGACCCCGCAGGAAGGATAACAGACGGCACCGCGAGTCTCCTTTTCTCTCGTGCAATTCGCTTGCGCGTTAAAAGGGGGGCTCCTAAGCATCGCGACTCAGGAGCTCTTACTGGCTCTCCAGCCCTCACCCCCTGGCCTTGACCACGGCATCGTGACCTGGCATACCAGCGGCGACTGAGCTCGCTCGAGGGCCGGGACCTAAGGACGCAGAGCACCAAGGAGAGCATGGAAGGAGGGAAACTTGTATGGACTGGCCTGGCTTTGCTACACAAGTTGGCGCGCATCCCCAATGCAACGTCAGGAATCGTCATGAAGTTCGCAAGATAAGTCTCGCCCTCGGATCGGCTAAAAGTCTGGGCCTCATGAACACTCACGCCTTACCGCAATCCCGTTGTGGCCACGTCAACTCCCTTTCCTCCCTAACCATGGCCGCTTGAGCGCTAAGGGGGACCTCCTGAGCATCGCGCCTCAGGGGCTCTTACTGGACCTCGGGCCGCACACCTCCTGGCCTTGACCACGGCACGCGACCTGGCATACCAGCGACGGCTATAGCCTGCCTGGGGACCGGGACCTGTCAGCGTAGAGCAACAAGCTATCACGAGGAAAGAAAGGGGGAACCGAGCCTTAACGAGACGCACGTTCATCAAATCTTCATAATAGGGAAGAAAAGCACAAAAGACATTACAAACCCTTACATGCCTCCACGGGGCGCTTCATGGTTCTTCGCAGGAAACAAAAGCTAAAACTGAGGAGGATCCTATCTACACCCCCCCGTGGCAGACGCCATCATCAACAGTGGGCCACGGGAGGCCGGCACCAACCCCATCCAGATCGTCGGCGGCGGCGACCGGATGCGACAGCACTGCTCCGAGCGCGGCGAGAGCTTGGGGGCACGTAGCTATCATCGCTCGTCTCCGGAGTCTCGTAGAGCTCAGGAGAGCTACTGGACTCCCAGGGGCTGCTGCTGCTAGAGTGGTCACGAGCGGAGCGTGCGCCAGCCTCGCGCTCCTCTTCGGAGCAGCACTCCAGGCGGCAGCCCTCGGCGTCGAAGACCTTGAAGAAGAGCATGGAGACGCTGTCGAACTCAAGATGGATCGCGAGGGCGCCCCTCGCGCGGCAGACCCGCGCGATCTCACCCCAGCCGCGGGTCATGAAGATCTTGCCGAAGGGGACCGCTTCGATCTCCGCTCCAGCCGCAAGAGTGCCGCAGTCAGCGTGCTGCAACCAGAGCTCGAGAGGCCCCCTCGGCGGCATCACGTCGGAGAAGAACCGCGGGAAGCGGATCCAAGAGCTTGGCGGCATGGGTGCCCACAGCACCAGCTCACGTGAAGAGTCCGCGACGTGGATTCCGGGGGCGACGGCGCGCGTCGCCATGGCACGGCGACCCCGAGCGCGGCGCCGCCGGCGCTGCTCGTCGCCCCGCCCTCTTGAGACCTCGGCTTGGGCGTATAGGGGTAGCGGATACCCTGGAGGAGGCCGCTCGCACCAAGGCCTCGCCACCACCTGCATCGCCGTTTCTTCACGGGTGGATCGACCTCTTCTTCGGCGGGAGTTGCTCTAGGACATCCCGGGGGGCTTTCCCCTTTTCTTCAGCGGAGAACCTTCTGATAGGCGCCATTGGTGGCACTGCGAGCAACGAAGCAAGGAAGAAGAAGCTAGGAGTGGAATGAGGAAGAAGAAGCAGCCAACGAGGAAGAGATGGGCGACGGGGGCTCCGACCCCTTCCCATTTATAGCAAAATAAGGCCAACCGGCACCTCCCACGACCACAGGTAATGATGGTTTCCCTTGCATGTCGCAAGGACTCGTCAAGTCGTGCAGTCGCCGAGGCAGCATTAGGAAGCGGAGACGCCCACGACCAATCAACCGCCACATGTCAATCGAGGCCGCATGCTTTTGGGGCCTGCGGCGCTCCGTACTTGGCTCTTGGCTTCGCCGCGAAGCCAAGCCCGAGCGCACCTTGGGCCCAGGGGCTACTGCCGGCGTCCTGGGAACGGGGGTCCCCAGACTTGCCTGCCTGCGGCCCGCTGCGTGGCTGAGCCAGCAGGCCGTACGACCCATCTTCACCAACAAGGCACCCAAGACCCTCGTGAGGGGCCAAGCCTCGCGAGGGGGACGACACGAGACCTCCTCCGGGCGGCCTAGTCAGGAAGGCTCACGAGGAGCGGAGATATCAAGGCGAGGTGAACCTCACGAGGCTCTCGTGACGTGAGCCATGACGATCGACACCAGGCGGGCGCCAGCGTGCGTAGCGTCCTTGTTTCCTCTTTGGTGCTAAGGAAACTAGCACAGGCGAGGAGTACCGAGGCATCAGGCAAAGGTTGCCATTTTGGTGCAACAAGACCAAGACCAGAAGGACGGCAAGACGGAGGTCATCGTGGAGCCCAAGACGGTGACACCACCAGAGCCTTTCGTAGGCGCAAACCACCTTTTGTCAGGGTGGCTTGTACTAGCTGTCCCCCTTCAAATTAGCCCGCCGTTGTTGGCTCCCTTCCCGCTCAATATTTGGGAAGAGGACCAGGGCCTCTATAAGTAGGGCTAGCCACCATCATAGAAAGGGACGAAGAGAAGGGGAGAGGAAGGGACGAAGAGAAGGGGAAATGAAGGGACGAAGAGAAGGGGAGAGGAAGAAGAGAAGGAGAGAGGACGAGAGGACGACATCTTAGATCACTCTCTCACCCGCACAAGTTAGCCACGCACAAGAACACCTCAACCTCAGGAGGCTGTTCTTCCCCTTGTATTGTTCATCATCAGCCCAAGAGGCAATCCACCACCACCACACTAGAGTAGGGTGTTACATCACAACGGTGGCCCGAACCAGTATAAATCCTGTGTATTTCTATGTTGCGAGTTCGTCGAGTTCGTCCGTGAGATCTTAGTGAGCTAGGGCATAGATCGATAGGAGGGAAAGACTTCATGTGCACCCCAGTGTTCGAACCTTAAGGGTTTGCCGGAACCCCACATCCGACAATAATAACTTTTTTCAAATACACCCCGGACCACACAAGGACGGCGCCTATATAAAGAGGTTAGATCCCCAAATGCCATCCACATCGTGCAGAGAACACCAGGTCGAGCCACAAAAAACTTCCCAGCATGGACAGTGCTCCTAGCTCTTCTTCGCGCGGGTGACTTGCGAAGCTGCTCAGTGTCTCATCTTTAGTTGAGTCGACTTCAGACGCAGGGATATCTCCCTCTTGCAGATCTAGTCTCTGTGCGAGCGGGATTGGCCTCGATCGGCAACGATGTGCTAGCAGAAAATTTCCCCAACCCCAACAAGGAGGAGAGGGTGTGCTTCGTTTCGTTTCTTCTACGAGGCTTAGGATTTCTGATCCATCCTTTCCTCAGGGGTCTGTTGGAGTTCTACAGGATCCAGCTACACAACCTCGCCCCAGGTTCGATTCTACACATCTCGGGCTTTGTCGCTCTGTGTGAACTGTTTCTGGGTTGCGAGGCCCATTTTGAACTATGGAGAAAGTTCTTTTGCCTCGTCCCTCTGCATTGAGGGGGTTCCATATTTGAAGTGGGCGGCGCCGAACTATGGCGCATAGCCGGATCAGGCTACCCTATTGGAACTCCCAAGGAGGTATCCCAAGAATGGTCTTCAGAATGGTTTTATATTGAGGACGTCCCACTTCCGGACCCAGTTCGGCGTGGCCTCCCCGAATTCTCCAGTGCTCCTTTGAAGAAATGCCTCAATTGGCGCCACCGAAGTCCCAAGGAGGAAGACAGTGCGGAAGTAAATAGGTTGGTTAGCAAAGTCAGATTGCTTCCTCATTCCGAGCTCTCGATAATTGAATTCATGGCCATCACAATAAAATGATGTATTCATCCCCTTCAGTCCAGAGTAACTCCTTTATGGTGTTACAACGGAGAGGACGACGCATCTCGCTACAGACACAAGGGCCCGGATACCCAACCGAATTGGCCATATTCTTGGCTGATCTTTATAAGGGGGAGAAAGAAGACTTCCTCCGCTTAAACTGCTAAGAATGTTTTTTCATGTACAATCCCATTGAATGGGTAAGTTCTTTGATTATCAACATTGTTTTACCTTGTTATTGAGGCATGCTAATCTAAGTGTTCTTGTTGTTTTGAAACAATCATGGAGGAAGGAGGTCGAGAACATTCATTGTCTCTCCCCACAGCCAGAGGATCACACTCGCGATGAAGACCCCGACTTCAGCATGATCCGGATATATACATGGAGTTTGATGATGGGGTATTTTATCAGGCGAGCCTTGATGGCTCGGAGGTGGCCATTACGGCCGACTACCCCCGTCTTTACCCTTTCTCCATTGTAAGGACTCAAAAAGCTTCCTAAAAAAGAAGCCCCTACTTGCACCTTATCCACTGCACTAAACTGTACTTCATAGGATAGGCGCTTGGCAGGCCGCACTCCATCAAGAGCGGCCTCTACGCAGGGCGATCGTTCAAAACGAAAGGAAACCGGGAGCGCTGTTGAGCCCCCTCCCTCTTCAAAGAGGTATGTGCTTTGATATGTGCCTAAGCATGAGATCGGATTGTTAAATTTCTCCTCTACCTTTATTTCAGGAGGAGTACATGGCAAACCGTGGGGAAACGCCCTGGTAGCTGAATGTCAGCTAATCCAGTGCCGAACTTGTCAACTAGGACGAGAGCTTACAGTGCCGGATCCACCCCCTCACAAGGATTCAGATGACGTATCCATCACGAATTCTGAGGTGGAGAGCGTGATGAATCATCGTCGACTGAAAGAGGCCATGCGCGCTCCAGTTTTCACTAAACATGAATTTACCGCACTCAGCTCCGTGGATGCATATAACTGAGCTGCCCGAGACGGACTTGCTGTAGTTACTCAACTGTTTTCAAAGGATATGCAAGTAATAGTTTGTGCACATTGAATAGATATATGCCAGTAGCCCCGAGACTAGAAGCGGTTAAGCCAACCAATTTAAGGATCGTTACGACCTGCAGGTTCTTAGGGAGAAGTACAACGTGATATCCCAGGAGCTGAAAATAAACCAGACGAAGCTGAATGCCACCACCCTGGAGCTGGCGGAGATGAAGAAAGCCACAATGACCACCGATCAAAAGAACCAGCTCGAGGAGGAAAAAGATAAACAAGCCGAAGAGATAAAGAGCTTAAAGGCTCAGTTATCGGCCGCGTAGAAAGAAAATAAGAAGCTGAAAGGAGGCATATTCGGTATGACCTTTTGAACCATCCAAAGGACTTTATAGTATCCCATAGTTTGGATTGTCACGACTTTGTTGTTGCAGGTCTATTAACCGGTCGACCTGAAGAGGAAGTATCCAAATTTCGAGGTGACGTGCTGAAGGAATTGTCCGTAGTGCATGAACGAGCCCGGAAAGCTATGAGAAGTATGGCGAGGGCCTTATGGCCATCCGATGCCCTCCAGAAAGTATGGAGGGGTTGGCGAACCTGTTCAAAGGTGCCGGCGCCGTTTCGAGCTATGGAAGGCGTCCGCATGCAGGGAGGGTGCACAAGAGGCATGGGCGATGGTGAAAACGCGCTACACCGTACTCGATCCAAATCATATGGCCTGAGTTGGACCTCAGGGACCCAACAGGAAAGAGATTCCCGTGAACTTGGTATATGACCAAGTGATGATAGCTGCGAAGTACTCGCAAGAAGACTATAGTTTAGACAGTCTTATAGATGGTATAGATAAAGAGTAGGTGTTCGTTTCGATGTATCAATGTACTTTTATTCTCAAACTTTTATCCCCAACCGAACATGTGAAAATTTGTCATCTCAGACTTTCAGCTTCGGCCTCCGAACCAAGAAGGTGGAGTGTTTCTGGATACCATTTTGGAATGTAAGAAACATTCGTTATGTCTGGAAACCAGGCATTCCAGTCATATTTGCTCGAACAGACAAAATTTCTTCGGGGAGTTGTGTTATATTACAATTTGAATGGAAGAAACATCTTCCAAGGAAAATAGTTCCATTAGAGGTTCCTTTCCCTGGGTTGGCATGCTTAATTATGCATGCTTAGACTTTGATCTGAATTACGGGGAGCCTATCCCATATTAATTTTGAAGGGTTATAAAAACGTAAATGATCTTGTCGCCGCTTTGCCGACCAATTATTCTCTTAAGAACGCTAGCTTTTGGATTGACCCATCTGAGGTACAGGTCTGGATTACCCGGTTGTAGCAATCGCAGAGGTGCTCCCTTTACACCCTAGCTGAACAATTGGGAACGTTGGGTATAAACACAGGAGGGAGGCAACCCAACTTGACAAAAACTTAAGTCATAGAGGTGCATATAATGGCAGAAAAGTGTACATAACAAACGACATAGAAAATGTAAGCCATAAGCTTTTAGTAATAGGCTTCGTTAAAGAATCCCCCAGTCATAGTGAGGTGCATACATTTAAACATGTGTACCCCTAACAGTTCAGGAGATCCGAACATACCCTGGGATGTATAAAAAAGGTAAAAACAAAAAAGAAGGGGAGAAGAAAAGTAAACTAGAAAAGATAAAAAGGATGCGACCGGACTATCTGTAGAATCGTCGGAGCCAAGTAGCGTTCCATGGATTCGGCTCAAGGCGATTATCTGATGCATTACGAAGGCGACAAGATCCTCCTGTGAGAACTTCATCTATGATGAAGGGGCCCTCCCATCGTGGTTTGAGCTTATCCTTCTTCTTCTCAGGGAGGCGTAGAACGAGTTCGCCGACGTTATAGGTCTTGGCCCGCACTTCTCTGTTTGGTATCGCTTGGCCTATTGTTGATAAAATGAGGAACGGGCTCGTGCAATATCACGCTCCTCTTCAAGGCCATCTAGGTCATCCCGCTGATCGAGCTCGGCTTCTCTCTCTTCGTACATGCGCACTCGAGGTGAGTCATGAATAATGTCGCAGGGCAATACAGCTTATGCACCATACACCATGAAGAAAGGTGTGTATCCGGTCGTTCAATTAGGTGTAGTTCGCAGCCCCTAGAGTACGGAATCGAGTTCGTCCACCCAATGCTTATCCGACTCCCGTAGGGAGCTCACCAGCCTGGGTTTAATGCCGCTCATTATTAGGCCATTTGCCCGTTCAACCTGACCGTTTGTTTGAGGGTGGTAGAGGGATGCATAGTCGAGCTCAGTGCCCAAGTTAGCGCACCAGTTCTTCACCTCATCGATTGTAAAATTGGAGCCATTATCAGTGATGATGTTGTGCGAGACACCATAACGGTGTACCACGCTGGATATAAAGTCGATCACTGGCCCT
Source organism: Triticum aestivum (assembly GCF_018294505.1). Lineage (NCBI taxonomy): Eukaryota > Viridiplantae > Streptophyta > Magnoliopsida > Poales > Poaceae > Triticum > Triticum aestivum. Next base: position 313,777,374 of record NC_057806.1, on the reverse strand, counting down.
ACTTCAGCCGTTTTCACTGGTTTGGCCTCTATCCACTTAGTGAATTTATCTACCATAACCAATAGATATTTCTTCTTGTGGCTTCCCCCCTTTGAGGGGTCTGACCATGTCTAGACCCCAGATCGCGAAAGTCCAAGTGATGGGGATTGTTCTTAAGGCAGTGGGAGGCATATGGCTTTGATTGACGAAAAGCTGACATCCCACAGAACGTTGCACAAGGGCTTGTGTGTCTGCTCGGGCCGTTGGCCAGAAGAAACCTGTCCGGAAAGCCTTGCTTATGAGGGCTTGAGCTGTGGCGTGATGGACGCCTAGACCAGCATGTATTTCAGCCAAGAGTTGCCATCCCTCCTCTTTGGAGATGCACCTTTGAAGGACTCCAGTGGTGCTTTTCTTGTATAGTTCACCTTCGTGAACTTTATAGGCTTTAGAATGTCAGACTATGCGACGTGCCTCATTTTGATCATTAGGAAGCTCCTGCCTATTAAGGTAGGCCAGGAAGGGTTCAGTCCATGGAGTGATAACAGCCATGATTTCATGAGCAGAGGGTGTTATTACAGTATCTGAACCCCTGATGATATCTGTATTGTGTTCGGCTGCTGGGGGTATGATCAGGTCCGGACTGGCATTTCCGCTCTCGTCGTGCCACACCATGGATGGCTTAAAGAGCCTTTCCACAAAGGTATTAGGTGGGACGGGGTCGCGTTTGCCGCTCATTCAAGCAAGGATGTCCGCTGCCTGGTTACTGTCTCGAGCGACGTGATGAAACTCATTCAAGCAAGGATGTCCGCTGCCTGGTTACTGTCTTGAGCGTCATTTTAATACGATGTTTCGATACGCCGCCATTTTTGGATCTTTTGCATCAAACTCTCCATTTATCTGAGATATTGCGAGGTTTGAATCACCGCGCACCTCTAGGAGTTGTATGCCCATGGAGACAACCTTTCCGAGACCATGTAGAAGTGCCTCGTATTTGGCTGCGTTATTGGAGTCCGTATACATGATTTGAAGCACGTAGCAGACTATGTCCCTTGTAGGAGATGTCAAGATCACACCAGCCCCTAGTCCGGCCAGCATTTTAGAGCCGTCGAAGTACATGATCCAGTTGGAGTATGAACTGTACTCTTTGGGGGAGCTCGGCTTCCATCCACTCAGTGACGAAGTCAGCCAACACCTAAGATTTAATAGCTTAGCATGGCTTGTATGTTATTTCGAAGGGTAAGAGCCCAATGGCCCATTTGGCTATGCGGTCGGTGGCATCCTTGTTATTTGTAATGTCATTGAGTGGTACTTCGGATGCCACCATGATTGAACACTCTTGAAAGTAGTGCCGAAGTTTTCGGGATGCCATAAAGACCGCGTAAGCTATTTTTTGGTAGTGAGGGTATCAGGATTTACATGGTGTAAGGACCTCTGATACGTAATACACTGGTTTCTGTATGAGGAATTTATGCCCCTCTTCGCCTCACTCGATGACGAGTACGACGCTCACGACCCGGTGAGTTGCGGATATATAAAGCAACATAGGCTCGCCAACACTTAGGGCAGCTAGGGTCAGGTTGCATGCTAGTAAGGTCTTTATTTCTTCCAATTCGGCTGTAGCCGCATCCGTCCACTCGAAGTTGTCGGTGCGTCTAAGCAGTCTATAAAGTGGTAATGCTTTTTCTCCTAATCTGGAGATGAAGCGGCTTAATGCTGCCACGCACGCTGCTAGTTTTTGGGCCTGCTTTAAGTCTGTTGGTATGGCCAATTGTGACAAGGCTCGGATTTTGGCTGGGTTCGCTTCAATTCCTCTATTGGAGAAGATGAACCCTAACAGCTTTTCGGCTAGAATGCCGAAGACGCATTTTTCGGATTGAGCCGTATGTCATATGTTCGGAGGTTGTCAAATGTGAGGCGGAGATCATCCACCAATGATTTGACATGTTTAGTCTTGATGACTACGTGATACGTCTCCAACGTATCTATAATTTTTGATTGCTCCATGCTATATTATCTACTGTTTTGGGCAATATTGGGCTTTATTATCCACTTCTATATTATTTTTGGGACTAGCCTATTAACCGGAGGCCCAACCCAGATTTGCTGTTTTATGCTTATTTCAGTGTTTTGAAGAAAAGGAATATCAGACGAAGTCGAAACAGAACGAAATCAACTGGAGAAGTTATTTTTGGAAGGAAACACACCTGATGGACTTGGACCCCACGTCAGAAGATACGGGAGCTGCCTACGAGGGTGGGGGGCGCGGCCGCTGCCTCGTGGGGCCCCCGTGGATCCCCTGATGTGCTTCTTCTGCCTATATAACTCCATATACCCTAAAACTTCCAGAACGGAGATTAGATCGGGAGTTCCACCACCGCAAGCCTCTGTAGCCACCAAAAACCAATCTAGACCCGTTCCGGCACCCTGCCGGAGGGGGCAATCCTTCTCCGGTGGCCATCTTCATCATCCCGGCGCTCTCCATGACGAGGAGGGAGTAGTTCTCCCTCGGGGTTGAGGGTATGTACCAGTAGCTATGTGTTTGATCTCTCTCTCTCTCGTGTTCTTGATTTGGCACGATCTTGATGTATCGCGAGCTTTGCTATTATATTTGGATCCTATGATGTTTCTTCCCCCCTCTACTCTCTTGTAACGAATTGAGTTTCCCCTTTGAAGTAATCTTATCGGATTGAGTCTTTAAAGATTTGAGAACACTTGATGTATGTCTTGCCGTGGATATCTGTGGTGACAATGGGATATCACGTGATTCACTTGATGTATGTTTTGGTGACCAACTTGCGGGTTCCGCCCATGAACCTATGCATAGGGGTTGGCACACATTTTCGTCGTGATTCTCTGGTAGACTTTGGGGCACTCTTTGAGGTCCTTTGTGTTGGTTGAATAGATGAATCTGAGTTTGTGTGATGCATATTGTATAATCATACCCACGGATACTTGAGGTGACATTGGAGTATCTAGGTGACATTAGGGTTTTGGTTGATTTGTGTCTTAAGGTGTTATTCTAGTACGAACTCTAGGGCTGTTTGTGACACTTATAGGAATAGCCCAACTGATTGATTGGAAAGAATAACTTTGAGGTAGTTTCGTACCCTACCATAATCTCTTCGTTCGTTCTCCGCTATTAGTGACTTTGGAGTGACTCTTTGTTGCATGTTGAGGGATAGTTTTATGATCCAATTATGATAGTATTGTTGAGGGAACTTGCACTAGCGAAAGTATGAACCCTAGGCCTTGTTTCAACGCATTGCAATGCCGTTTACGCTCACTTTTATCATTAGTTACCTTGCTGTTTTTATATTTTCAGATTACAAATACTCATATCTACCATCCATATTGCACTTGTATCACCATCTCTTTGATGAACTAGTGCACCTATACAATTTACCATTGTATTGGGTGTGTTGGGGACACAAGAGACTCTTTGTTATTTGGTTGCAGGGTTGCTTGAGAGAGACCATCTTCATCCTACGCCTCCTACGGATTGATAAACCTTAGGTCATCCACTTGAGGGAAATTTGCTACTGTCCTACAAACCTCTGCACTTGGAGGCCCAACAACGTCTGCAAGAAGAAGGTTGTGTAGTAGACATCACTACGTCATCCACATATGCTTCCACTGTCTTGCCAATTTGTTTTTCCAAACATGTTTGAATCATGCGTTGGTAGGTGGCACCAGCGTTTTTAAGCCCAAAAGGCATAGTGTTGAAATAGAAAGGCCCGTACGGGGTAATGAACACTGTTGCGGCCTGGTCGGACTCCTTCATCTTAATTTGATGGCATCCAGAGTAAGTGTTGAGGAAACACAATGAGTCGTGTCCCGTGGTCGCGTCAATGATTTGGTCAATGCGGGGTAATGGGAAAGGGTCTTTGGGGCAAGCCTTATTGAGGTCTTTGAAATCGACACAAAGGCGCCAAGACTTATCCTTCTTTGGCACCATGACCAAGTTGGCTAGCCAATCCGGGTGTTTGATTTCTCTGATGAATCCGGCTTCGGGTCGTTTGGCTAGCTCCTCCCCCATAGCTTGTCGTTTGGGTTCGGAAAATCGCCGCGGCGTCTGTTTGACTGGTTTGAATCCATTAATTATGTTGAGGCTGTGCTCGGACAGTCTGCGTGTGATCCCGGGCATGTCCGAAGGGTGCCAGACAAAGATATCCCAATTTTCACGCAGGAACGCTCGTAGGGCGGTATCGACCGTCGGATCCAGCTGTGCTCCAATGGACACTGTTTTGTTAGGATCCATCGGGTGCACTTGGAATTTTACTCTTTCCTCTGCAGGTTTGAAAGAGGTGGATTTGGGTCTCTTATCGAGAATCACATCATCCTTGTCCACCATGATCATAGGGTGGTTAGTTCCTCGGCCAAGAGGGCTTCGGGTAGTGCCTCAAGGGCCAAGGATGCGGTTTTGTTTTCGGCACTATTGGGGATATAACTACTAGGTATGACCCGCCCAGGAGGGGCCGGGTCATGCCACTGGCGGCTTAAGATAAAGAGGCCCAAGAAGATATGAAGATGGCTATTCATAGAGCAAGCTTATTGAAGGCCCAAGACCCAGGGACGACTTGAGGCCCACGGGTGTGAGCCACCATATGTTTAACTTGTATTGTAAGGCAAGCTTAGTTGGTTACCGAGCCAGACATGTTGTGTATGAGCCGGCCGGGACTCTGCAAGACGCCGGGCATCAACCTGTATATAAAGGGGTGATCCGGTGGCGGGTTAACTCAAGAAACAACTCATCGAGAACTAGTTCAAGCGTATTCGCTCCCTGGTAATCTAAACCCAAGCAATACAACCAAAAGCAGGAGTAGGTTTTTACCTCGTTGAGAGGGGCCGAATTTGGGTAAACTCTCTGTGTCCTTTGTCCCGCTTAACCCCTTCAAGCTAACCTAGCTGCGATGGCTCCACACCTTAAGTCCTTTCGCTAGGGCATCTGCCGTGTTAAGTCCACGACAGTTGGCACCCACCGTGGTGCCAGCACATGGTGGTTTCGAGTTCTTGAAGGGCAACTTCGTAGGGATCAAGGGATACGCCATTGGCCGGATGACCAAATGCTGCCACGGTAAGCTCTACATCGACGGCACTGGCTGGGGCCTCGAGGCCGGCTCAATCGAGTACGGGTATCGGGTCCCCTTTGGTGGAAACCATGTCTTCATTGGCAAGATTGGTGAGTCGGAGCCTGAGCCTGAGCCGGACACCTACACCGACATCATCGAGACGGCTCAACACGCATGACCCGCCAAGGTTCAAGCCACCGTAAAGCACGCCTTTGTTGGTTTCACCCATGGGGCGGATCTTGAGGAAGGGTCTGTGTCCAGGGGAGAGACGGTAATCTATTTTGATGGTGAGTCTTCAACTGATGAGACTGATTCGATGTATCAACTGCAAGACGCCAGGCTTGGGGGCTGTTCCGATGGTGATAGTATTCCGACCCCTATGGGCTGCCGAACAGGGTTGCGATCTTCATGGCCTGTACACAACAGGTGCTCGATTCGATGACTTCTATGGCTATGACCTCCAGTTCAATGGCTGCAGTGACAACTGGTGCTAGCGGCTTTGCGCGCCTACCGGCTCACGTATTATCCGAGCTTTTGGAGCTTTGGCGACCTTATTGGCTGCGGAGGTGACACCAGAAAATCAAGCACAACATAAGGTGGACGTTGCGAGATTACGAGATGAGGTAGCTCAAGCCAAGGAGGAATTCAATGCTGAGAATGCTAGGATGGCAACGGGGCGAGATGCTTTGGACACTAAGACACAATGGATTCAGGCAGAGTTGTTCTGGCTTACATTGGATCAGAATGCGTTCAACACCGTTATGAGGAGGAGGCACCATACGCGTCTGCCCTCAGAGTTTGAGGCTAGGAATATTTTCAACACACATGGGGCAGGAACCAGTAACGCACCCATGGTAAACTGGGTTGTCGAGGCACCCGAGACTGGAGTGCCGGTTCAACCACGTGCTGTAGACCCGCCTCGTTTGAATTTGACTCCACCTTAGCATGTTCCGATGCCACCGGGTCATTATTCCAACCCTTGGATAATATGATTGCTGCAGCTACGCGATTGGCGGCTCTCCCCGTTGAAGGTGAGTCTCCAGCTGCAATGGAGATACAGAGGGCCGGCGAGCTTCTTCAGACAGCGGTGGCTCAACAGGCGGCTTCTTCATATAGTCATGAGCAGATTCATTCAACCCCTCGTCCAAGCCGGTGTTACAACAGGCATATTGACTCGCCAGCAGTTTCAAGCAGTGAGCGGCACCATAACCAGCCTCGTAGGCATGACCCGCCGCGTGCTGGTAACGATGCTCAGGCTTTGGTGGATCAGGGCAGGGCGTGTAGGGATGGCACCCACAGGGTATGGGTACGGGTGGAGCCACCCCATACCCTTACCCGTCCATCCTAAATTTACCTATCACCCATACGCATACCCTTTAAGGGTACAACTTTTTTCCCATACCCATCACCCGACAGGGTATATGGGTACCCATGGGTAAAAATACCCGTGTGTATAATACATCAAGTTGAGTAGAAAATAGTTGTAAAATGCAACATATAATCACAAATTATTACCAGCAACACATTTTAAACAACAATGTACAACACCATATTGTAACAACAACACATTCCCATAAATAAATAAAACTTGCCTATAAAGTAACACATAAAAATATTAAACAACAACACATAATCATAGATAACAACACATAGCCATACACTTTTCATTTAGAAAATCACAATAAATTATAGAGATAATTTAACTCCACATTATAATTTTTACCTAGCGTGATTAGGGAAAAAAGTTAATATGTTACAATATTAAAGGGAACTCACTTGTAAACATTTTAGATGGGTACGTGGGTACGCGAGGGTTATACGATCCCATACCCGTACCCTCCCTACCCAAAGGGTATAATGTTTTCCCATTTAAGTACCCATGGGTAAATTTTTGACCCATACCCTTACCCTAATAGGGCTTTTACCCGCAGGGTATCTCGGTGTCAAAACCGGCAGATCTCGGGTAGGGGGTCCCGAACTGTGCGTCTAAGGATCGAAGGTAACAGGAGACAGGGGACACGATGTTTACCCAGGTTCGGGCCCTCTTGATGGAGGTAATACCCTATGTCCTGCTTGATTGACTTTGATGAATATAGGGGTTACAAGAGTTGATCTACCACGAGATCGTAATGGCTAAACCCTAGATGTCTAGCTTGTATGATTATGACTGTGACTGCCTCTACGGTCTAAACCCTTCGGTTTATATAGACACTGGAGGGGACTAGGGTTTGTAGAGAGTTGGTTTACAGAGAAAGGAATCTTCATATTCGCACGCTAAGCTTGCCTTCCACGCCAAGGAGAGTCCCATCCGGACACGGGGAAAGTCTTCCGTCTTGTATCTCCATGGCCCATTAGTCCGGCCCATATCACATAGCCCGGACGCCTGAGGACCCCATAATACTGGACTCCCTCAGGGTACACGGGTAATGGGTACCCATTGCTATCCCTAAGGGTGCGTCAGGAGGCTGAGCTGGCGGCCCAGTTGGCGGCTCAGCAGCAATCTCCGGCTTACCCATCGGCATCTATGGAGGCATGGGTGACCTCTAGAACCCTTGGTGTGCCATGTTTAGTGCCGACTCTATGTAACGAGCGCTTACCCAAGGATTTAAGGGCCCCCGCAAGGTGCCTAATTACACGGCAGGTCAGCCCCAAGAGGCCTGGATTGAGAGCTATGAGATGGCCATGGAGATGTTGGATGTTAGTGATGCTGCATGTGCTAAATACTTCACCATGATGTTGGATGGGCCGACACGTACTTGGATGAAGGGATTGCCTGCTAACTCCATCAGATCATGGGCTGAATTGAAGGCATGTTTTATTCAAAATTTCAAAGACACATGCAAGCAACCTATGTTGATTCTTGATCTGGATTCTTGCGTTCAGGGTGAGAGCGAGTCAACGACCAATCGGGTGCGCTGGATCTCAGCAGTTATCCACTTATGAGACAGTATCAATGCCGGTTCAGCCGTCCTGATGTTGGAAAAGAATCGTCGGTTCCTTCCCCTTAAGCAGAAGCTGGGGCGGCTTAAGCGCCACTGCAATGATATGGGAGAGCTCATGGAGTCTCTCATTAAATACGCCAACTCTGATAGTACTAAAGACCCCGAGTCCGATGAGGAGAAGGCTGGCAAGGGGAAGAAGAGTGGCAATGCAAAGTGACAGCAACATAACATGGCGGGTCAAGGTGGCAACGGTAAGCGTAAAGCTGATGGCGGTTTAGACTTTGTGGCTAACACCAATACGCATAATAATAATCAGCATCCTAAGGGGAAGTCGTCAGTGCCCTGGTTTGGCGGGCCAAAGTTCAACCTTGAGGCGATGATGAATCATCCTTGCCCGAAGCACGGGACGCAAGAGAAGCCGGCCAGTCATCTATGGAAGGATTGCTTCATCATGAGGGAGTCCAGGAATTCCAATTTTTTCTAGAATAATCATAGCCTGAATGACGGCTCAGGATCCAGCTCTCACGGACCTGGCTTCGGGGGTGGCGGCTCAAGCTCCGGTTTTCAGGGCCAAGGCAATCAAGGTGGTTTTAATCAATAATCCGGTCAAGGAAATCAAGAGTAGCAGTCTGGTTATCAGAGTAATCTGAAGCAGCTGAATAGTGGTCAATATCATGTGTTTAGCACAAGTTTATGCAAACGAGACCAGAAGGTTCATAAACGGGCAGTGAACGCGGTTGAGCCGGCGGTCCCTCGCTACTTGCGATGGTCTGAACATCCTATTGTATGGAGCCGTGAAGATCACCCGCCCCAGTTTGACAATCCGGGTCAATTGGCTTTGGTGGTTGCTCCTCAGGTCGGAGCATACAAGTTTACCAAGGTGCTTATGGATGGAGGCAGTAGCATCAATATCCTTTATTATGATACTTTTCGCCATATGAATTTAACTGACAAAGATCTTAAGCCATCTTCTACTATTTTTAATGGGGTGGTGCCCGATAAGTCGGTGTACCCAGTGGATAAGATAGCCTTGGAAGTGGCTTTTGGAGATGATCATGATTTCAGAGCTGAGACATTGACTTTTGAAGTAGTCAAGATCAAGAGCCCTTATCACGCCTTGTTTGGACGACCGGCTTATGCTAAATTCATGGCATGACCTTGTTATGTTTATTTGCATCTTAAGATGCCGGGTCGTAAGGGTACTATCACTATATATGGTAACAGGAAGATAGCTTTGGAGTGTGAAGAGGGCGCTACTGCTTATGCTGAGTCTGTTTGTGCAATAGAGGAGTTGAAGTTCTATAAAGACAATGTTGACCCGGCCGATATGACACCTTTGAAAAAGCCAACCATAGAGCATGACCCTTTGTTGAAGTTTAAGTAGGTATATGACACTAAGCTGGTTGACTTTGTTCATGGCGACACATCCAAGCAGTTCAGTATCAGTGCTAATATGGATCTAATGTAGGAAAAGCACGCTCATCGAGTTCATCCATGAGAACCGGGACATCTTTGCATGGAAACCTTCAGACATGCCAGGTGTACCGAGGGAACTCGCTGAGCACACTATCGGTGTCAAAACCAGCGGATCTCGGGTAGGGGATCCCAAACTGTGCGTCTAAGGCGGATGGTAACAGGAGGCGGGGGACACGATGTTTACCCAGGTTCGGGCCCTCTCGATGGAGGTAATACCCTACTTCCTGCTTGATTGATCTTGATGATATGAGTATTACAAGAGTTGATCTACCACGAGATCGTAGAGGCTAAACCCTAGAAGCTAGCCTATGATGATGATTGTTCTTGTCCTACAGACTAAACCCTCCAGTTTATATAGACACCGGAGGGGGCTAGGGTTACACAGAGTCGGTTACAAGGGAGGAGATCTACATATCCGAATTGCCAAGCTTGCCTTCCACGCAAAGGAGAGTCCTACCCGGACACGGGACAAAGTCTTCAATCTTGTATCTTCATAGCCCAACAGTCCGGCCAAAGTATATAGTCCGTCTATTCGAGGACCCCCTAATCCAGGACTCTCTCAGTAGCCCCTAAACCAGGCTTCAATGACAATGAGTCCAGCGCACAGATTGTCTTCGACATTGCAAGGCAGGTTCCTCCACCGAATACTCCATAGAAGATTTCGAACACCAGGATAGTGTCCGGCCCTGCAAAACAAATTCCACATACCACCGTAGAGAGTATAATATTTCCACAAATCTAATCTGCTGACAACTTTTCATAACGTTGCATCACGCCATGGCCCGGTCATTATTCGAACCGTTTTTCTCAACCAGCCACTACACATATTGTGAGGCGGTTTTCTTGGCGCGTCTTGTCGAAGCAAAGATTGTGTCCCCTTATCACGGGATTCTCATCAATATGGGTGTGGGTAACCCAACCGCGCCATCAATCACGGCGCTTGGGGAACAAGCGAGTTTACCAGGCAGGTGGGGAGACGCATAGTTTCTTCCGCCCTTATAAAAGGATAAGGACTCCTCCTTTTCACCCATGCCTTGTTCTTCCCTGCCCATCCATTCTTGCGCACTCGAGCTCCAGCGTCCAAGTTCGCATTTTCTCCACAAAACCACTCCAAACATGTCCGGAGTGGGAGGCAAGTGGATGGTCTCCTCTGTTACGCAGGAGAACATTACGAAGCTCTGGGAAGCCGGATACCTGGCCGCAGATATCGCGCACCGGCTCCCAGACGCGGGGCAGATCGTCCCTACTCCAGAACCCCATGAGAGGGTTGTATTCCTCCCCCACTTCGTCCGCGGGTTGGGATTTCCCCTCCACCCATTCGTTTGCGGGCTCATGTTCAACTATGGGCTGGACTTCCATGATCTGGTGAAAGTGCAACTATCCCTAGGTGGTTTTGGTAATTCATAACAACATATAGCTCATTGAGCTAATGCTATTCCAAGATGATTATTTCAGGAAAGCTCAATGATTGGCATGGCATGGATGTGAAAGTGGAACCCTCAAAATGCTAAGGACAAAGGATTGGCTAAAGCTGAAAAGCTCAAGACTCTTCATTTTATATTTTAGTGATCCAAGATCGCATTGAGTCTTTAGGAAAAGCCAATACTATTAAGGAGGGATGAGGTGTTGCTTAATGAGCCTCTTGCTTCATGTGCTTAGTGATATGCTCCAAAACCCTCAACCACTTTCCCATATCCACATATGACCTAAACACTAAGCCAAACTCGGTCCTACCGATTCTTCCTATCCGGCGCCACCGAGTTTCACTTGTCATTAGCCACTGCCAAACCCTAGCAATTCGGTCCTACCGATAGGGATCTCGGTCTCACCGAGATGGGGTTGCAAACTCTCTGTTTCCCTTTTGTAACTTTTTGGTCCCACCGAAAGAGCGAATGGTCCCACCGAGATTGCAATGTAAACTCAGTGTTTCCCCTTTGTAACTTTTCGGTCTCACCGAGTTCCACTCGGTCTCACCGAAAGAGCAAATCGGTCCCACCGAGTTTGCCTGACCAACTCTCTGGTTAGCTAATTACCAAATTCGGTCTCACCGAGATTACGTTATGCCCAAACCCTAACCATATCGGTCCTACCGAGTTGCATGTCAGTCCCACCGAAAATCACTAACGGTCACTAGGTTTACATTTTCGGTCCGACCGAGCTTATTGATTAGGTCCCACCGAGATTGGAAAACCGTGTAACGGTTGGATTTTGTGTGGAGGCTATATATACCCCTCCACCTCCTTCTCATTCAGTGAGAGAGCCATCAGAACACACACATCATTCCAACTCATATGTTCTGAGAAAGAACCACCTACTCATGTGTTGAGACCAAGACATTCCATTCCTACCATATGAATCTTGATCTCTAGCCTTCCCAAGCTGCTTTCCACTCAAATCTTCTTTCAACCAAATCCAAATCCTATGAGAGAGAGTTGAGTGTTGGGGAGACTATCATTTGAAGCACAAGAGCAAGGAGTTCATTACCTACACACCATTTGTTACTTCTTGGAGAGTGGTGTCTCCTAGATTGGCTAGGTGTCACTTGGGAGCCTCCGACAAGATTGTGGAGTTGAACCAAGGAGTTTGTAAGGGCAAGGAGATCGCCTACTTCGTGAAGATCTACCGCTAGTGAGGCAAGTCCTGTGTGGGCGTTGGCCATGGTGGGATAGACAAGGTTGCTTCTTCGTGGACCCTTTGTGGGTGGTTGCTTCTTCATGGACCCTTCATGGGTGGAGCCCTGTGTGGACTCGCGCAACCGTTCCCCTTGGGTGGAGCCCTGTGTGGACTCGCGCAACCGTTACCCTTCGTGGGTTGAAGTCTCCATCAACATGGATGTAGGATAGCACCACCTATCCGAACCACGGGAAAAACATCTGTGTCTCCAATAGCGTTTGAATTCTCCAAACCTTTCCCTTTACATTCTTGCAAGTTGCATGCTTTACTTTCCGCTGCCTATATACTCTTTGCATGCTTGCTTGAATTATGTGATGATTGCTTGACTTGTCCCAAAATAGCTAAAATCTGCCAAGAACTAAAATTGGGAAAAGGTTAAGTTTTTATTTGGTCAAGTAGTCTAATCACCCCCCCTCTAGACATACTTTCGATCCTACAAGTGGTATCAGAGCTTTGGTCTCCATTTGCTTGATCTCCATAGCTTTTGGTGGTCATAGCCTTGGTTTCACAACCTAGGAGAGTATGGCGTCTAGCAAGGGAAATTATCACCGTAGAGGTCCTTACTTTGATGGTACTAATTTTGCTAGTTGGAAGCATAAAATGAAAATGCATATTCTTGGACATAACCCCGCCGTTTGGGCTATTGTGTGTGTTGGTTTGCAAGGTGACTTCTTTGATGGGAGAGAACCGAACCGTGAAGCTACCGCGTATGAGTTGAAGATGTTGCAATACAATGCTCAAGCTTGTGATATTCTCTTCAACGGATTGTGCCCTGAAGAATTCAACAAAATCAGCCGCCTTGAGAATGCGAAGGAAATTTGGGACACTTTGATTGATATGCACGAAGGTACCGACTCCGTCAAGGAATCCAAGTTGGATGTGCTTCAAAGCCAACTTGATAAGTTCAAGATGAAGGATGGTGAAGGTGTCGCCAAAATGTACTCTAGGCTTGCTCTCATCACAAATGAGATTGCCGGCTTAGGAAGTGAAGAGATGACCGATAAATTCATCATTAAGAAGATTCTAAGAGCCTTGGATGGAAAATATGATACCGTGTGCACATTGATCCAAATGATGCCCAATTACAAAGATCTCAAGCCAACAGAGGTGATTGGAAGAATTGTTGCTCATGAGATGTCACTTAAGGATAAAGAGGAACTTCACAACAAATCAAGTGGTGCCTATAAAGCCTCATGTGAAGCCCCTACATCATCGAGTTAGAAACAAGACTTCAATGAAGAATTGAGCTTAATGGTGAAGAACTTGAACAAGTTCTACAAGAGTAGAAGCAAAGATAGAAGCTCCAAGTCAAGGTCCTACAATGACAAAAGATCTTCTAGTCGAGAGCGAAACTGTTACAATTGTGGAAGACCCGGACACTATTCCAATGAATGTACGACTCCCTACAAGAGAAGAGAAGATTCTCCAAAAAGAAGAAGCAAAGGATCACCACCAAGAGAGAGAAGGAGTAGAGATGATCGTTATGAACGGAGATACTCACGGAGAAGCAAGGATTCGGAAAGGAAGGAAAAATCATCAAGGAGCTACACAAGACGAAGACATCAAGCTCATGCTGGTGAATGGGTATCCGGCTCCGACTCCGGCAGCCACTCCGGGAGAAGTTATTACGCCGGCTCCGAAGATACTCAAGATGAAGGTGTTGCCGGTCTAGCACTTGTGTCAACCAACTCCTACGACATATTTGACTCACCAAATGAAGGAATTGGAAGATGCTTCATGGCCAAAGGTCCTAAGGTAACACACCCCGAGTATGTTGACTTCAATAGTGATGAAGATGACTTGTTAGGTGATGATTTGCTTGGTGACAACTCTAGTGATGAATACTATGATGAAATGTCAATTAAACATGCTAATCAAGATAAAATGAATGACAATGATAAGGAGAAGATTGAGGCCCTAACTAAAGAACTAAACACTCTTAAGTTAGCTCATGAAACCATCTTCGAAGATCATCGAGAACTTTTAAGAGCTCATGAGAAATTACGCTTTGAGAAGCTCAATATTGAGCAAGAGCATGAGTTCTTAAAAGCAATCAATGATGATCTCCGCAAGAAAAGTTCTTCTTACATTGCCAAGCGTTTACTCTTATCTACTTACATGCCTCAAGTCAAGTCTAATAACAAGAAGGATTCTTCCTCTAGCAGTAACAATGATCATGTTAAATCCAATATTGTTGCTTCTAGTAGTTCTCTTGATTCCACTAATGATTCTCTTAGCCAAGTTACACTTGAGCAAGAAAATAGCTTATTGAAGGGAATTATAGAGAAAGGAGTGTACAAAAGCATTGCCGGGAGTAAGCAATTCGAGGAAATTGTGCGCAAGCAAGGAATGCACCGGAAGAATCAAGGTGTTGGTTTTGAACGAAAGTTCAATGCCAATGGAGTTGAGTGGGAAGAAGATCAATACCCCAAGACAAAGTTTGTCCCTCAACAAGAGAAGTATGCTTCTTTCAAGGGGACACAAGCTCAAGATGATCTTCCACCACAAGACTACGAGCAAAAAGGCAAGGACAAGCTTCAAGAGGAAATTGATGCATTTGAAGAAGCTCCAAAGACCTTAGTCAAGTGGATTCCCAAGACTACTTCAAGCTCCAGTTCATCAAGTACGACTACAACTCCAAGGATTCCCATCAAGATGATGTGGATCCAAAAGAAGAAGAACTAGAGAGTTCTTGAGGGTGACTCCGCCAACATACTTCACTCTTATCATTCTGGCAAGAACAAGTGCAATCAACTTCCACATCTTGCACTAGTTCAAGGAGTCACAAACCCTCTTGTTGGTAAGACAAGGGACAAGGTAACCTAAAAGTTTTCATGGACATCATCTTTTGTGTGCATCACTCTATGTCTATGGATATCCTTGTTTGTTCCTTGTGGGACTAACCCATGTAGGTATTGAAAGTGCAATTCACTCAAATGGATAGCTCCAAGTGATCTACATCAACATTGAGCATCCACATCTTCAACATCTACATGAAGTCATCATCGACAAAACCCAAGGTTAGTTCATCCCTCTTAGGGGGGATATCACATCTAGGGGGAGCTTTACTCTAAGACTTGAGCTAAAGCAACTCTAAAGATGTGAACAAAACAATGCTTTATGTAAAAGTGGTAACCCCACTTGAGCTTAAACGATGAGTATGACCTATGATCAAGTGTTCTCACTTGACTCCTAAGTCAATATACTCATATATAGATGACCTAGTCATTGCAAATTGCTTGATAGATGCTAGAATTGGTTGTGCATGCCTTGCCACATATTTCATTTGCCATCTTATTGTGTGAGCATGCTGGATTGCATATTTTACTCATTCGAGGACATCCACTTGTTGTTTTGATTGTTTGGTTTTATCTTCTTTCGCCAAGTGGATGGACAAGAATGCCTAAGAACCTCCTCTAGCTATCTATGCTTTTCTCGTCTCAAACTCTATTCATGCTGCATCACAAAATTTGATCAAGTCAGATTCGAACCACTCTGTGTGAGGAGCGCTCGGAGTCCCCGATTCGTCATAGACTTAAACTTCCAAAACCTCTTTATGATTCTCGGTCTGACCGATACTCCACTTTCGGTCCTACTGAGATCATTAAGTTGATCTAAGTTTTCGATCTCGGTGCAACCGATTTGAACCTTTCGGTCACACCGAGTTTCAGTAACTGCACGCAGTTATGAATCTCGATGCCACTGAGTCGTTCCACTCGGTCACACCGATAGGGTCGGGCTATATATAGTCACGGGCAAAATTTGGAAATTTCTCCGAACCTCTTCGCCCGCGTGATAGCCTGCTATGCCCTTGAGGTCTTTGGATCGTCTTCTCGCCGCCAGCAGCCTCCAGTCGCTGGTCTCCGTCGCCGTCAACGGGAATTCTGCCCCGCCATTGCCGCCGTAGCAAGTCCCCGCCGAACTAGGGTATGGACTTGATCTTTGTGCTATTCCTCAATCTGATTCCTAGCACATTGTGATCATATTGATTCTTGCCACGTTTGAGAAACTTCTATCCAGTCAAAACGCCCGTAGATTAGGTTTAGGTTTCCGCCGAAACCATCTCGGACCCACCGAGTTGAAAAACTCGGTCCCACCGATTTGGCTTATGCCGTTGCACAAGTGAGACTCGGTCTGACCGAGAATTACTTATCGGTGTGACCGATTTTTGAACCCAATGAAACCCTAGCAGTCTCGGTGCCACCGAACTGTGACTTGGTCCTACCGAGTTCACTAGTTTAGGTTCCAAAACTGCTTCGGTATCACCGAGTTTGAAAATCGGTAGATCTGAGATGATTTCAGTGGGAAACTAAAACTAAGTTTTTGGATCATTCTTTTGCAAAAATCTCTGCATTTTGTGATGCTCATCTTTTCTATCTCATCTATAATCTATTCACAGGGTCAGCAGTCAGTTTGCAGCATGTCAGACCAGAGTGATAGCCAGAATCTGTCAGAACAGCAAGTGGTGATGAGTGAGGGCACTAGTCCCTCCAGTTCATCTGATGAAGGCAGCAGGAGCACTCCTAGTAACTTGCCAAAGGCTGCCACGAGACAAAGGAAGAAAAGGACTTCAGATTCCGAAGATGAGGACTATGTGGCAGAGGAAGAGGCCACTTCCAAGAGAGTTGAGCCAGCTCAAGGCACTAAGCCAGGTCTGAAAATCAAAAGGCCAGCAGGCAGGCAGCCCATGTCAAAGGCTAGAGCCTCAACTGAGAAGCCCACTCCCCAAGAGCCAGTTGCAGCTGAGGGCAAGAAAAGAAAGGAAAGGGTGAAGAAGACTGTGACTAGAGTGCTTGGCAAAGCTTCCATCATGGAAGAGGAAGAAGAAGAAGAGGCAGCTGCACCAGCGCCCAAGGCACCCAAGCTAATGGGAGATGCCATAAGGTCAGGGGCTACTGCATCTAAGCCCAAAGCTGCCTCCAAGCCAAAACCAAAGAGGAATACAAGGAGCATTCCTGCAGCTGAAAAGAACAAGGCCCCAGTGCCTGAGACTGTTGCTGAAGAAGAGGAAGAAAATGTCCTAAGGAAGCTAAAGCCCAAGATCCCAGACCACAATGATGCTCATCCTGTGGCTGAGGACATGAAGCTCAGGAGAGATTCAGGGCTGAGGAAATGGAGAGAAGCAGACCCATATGCTTCAAGGAGAAGGACTACCGTGGACTACATGTTTCACACCAAGGAGCAGCAGGATTTCTATGAGACTGTGCTGTTAGATAAGAAGCCCATTGTCTATGGTATGCGTTGGGTTGATTGGACATACATCAAGGACAATGAGGAGCACTATCCTGGAGTGCAAGACAGCTTCATAGCTTGTGGAGTAGCTGACTTTGTTGGGCAGAATCTCACAAAGTGGAACAAGGAGCTTATCATGCAGTTCTACTCCACGGCTCACTTTTATCCAGATGGGAGGATCACATGGATGTCTGAGGGTACAAGGTACCAATCTACAGTGGCTGAGTGGGCACAGATCATTAATGCCCCAGAGGAGCAAGATGAAGACTTGGATATCTATGCCAAGAAGAAGATGGACCACAACTCCATGTCCAATATGTACAAGGAAATTCCCAATGAAGCTCTTGACATCTTCAAGTTTGGCTCTGTGCATTACCTTCTGTCAGGACTGCCTACGATCAATTGGATACTAAGGCACACCTTATTGCCCAAGTCTGGAGATCACAAGATGATCAGAGGCCATGCTATCAACTTGCTACATGTGTTTGATGTGCCTCAGAAGTTCAAGGTGATGAGCCTCATAGTGGAAACAATTAAGAGGACTGCAGCCGATCAGAAGAGGAGCTGTGGATATGCCCCTCAAATTCAGGAGCTCATCAACTCCAAGATGGGCACGAGCATATATCTGTTGGACAAGGAACACCTGCCCATCTGTCCAGATTTCGAGGACAATGAAGTTGTCATGACTGAGAACGAGCCATCATCTGCCCAAGCATTTGCAAAGAAGGAGAAGGCGAGGAAGGAGAAAGCTGCCAAGATGCCTACCCAAGAGGAGGCATCTGAATACTTCTTGAAGACCAAACAAGAGCAGATTGGTTACTTGATTGCATCCACGCTGAGGATTGAGCAAAGTCTGGCCACCCTCACTCAGAATCAGCAGAGCCTAGAGAGAATCATGGAACAGAAATTCTATGACCTGGATGTCAAGGTAACGGAAGTTTAGTCTGCAGTGGAGCAGCTCCAGGAGGACATGCAGGAGAGGAGAGGCAGGACTACCACTCATACATTTGCCAGAGTGCCATGAGGCCCGAGGTCATCTGCCGTGCCAGTTGCTGACACCATAGCCACCACTTCAGCACCAGCTACAGCCTCAGTTCCACCAGCTCCAGCATCTACTTCAGCTCCAACTCCAGCGACTACTTCAGCATCTACCGAAGCCTTCGTCCTTGGAGTGATCCGGACTCCACCACCACCTGAAGATCAAGCCTGAGCGTCGATCTAGTGCTATGCATTTTCTAGGAACTTTTTGGTAACTTGTTGCCAAAGCGGGAGAAGATGTATAGATCATAGGCTTCGAGAGAGAGAGTGTTGCTTTTCTCTCTTGCTTTATTTGGTGATTTTTCGAACTTGTTTGCTTTTGAGTGTTTGAGATACTACGTCATTATTTGTGAGACATTGATGATCATGTGTTTGATCATAAGCTACACTTAATGCTTGCTTAGTGCTATTATCCTATCTATCTTGTGTGATCATTCACTTTTCTTGGTGATGAGTGCATGTATTTCATTCTTATCATTTTGAGCGCTCCACCAAGATGTATGTAACATGGAAGAGTAACCCATGACTCTAACTCTTTGTGCATTTGCAGCCCAAAGAAAATTTTAAATATGCACAAATTTAGGGGGAGCTCTTACTTATCACATACTTCTCAAAGCGACGATATATTTCTTGCTTATTATCATTTGTCGAAGCTTTGATATATATGTTGTCATCAATTACCAAAAAGGGGGAGATTGAAAGTGCAACTATCCCTAGGTGGTTTTGGTAATTCATAACAACATATAGCTCATTGAGCTAATGCTATTCCAAGATGATTATTTCAGGAAAGCTCAATGATTGGCATGGCATGGATGTGAAAGTGGAACCCTCAAAATGCTAAGGACAAAGGATTGGCTAAAGCTCAAAAGCTCAAGACTCTTCATTTTATATTTTAGTGATCCAAGATCATATTGAGTCTTTAGGAAAAGCCAATACTATTAAGGAGGGATGAGGTGTTGCTTAATGAGCCTCTTGCTTCATGTGCTTAGTGATATGCTCCAAAACCCTCAACCACTTTCCCATATCCACATATGACCTAAACACTAAGCCAAACTCGGTCCTACCGATTCTTCCTATCCGGCGCCACCGAGTTTCACTTGTCATTAGCCACTGCCAAACCCTAGCAATTCGGTCCTACCGATAGGGATCTCGGTCTCACCGAGATGGGGTTGCAAACTCTCTGTTTCCCTTTCGTAACTTTTCGGTCCCACCGAAAGAGCGAATCGGTCCCACTGAGATTGCAATGTAAACTTAGTGTTTCCCCTTTGTAACTTTTCGGTCTCACCGAGTTCCACTCGGTCTCACCGAAAGAGCAAATCGGTCCCACCGAGTTTGCCTGACCAACTCTCTGGTTAGCTAATTACCAAATTCGGTCTCACCGAGATTACGTTATGCCCAAACCCTAACCATATCGGCCCTACCGAGTTGCATGTCAGTCCCACCGAAAATCACTAACGGTCACTAGGTTTACATTTTCGGTCCGACCGAGCTTATTGATTCGGTCCCACCGAGATTGGAAAACTGTGTAACGGTTGGATTTTGTGTGGAGGCTATATATACCCCTCCACCTCCTTCTCATTCAGTGAGAGAGCCATCAGAACACACACATCATTCCAACTCATATGTTCTGAGAAAGAACCACCTACTCATGTGTTGAGACCAAGACATTCCATTCCTACCATATGAATCTTGATCTCTAGCCTTCCCAAGCTGCTTTCCACTCAAATCTTCTTTCAACCAAATCCAAATCCTATGAGAGAGAGTTGAGTGTTGGGGAGACTATCATTTGAAGCACAAGAGCAAGGAGTTCATTACCTACACACCATTTGTTACTTCTTGGAGAGTGGTGTCTCCTAGATTGGCTAGGTGTCACTTGGGAGCCTCCGACAAGATTGTGGAGTTGAACCAAGGAGTTTGTAAGGGCAAGGAGATCGCCTACTTCGTGAAGATCTACCGCTAGTGAGGCAAGTCCTGTGTGGGCGTTGGCCATGGTGGGATAGACAAGGTTGCTTCTTCATGGACCCTTTGTGGGTGGTTGCTTCTTCGTGGACCCTTCGTGGGTGGAGCCCTGTGTGGACTCGCGCAACCGTTCCCCTTGGGTGGAGCCCTATGTGGACTCGCGCAACCATTACCCTTCGTGGGTTGAAGTCTCCATCAATGTGGATGTAGGATAGCACCACCTATCCCAACCACGGGAAAAACATCCGTGTCTCCAATAGCGTTTGAATTCTCCAAACCTTTCCCTTTACATTCTTGCAAGTTGCATGCTTTACTTTTCGCTGCCTATATACTCTTTGCATGCTTGCTTGAATTATGTGATGATTGCTTGACTTGTCCCAAAATAGCTAAAATCTGCCAAGAACTAAAATTGGGAAAAGGTTAAGTTTTTATTTGGTCAAGTAGTCTAATCACCCCCCCTCTAGACATACTTTCGATCCTACATCCGGCCCCCAATTTCATCCTCAACATCTCGGCGTTTATCGTCGTGTGCGAGGCCTTCCTCCGCATCAAGCCCCACTTCGGCCTGTGGCTGAAGACCTCCAACGTGAAACCGAAGGTGGTGGTCGGCCAGCAAGCGGAGTGCGGAGGTGCCATGGTGGGAAAAATGCCCAATGTCACCTGGCTCGAAGGCTCCTATGTGGAGACCGTGAGGGGGTGGCAATCGGGGTGGTTCTACATCACCAAGCTGCGCGACACCAACTGGGCGGCGGCCCCCGAATTTCGATCCGGCATCCCCACGCGACTCACCTCCTGGAAAGAGAAGGGCCTATCCAGGGGTTCATCGGTAGAGCTAACCAGACTACAGAACGGTGTAAAAAATATGATAAGCAAGAAAATCAAGCTCGTCAATGTGGTCTAGGTCGTGCTTTTCCGCCGGATCCTCCCGTGTCAAAGACGGGCATTCAATATGTGGGAGTTCGACCCGGCCAAGCACCAGACATCGTGAGAGCTTTTTGACATGACGCACCAAGACGTTTGGAGGGTGCTGTTCAAGGCCGCCGAGGTACCTCCTCCCCTTATCGAGGATCACGGACTCAACGCAAAGCGCCCTGCCAGTCCGGTAAGAGCTTTATATCTCATAAGAGGTTCCTTTCCCTAGTATAATCATGTGAGAGATCTGAGCCTCCACGCCATTTAATAGGAATGGGTCGCGACAGCGGAGCAGATTGATTGTCCGGCCCCACTGCCCGAAGATCCAACAAGGACACTCTTAACGGAGATGCTGGTTTCGCCGCCCTATGAGGCGCCAGAGAAGAAGGCCAAGAAGAAGGCCACGGGGACCAGGAAAGGTCTCCGGCGCAAGATTGTATCGGAATCATCGTTCGATAACACCGAGGCGCCCTCCTCCCACGAAAACGAGGAGGAGGAAGAGGAAAGTTCTTCCCCCCAGCCAGGGGAGACAAGAAAAGGAAGGCCGCCCCGTCGGGGGAGGCCGAAGGGTCCAAGAAGGGAAGTACTCTCCTTCCGGACTGCTCCATGGCGGCCGCTTTTAGCGACGAGGAGTGGTTACCCAGGGACAAGCCCCTGCGAAGTTGTAAGTATCCGGATACCATAATAGTTCTTGGTATGTTTTATGTTATTGCTTCTTATCATGCCGAACATGATCATGCAACCCATCCAAAGCCCATATCGGCATATCCTCTTCGGATGAGTCTTTGGGCCTGTCGGAGATGAATAATGATTCACTCCCGACCTCCTCCTCCCCCCGCCCTACGGACGACATCAAGGTGTTGTCTCAAAGGGTACTGAACCAAGGGGAGACAGTTCCGAAGGCGCCCCAAGGCGACGTTCCGGACGCTGGGCGCACGCGGGGCAAGACTCCCATGGGATCTAACGCCGGGGGCAACAAGTCTAGCCCCCAGCCGAATACTATGCTGGAACCTCCAGTGGTTCCGGATTCTATCAGGCGACCCCTCGCCAAGGGGGGCAAGCCATCTGTGCCGATGGCCTCTGCCCATCCAGAGGCATCGGACAATTTGCTGGAAGCGCTTCGCGGCGCTTCCATTGACGAAGAGCACCGCACTATCATGAGTGCGGTGGTCAACAAGGTTCGGTCCGCCAAAATAGGACTAAATGAAGCCTGTGCCAGCCTCCTAACAGGCTTTGAGGTAAGTAATCAAATTATGAGAAAATGTTACAGCATAGACAGTAGCCCCTGATGCTCTGTTTGGTGTTCGCAAAGAAAGGCCGAACAGAGGATCAAATAACAATCACAGGAGTCTAATCAGAATATGTCTATGTGAATAAGCAGGCTTCACTGCTGGCTGCTGCCGCTCATACGGCGGAGGTCTCCGCACTGAAGCGGGACCTTGAGCGGTCCAAGGAAGAGCTCGTCCTTACCAAGAAGCAGCTCGAAGAGAACAAAGGTAAGTAATACCTTGTCTATTTATTGATAAAGAAAAAGGAAACTGGTTGTTAGATCACATGATCATCATGAATCTTGCTAGGGGCCACGACCGAAGTGGCGGCCCCGAAGAAGGCGCTGTCCGAGGTCGAGGGCAAAGCAGCCAAGGAGCGCGCCAAGCGCGAGAAGCAAGAGGCCCGAGTCGGCGAGGTTCAACAAGAGCTCCAGGAGTTTGTGAAAAAATATGAGTCCTTGGAGCGTGACTCTAAGATGCAAGGGTCCAAGCTTGCGAAGGGAGAACGCACGAAATGCCAAGGCCGAAGCCCAAAAGGCCCTCCAGGAAATTGAGGCGGTCAAGAAGATAGCGGCGGGTAAGGCATTCATTATGCAAAGCAAGCATGTGAAGGAAACTTTCCTTTTACTTACCCGAATTGAGAGTTCTCCAGGAGCGCTCACAGATCTACCTCGCAGTGTGTCGGATGCCGCGGAGTTCTACCGGGCCGAGAAAGGGAGCTCGACGGAGAAGTTGTTCTGGTCTCAGTATACTAGGACCGAACATCCGATGCCCTTGAGCGACCAGTTGAAGCAACTGGTCGAGCTTCACAAGGTGGCCGAACTGGCCATGAAGGGCCTCATAGTCCGGATGTGGCCTGGTGAGCCCCTGCCTGGCAGCTATTTCGGCCTGGTAAGGCGGCTTGTGAACGCCTGCCCCCGGTTTGAAGTCATAAAGAGGTCCGTATGGATTGAGGGTGCGCGCAGGGCGTTTGCCCGGGCGAAAGTGCACTGGGCGAAGATGGACGCCGAAAAGCTGGTGAAGGACGGGCCGCCGGAGGGCAAGGAGCATCGCCACCCCAAAAAGTATTATGATAGTGTCCTGAAGGGTGCTTGCCTTGTGGCAGAGGAATGTGCTAAGGATGTAATATTTGAATGAATGTACTCATGTGATCCTGTAATGTGAAACGAGTTCATGTGTGCTATGTAACGCTTGTTAATTTAAAATATTACCTTCTGTGCGGCCGTTTATAAGATTTGAGAGTTGGCCAGTCGTCGGCTTCTGCCCCCATGTAACTAGTACTGAGGTGTTCGGGATAAACCTGATCACTCTTTATCCCAGTTTTGGGTCCTTCGAAGGAGGTGTTCAGCGTAACGAACCAGGCAATCGAACTATAAAGCTTTATCACTCTCACTTAGCCATAGAAGTCTACAATTTTAAATTTTGGCAAAGCCCCTAGTATTCGGAAGTCCAAACTTGGGGCGCTATGTACGCCTAAGTCGGACAAGGCCGACTCCTTGCGCGAAGCAGAAAAAAATCTTTAAGGATTTGAGACCTCTCGAACAGCGACCAGCTCTCGCCGCATCATGACAGTCATCTTTCGGCTTTCTCTACTGAGGTGCTCGTCCGGAAGAACTGGGACACAATCGCAGTAGTTCTCCCAGTGCTACCTTAGCCGATATAGCGGAACATAAGGTACCAAAACATGGGAGCCGGGCAAACCCAACTAGTAACCCAAGACATGATTCGGAGCTGATGCATATAATGCTATAAGTTCGGGGTGCCGCATTGTCGAAAGTGTTCAGACTTTTCTTGCCGTGTTATGGGGTACACTGAAGCCCCTGGCGCACTGGACGTACCAGAATGTACGGGGGCAATTTGTCGTAAATAAGCAAACATGAAAAAAGATGAAGAAATGCAATAATAAGCTAACACTATACATTGTTATTTAAATGATACGTCAAAGCGTATGTATACAAGTAATGCAATAAGCAAAAATAGGACTATTTGACATGTCCTATCCAAGGGCAAGCTGCGTGTGGGTATGTAAAACAGGTATAGCGATCGTTATCAGAGACCACCTAGGGATTCCCTTGTATGTCAAAGCTTCTTGCTTCCTTGGTGTTTCCTTCCTGTGACGGGTCCGATAATCAGACGATCGGAGAGGGCCTTCAGAGAATAGGGGCCTGAAAGGAAGACAATTTTAAAGGTATACGGGTCCTAAAGCGGTTGAGCCGCATTGTGGGCCGTGCCATGGCTGTGCCTCCGCCTATGCCCATGGTATCTTGAGTGCGTAATTATGTACGCGCGACGCAAATTTCGCCGCTTGAATGGGACTAGGACGGAGGATGAATTGCTAGGCGAGTTCTAAACGTGCTTGGCGATCCTCTTGCAGGGTACCCCGGACTCGCTTGAAGGTGTCCGGGGTCTTTTTCACCGAATTGGCGGTTTGCCTCATAAGGCTGCCTTGCGCTTCTGCTGTGATGGCTGCAGTGTGCTCCTCCGTGCGGAGCGAGCGCTCTGTGTTTCCATTGACTGTTATAACCCCGCGAGGTCCTGGCATTTTGAGCTTGAGGTATGCATAATGCGGTACCGCATTGAATCTGGCAAATGGGGTTCGTCCGAGCAGTGCGTGATAGCCACTGCGGAAGGGGACGATATCGAAGATTAACTCCTCGCTTCAGAAGTTATCCGGAGATCCGAAGACCACTTCCAGCATGATGGAGCCCGTACAAGAGGCCTCTACACCTGGGATGACACCTTTAAAGGTGGTTTTGGTGGGTTTGATCCTTGAGGGGTCTATACCCATTTTGCACACTATATCCTGATAGAGCAGGTTCAGGCTGCTGCCACCGTCCATAAGGACTCGAGTGAGGTGAAATCCGTCAATGATGGGGTCAAGGACCAATGCGGCAGAACCGCCATGACGGATACTGGTGGGGTGGTCCTTGCGATCGAAGGTGGTCAGACAAGAAGACCATGGGTTGAACTTTGGGGCGACTGGCTCCATCGCATAGACGTCCCTCAGTGCATGCTTCCATTCCCGCTTGGGAATATGGGTTGTGTATATCATGTTTACCGTTTTCACTTGGGGAGGAAATTTCTTCTGTCCTTCGGTGTTCGGCGGCCGGGGCTCCTCCTTGTCGTCGCTATGCAGCCCCTTTTCCTTGTTTTTGGCATTGAACTTGCCGGCCTGTTTGAACACCCAGCATTCTGTGTTGGTGTGGTTGGCTGGTTTATCGGGGGTGCCGTGAATTTGACACGAACGATCGAGTATGCGGTCCAAGCTGGACGGTCCTGGATTGCATCTTTTGAACGGTTTTTTCCGCTGACCGGATTTAGGGCTGCCGAATCCGGCATTAACTGCCGTGTCTTCGGCATTGTCACCATTGTTGTCGCGCTTGTGTCTATTGCGACGTGGCCTGCCGTTGCTATATTTGGCGTCTGAATTGCCAGGGTTTCTTGATGTGTTGTTGTTGCGAGCCAGCCAACTATCCTCGCCCACACAAAAGCGGATCATGAGTGTCGTGAGGGCTGCCATGGATTTCGGCTTTTCTTGGTCGAGGTGTCGGGCGAGCCATTCGTCGTGGATATTATGCTTAAATGCCGCTAAGGCCTAGGCATCCGGACAATCGACAATTTGGTTCTTTTTAGTTAGGAGCCGAGTCCAGAATTTCCTGGCTGATTCCCCTGGCTGTTGGGTTATGTGACTCAAGTCATCGGCATCCGGTGGTCGCACATAAGTGCCCTGGAAGTTGTCAAGGAATGCATCTTCCAGATTCTCCCAACTGCCAATGGAGTCTGCCGGCAGGCTATTGAGCCAATCCCGAGCAAGCCCTTTGAGTTTTAATGGGAGGTACTTGATGGCATGTAGATCATCACCGCGGGCCATGTGGATATGGAGGAGGAAATCTTCGATCCATACCGCGGGGTCTGTTGTGCCATTGTATGATTCAATGTTCTTGGGTTTAAAACCTTCTGGGAATTCGTGATCCATTACTTCTTCAGTGAAGCATAGGGTGTGTGTGGTGCCTCTGTGCCGGGCTATATCACGACGCAGTTCATACGAGTCTTGTCTGTTGTATTTGGCCCGACTGGATTTGCTTTTAGTATATCCGGCGTGACGGTCATCGTCACGCATTGGGCGCGCCCCCGTGATCCGTAGATCGATCTTGCATGTCCTGCCTTGTTTTCCAATACGCCTCGCAGGTCCCGCGGGTTACCCCGGGCCTTGGTATTTTTGTTCAACTGGCAACGGGGTGCGGGTTGGACTTCGGCCTGATATGCCGCTTTGTCTCGGCCACGAGGTGGTCGGTCAGCCGCATCATACGTTGGGAGCGTAGGCTTTAATGCTTCCTCCTCGAGTTGGGGTAGCAACCTGCGTTTTGGGTAACTTTTGGTTGGGCGCTCGAGTTCGTATTCCTCGGCCGCCAGGACCTCAGTCCATCTATCCGCTAGCAGATCTTGGTTAGCTTGAAGCTGCTGTTGCTTTTTCTTCAGGCTTTTTGTTGTGGCTATAAGCCGCCGCTTGAAGTGCTCCTGTTCAGCGGGATCCTCAGGCACGATAAATTCTTTGTCGCCAAGGCTCACCTCGCCTTCGGAGAGAGACATGTAATTGTCATCCTCTGATTCTCCGTCTGCTGCCTGTTCCTTAGGGTTGGCTTGCCCATCCTCCCGCTCGAGGCCTGGCTGGAGGGGATTGTCTTCATCTTCGGCGCTATCCGCAGCGTTATTGTTTCTTGTGCCTATATCGCCATTTTTGCTATGGCGGGGCTTAGAGCGGCGCCGTTGACGCTAGTGCTTAGATTGCTTCTCGGTGGGATTATCCTCTGTTGCCTTATTGCCATCGCTTTATTTGGGGGTGTCCACCATGTATATATCATATGATGAGGTGGCAGTCCAGTGCCCTGTGGGCGGTGGTTCCTGTTCTTCTCCTACATCGTCATCCATGCCATCGATGTCTTCAGAGCCGAAATCAAGCATGTCGGTTAAGTCGTCCACAGTGGCTATTAAGTGGGTGGTGGGTGGGGGACGAATTTCTTCGTCGTCCGATTCCCACTCAAGCCAGACACAGTTCGACCAAGGGTCTCCTGACAAGGAGAGAGACCTCAATGAATTTAGCACATCGCCCAAGGGCGAGTGTTGAAAGATATCCGCGGAGGTAAACTCCATGATCGGTGCCCAGTCAGATTCGATAGGCACGGACGCAGGCGGTTCAGAGCCCGTGGCCGGGGATGAATCCAAGGATCCGGCAACACAGGTCTCGTAGGAGGTGAAGTCAGTATTCGGCTCTATCGCCGCTGAGTGTGCGGCCTCTGTGGCGGGGTCCATCCACCCGTCCTCGGACGACACGATCTGCTCCGGATTGAGGGCCGGAGTAGCCACATGTGTGATCTCCCGAACACCGTCTGGCGGCAGAGCTAAGTCATGCTCGTCGTGACTGTGCGGCGCGCCTGACATGGGCTCGAATCCGTCGAAGATCAAGTCTCCGTGGATGTCGGCAGTATAGTTCAAACTTCCAAACCTGACCTGATGGCCAGGGGCGCAACTCTCGATCTTCTCTAGACGGCCAAGCGAGTTGGCCCGCAGTGCGAAGCCACCGAATATGAAGATCTGTCCGGGGGAAAAAACCTCACCCTGGATCGCATCGTTGCCGATGATCGAAGGAGCCATCAAGCCTTATGGTGACGACACACTGGAACTCTCAATGAAAGCACCAATATCGGTGTCAAAAATGGCGGATCTAGGGTAGGGGGTCCCGAACTATGCGTCTAAGGCGGATGGTAACAGGAGGCGGGGGACACGATGTTTACCCAGGTTCGGGCCCTCTCGATGGAGGTAATACCCTACTTCCTGCTTGATTGATCTTGATGATATGAGTATTACAAGAGTTGATCTACCACGAGATCGTAGAGGCTAAACCCTAGAAGCTAGCCTATGATGATGATTGTTCTTGTCCTACGGACTAAACCCTCCAGTTTATATAGACACCGGAGGGGGCTAGGGTTACACAGAGTCAGTTACAAGGGAGGAGATCTACATATCCAAATTGCTAAGCTTGCCTTCCACGCAAAGGAGAGTCCTACCCGGACACGGGATGAAGTCTTCAATCTTGTATCTTCATAGTCCAACAGTCCAGCCAAAGTATATAGTCCGGCTGTCCAAGGATCCCCTAATCCAGGACTCCCTCACACACTCTCAATGTTGATCTAAATTTTAAACCGGTTAAGCAATTCCTTCGTCATTTTAATGAAGAGAGGCGTAAGGCCATTGGTGAAGAAGTGGCCCGGCTCTTGGCGGCTGGGTTCATTATTGAAGTTTTCCATCCTGAGTGGTTGGCTAACCCGATGCTGGTACTAAAGAAAAATGGCATGTGGTGTATGTGTGTGGATTACACAGACCTTAATAAGGTCTGTCCTGCTGATCCTTCTGCTCTCCCTCGTATTGATCAGATCATTGGCGCTACGACGGGTTGTGAGCGTTTGAATTTTCTGGATGCTTATTCTGGTTATCATCAAATCAAGATGGTAGTTAAGGACCGTTAGAAGACAACTTTCATCACTCCCTTTAGAGCCTTCTGCTATGTGTCTATGCCTATTGGGCTCAAGAGTGCCCAGGCGACTTATCAGCGGTGTGTTCAGAATTGCTTTCATGACCAGATTGGGCGCAACGTTCATGCTTATGTGGACAATATTGTTGTGAAATCTAGGAAGACGGATACCTTGATAGATGATTTGAAGGATACATTTGACAATCCCGGGTCTACAAGATGATGCTTAACCCGACCAAGTGTGTCTTTGGTGTGCCAGCAGGCAAGCTCTTGGGTTTTTTATTTTCTGAAAGAGGCATTGAAGCTAACCCAGAGAAAATCAAGTCCATCACTTCTTTGGCTAAGCCGGCATGTATTAATGATGTCCAGCATCTGGCAGATCGTGTTGCGGCCTTAAGTCAGTTTATAAACCATTTGGGCGAAAAGGCTATCCCTCTGTATCAGATGATGAAGAATACATATCACTTTGTCTGGAGTGATGCGGCTGATCAGGCGTTCGAGGCGTTGAATAAGCAGTTGGCTAAGCCACCAATCCTGGCGGCTCCTATCGATAAGGAGCCCTTACTGTTATGTGTGGCTGCTAATAGCAGGGCCGTCAGTGTGGAAATTGTTGTGGAAAGGAAGGAATCAGGCAAGGAATATCCGGTTCAGCAGCCAGTTTACTATGTTAGTGAGGTACTCATTGAATCTAAGCAGAGGTACCCACATTGGCAGAAACTGGTTTATGGGGTGTTCATGGCTAGTTGTAAATTGAAGCAATATTTCTTCGGTCATCCCATCACCGTGGTCAGTTCTGCTCCCTTAGGGGATATTATTCAAAACGGAGAAGCCACAGGTCGGGTAGCCAAGTGGGCCATTGAGCTTGGACCCCATGGTTTGAAGTATATGCCTCGGGCACCTATCAAGTCTCAAGCACTTGTGGATTTCATCAATGTCTGGATAGAGGTATAGATGCCTGAGGAGAAGTAGGATAGCACGTATTAGACTATTCACTTTGATGGATCCAGGCAGTTGGAAGGCTCGGGGGCTAGGGTTATTTTGACTTCCCCACGAGATGATAAATTTTGTTATGTTAGCCTTGCTCCATGGTCTTCGGATGGCTAAAGAGATGAATCTAAGCCGGATGAGGTGCTTTGGCGACTCAGATTTGTTGGCTCAGCAGGTTTTAGGAACTTGGGACTCCAAGGATCCACTCATGGCGGCTTATTGCCGCAAGGTTGATGCTATTACCGGTCATTTCAAGGGCTATCAAGTGGAACATGTTGATCGCAGGAAAAATGAGGCGGCTGATGCTTTAAGTCGGTCGGGGTCCCAGCGTAAGCCAGTACCACCCAACATTTTCCTTGATATTTTGCATAATCCTTCAATTAAATTGCCTACGGAGGAAAATCTTGCTCTTCCTGACCCGGAGGCACAATTGGTGGCGGCTCTTCACGCTATTCCTGATTGGCCAATTCCATATTTGGCTTATATTACCCGGGATGAGTTACTTGAAGATGAAACTTTAGCCAGGCAGATAACCCGGTCTAAGTCAATGACTATTGTCAATGGAGAGTTGCACCGATGCAGTGTCACAGACGCGTTTCAATGTTGTGTTTATCCCGAGGAGGGCCGTGAGATTCTACGAGAGATTCATGAAGGATATTGTGGTCATCATGCCAGCTCTAAGTCTCTCGTGGCTAAGGCTTTCTGTCATGGGTTTTATTGGCAGATGGCTCATGCAGATGTAGAGGATTTGGTCAGCAAATGTGATGGCTGTCAGAAATTTTCAAGACGAGCTCATGTGCCGGCTCAAGAATTGAGGATGATTCTAATTACTTGGATGTTTGCAGTCTGGGGGCTGGATATGGTTGGACCTTTTAAAAGATCCAAGGACAAAAAGACTCACCTCTTAGTGGCGGTTGAGAAGTTTACAAAGTGGGTTGAGGCAGAGCCGGTCAGCAATTGTGACGCGGCAACGGCGGTTCAGTTCATCGAAAAGGTGATTTTCTGTTTTAGTTACCCTCACAGTATCATCACTGATAATGACACTAATCTTTCTAAAGGTGCTATGAATTTTTTGTCAACTTGAACATATTCGTCTTGATGTTTCATCTGTGGCCCACCCCCAGTCCAATGGTCAAGTTGAAAGAGCCAATCAAGAAATCTTGAGAGGCATAAAACCCTGGCTTATGTTCCCTTTGCAGAGGACGCCGGGTTCTTGGGTTGAGGAGTTGCCTTCAGTGTTATGGAGTATCAATACTACCCCCAACAGATCTACGGGTTACACGCCTTTCTTCATGGTTTACGGAGCAGAGGCGGTTCTCCCTAGTGACATCTGTCATGACTCGCCCCGTGTGGCGGCTTATGTTGAAGCTGATAATGAAAAAGCACATCAGGATGCTATTGACCTTTTGGATGAGGAGTGTGACCTTGCGGTGGCTCTTTCGATGATTTACCAGCAAGATCTGCGTCGTTATCATAGCCGCCGGGTTAAAACCCGAACCTTTCAAGAAGGTGACTTGGTGCTCCGGCTCATCCAGGATCAAACAAACACGCACAAGTTGTCCCCACCTTGGGAAGGGCCCTTTGTGTTTAGTAAGAATCTAAACAACATGTCATACTACCTCATTGATATTCGAGAGCACAAGGACGCACGCAAGTCTGAGGAGGAGACCCGACGGCCGTGGAACATTGCTCACTTTCGGCCTTATTACACCCAAGCCACTGGCTCTTGTGATGTACATACTTCTACCAATGTATATATTATGATTAGTATAATAAAGCCAGCATCCCTAATAATTTAGGGCCTTTGTCATTTCATTTCTGAGAATCTGAGTCTTTATTGTCAATTCATAAGATCACTTGGGGGCTTCCTGCTCATTGAGCATAGCTATGACTACCCTCTTGATCCGGCTTGTATGCCTTGATTGCAAATTACTTGGGGGCTTCCTGCTCATTGAGCATAGCTATGACTACCCTACTGATCCGGAGTATACGCCTTGATTGAAAAATTATTTGGGGGCTTCCTGTTTAATGAACAGAGCTTTGTTCACCCTTTTAATTGGCTTGGACGTCAGGTGTATTCACCAAAAATCCGGGTTATCCTGACTTTGTATGCCTGCCACTCCGACCAGGTAATCCTGGAATGAGTCGCCGTACTCTTGACAGTCAATCTTATAAAGACCCTGAACTTGCCAAGGTTAAAACGATGATTGGTCATGTGAGGCCCGGCTTATAGGTTTTAATTAAGGATTAACTCAGTGGTTGTGCGGCCCTTGAATAGCACTTGATATTGAGGCTTGGCAGCCTATGAAGGCCTTGTTTTGTCTGATTTTGTTTTTGCTTTGACTATGTTTTGGGTTCATATTTTGTGTCATATTGGTATATGGTTTAAAAATGATTCATGCCATGTAGCCTCGATCTTTATAACTCATATTTGAGTATGTCCGGAGTTTTGCTAACCCGGCCTGGCTTTGGACAATAAGTCGCTAGTATGTTTTGATTATGCTCTTTGGGCATTGTGCTCTAAGCCTTGGGGCTGTTACCCTTGCTGCCTATGACGTGGTAAGACGACCGTATGAATAAATGGCACATGTATGTTACTTACTTGTTCTATGAATATGCGAGGTTTTGATAACCCGCCCTGGTTATGGACTATATAGTCACCAGCAATTTTATATGGGGCATTATGACCCGCCATGGGGTAAACCACCGAGGCACATGTTATATGCTTGTGTGCAGGGAATATGATAAATATGGTCTGCATGATTGATGATATTATAAGCATAAGTGGAAGATCTTCAACATCAGATCGGTGGCTCAAAAGTGTTATACAAATAAACATGCACGATGGCATGGTAGATCATGGTTTTTCATCTAGCTTATTACATGGCTCCCCGAGCCCGAAAGAATAAGTGTTTTTGACGCACACAACATCCCATGCTGTAGATGATAAGCCGGCATTGGATCAGGTGTCTTGGCCTTGGCTGGTTTAAGATTTTGGGTTATCTTGCACCGACTCTTCTTCTTCTTGTTCACCCATTGGCTGGAAGTCAGATGTGGCCCAGTTGATCCCAGTCAAACTCTGAATACAACTTCATCATCTATAAGACTTGACGGGTCAATATCAGGGGCAAACTGAAGGAAATATGCCCTAGAGGCAATAATAAAGTTATTATTTATTTCCTTATTTCATGATAAATGTTTATTATTCATGCTAGAGTTGTATTAACCGGAAACATAATACATGTGTGAATACATAGACAAACATAGTGTCACTAGTATGCCTCTACTTGACTAGCTCGTTAATCAAAGATGGTTAAGTTTCCTAACCATAGACATGAGTTGTCATTTGATTAACGGGATCACATCATTAGGAGAATGATGTGATTGACTTGACCTATTCCGTTAGCTTAGCACTTGATCGTTTAGTATGTTGATATTGCTTTCTTCTTGACTTATACATGTTCCTATGACTATGAGATTATGCAACTCCCGTTTACCGGAGGAACACTTTGTGTGCTACCAAACATCACAACGTAACTAGGTGATTATAAAGGTGCTCTACAGGTGTCTCCAAAGGTACTTGTTGAGTTGGCGTATTTCAAGATTAGGATTTGTCACTCCGATCGTCGAAGAGGTATCTCTGGGCCCACTCGGTAATACACATCACTACAGGCCTTGCAAGCATTGTAACTAATGAGTTAGTTGCGGGATGATGTATTACGGAATGAGTAAAGAGACTTGCCGATAACGAGATTGAACTGGGTATTGAGATACCGATGATCGAATCTCGGGCAAGTAACATACTGATGACAAAGGGAACAACGTATGTTGTTATGCGGTTTGACCGATAAAGATCTTCGTAGAATATGTAGGAGCCAATATGAGCATCGAGGTTCCGCTATTGGTTATTGACCGGAGACGTGTCTCGGTCATGTCTACATAGTTCTCGAACCCGTAGGGTCCGCATGCTTAATGTTCGGTGACGATTTGTATTATGAGTTTATGTGTTTTGATGTACCTAAGGTAGTTCAGAGTCCCAGATGAGATCGGAGACATGACGAGGAGTCTCGAAATGGCCGAGACGTAAAGATCGATATATTGGATGACTATATTCGGACATCGGAAAGGTTTCGAGTGATTCGGGTATTTGTCGGAGTACCGGAGAGTTACGGGAATTTGCCGGGGAGTATATGGGCTTTATTGGGCTTTAGGGGAAAGAGAGAGGAGAGGCTGCGTGCCCCCCAATGCTTAGTCCGAATTGGACTAGGGGGAGGGGCGGCGCCCCCTCCTTCCTTCTCTTCTCTTTCCCTTTCCTTCTCTCCTACTCGTACTACTTGGAAGGGCTCCTAGTTCTACTAGGAAAGGGGGAATCCTACTCCCGGTGGGAGTAGGACTCCCCTAGGGCGTGCCATAGAGAGGACCGGCCCTCCCCCTCCTCCACTCCTTTATATACGGGGAGGGGGCACCCCTTGGAGACACAACAATTGATCATTGATCTTTTAGCTGTGTGCGGTGCCCCCCTCCACCATAATCCACCTCGGTCATATCGTAGCGGTGCTTAGGCGAAGCCCTGCGTTGGTAGCATCATCATCACTGTCATCACACCGTCGTGTTGACGGAACTCTCCCTCGAAGCTCTGCTGGATCGGAGTTCGTGGGACGTCATCGAGCTGAACATGTGCTGAACTCGGAGGTGCCGTGCGTTCGGTACTTGGATCGGTCGGATCGTGAAGACGTACGACTACATCAACTGTGTTGTGCTAACGCTTCCACTTTCGGTCTACGAGGGTACGTGGACACACTCTCCCCTCTCGTTGCTATGCATCACCATGATCCGGCGTGTGCGTAGGAAAATTTTGAAATTACTACGTTCCCCAACACAAACATATGCTTACGTGGTGGCGGGATAAGGTCCACGGACTCATGAAGCGGCACCTTCACCTTTGCATTATCAGCATCATAAGTCGGATGATACTTGGAGATATCAGTTTCTTCAGCCAATTTGCTTGCCAAAGGACGCATCTCCCTTACTATATTGGTGAAGTCGCCGGTGCTGAAGGGAGACCCATCTTCTTTTAAGCTAGGACAACCGGTGGCTAGCTATTCCGGGTCAAGTTCTGCTTGCCATGCTTTTGCCCGGCTCAGTGCGGCGATGGCACTGGCTCTGGCGGCTGATCGCTTCAAATCTTCAACCCTTTGTGGAAGCACAGACAATTTTTCCAACACTTCCTTAATGAGGGAAGGTGGTTGTTTCTTATGGCAGGCAGCAGAGATAGCCCGTTGAGCACGTGTGTAGAATTGCTCCACAAGAGTATATACAGCCTTAGGCCGGATGCACATGTCTTGACCCAGCTTGGAGCTTCTGGAGCCTGCATTGCCAAAGATATTTATAAACCGGCTCCATGGTTGATTAATATTGATGATGAAAGATTGAAATACAATATTACTTACCAAAGATGGCAGTTGTCATGCTGTTGATTTGATACTTTAAACCAGACAACTCGTTGGTTACCGGCTTAAGGGTAGCTTCGGCACCTTCTGCTCTCTTTAATAGAGCTGCCTTTTCGGTCTCCCAGCCGGTTCTCTCAGTACTGAATTCCTTTTTCATATTTTCAATGTTTTCTAAAGCGGTCTTCAGCTATGATTTGGCCTTTGAAGTCTCTAATTACTGGGTTTGAATGTTTTGCCTCAGATCATTAACTTGGAATTCCTTCATATTTAGTTCAGCCTGCAACATGAACAAGATAGGAACCATTATGATCATCTTATTTGAAGTCCCAAGCACAATACAAGTATTTTACTTGGCACTTGGGGGCTAATGCACATTGCTCTTTTTTGAAGACAAATCTTTCATGACCCGGCTTAGCCATGATGATTAAGCCAGCTCATGGGGGCTGCATATTTGGATTTTGTTCATAATTGTGGTGATAAGTCCCGGCTTAGCCATGCTGGTTAACCTGGACCTTGGGGGCTACAGGTGCCAAATTGAGCACTACTATTTGAAGTCCCGGCTTTAGCTATGCAGCTTAAGCCGACCCTTGGGGGCTACTTGTGTTGATTATGTGGTTCAAACATGCTATGACATGGATATCAAGGTCAACAAGGTTACCTAAAAGTCTACAACATATTCCATTCTATCATATCTAGTAGACTTGGCGGCCGACAGAGATATATTTATATGGAGAACATTACAGTATTTACCTCAAAACGTTCCTTCATAAGGTTGACCAGGCCAGCTTCAAAGTCACGACTGGTGTGAAGGTGGTTTAGATAAGTAGAGTGAATCTCTTGAGCATTGAATTGGGCGTAGCATTCCAAGTCCAACTTCCACTTGCCCTTATCAACAACAGAAAATTCTTCTTTGGAGATGTGTTTGGATAGGAAAGTGGGGTTGCCTGGTGCTGTATAAGCTGTCCCAGTAATCATTATGTCTTTAGTCTCCTGAGCTGGCTGAGCGGGACTGGGCGGCTTAGCAGTTTCCGGATCAACATCCATCGCGTTCATGGTGATAGGGTGCTCTTCTGGTGGCGGATCATCTGTGGCTACTTCTGAAGTTTGATGCAAAGATTCAGACACAGTCTGCTTCTCCGGGCAGCAACCTTGGGATCTTCAGCCGGTTTATTAACCTTCATTTTCTTGCTAGGTTTGGCTATAGCACTGAAAATAAAACACATAATGAGATTAGTACACCAATTGAGTAAGGTGTTAAAGAAAGCAGGTTTAAGTGTTCTCACCCAGGAATAGTCTTGAACAGAGGAACCCGAGTCCCAGTTGAGTCACCAGAAGAAGAGTGAGAGGTTCCCTGATAGTTTGAATCAGAAGGGTTAAGAGGTTGTCGAAAAAGACCCGCCTTTGGAAAAGCTAAGTCGGAAATTTGTGACACCTCTGCTTGGCGCTTGCGAGGAACTGACGTGTTTGGTAAGCCGGAAGATAATATCCCGCCGCCACTGTTCTGGGTTGTGTAATGAGCTTCATGTTGCTGTTGTCGGCGTTTTGGGAACGGGGGTCCCCAAACTTGCCTGCCTGCGGCCCGCGGCATGGCTGAGCCAGTAGGCCGTACGACCCATCTTCACCAGCAAAGCATCCAAGACCCTCGCGAGGGGCCAAGCCTCGTGAGGCGGACGACGCAAGACCTCCCCTGGAGAGGCTTAGCTAGGCAGGCTCGCGAGGAGCGGAGATATCAAGGCGAGGCGAACCTCACGAGGCTCTCATGACGTGAGCCATGACGATCAACACCAGGCGGGCGCCAGCACGCGCAGCATCCTTGTTTCCTCTTTGGTGCAAAGGGGGCAAGCGTAGCCGCGGAGTACCGAGGCATCAGGCAAAGGTTGCCATTCCGGTGCAACAAGACCATGACCATGGACTGCAAGACGGAGGTCATCGTGGAGCCCAAGACGGCGTCACCACCAAAGCTTTGTGCAGGCGAAGACTACTTTTGTCAGGATAACTTGTACTAGCTGTCCCCTTTCCAATAAGCCCGCCATTGTTGGCTCCCTTCCCGCTCGATATTTGGGAAGAGGACCAGGGCCTCTATAAATAGGACTAGCCACCACCAGGGGACAGCGCGGGATCATGTCATCTTAGCTGAAGACACACACCTCAAGCTCACATGTGCAAGAACACCTCAACCTCACGAGGCTGTTCTTCCCTTGTATTGTTCATCATTAGCCCAAGAGGCAATCCACCACCACCACACTGGAGTAGGGTATTACACCACAACGGTGGCTCGAACCAGTATAAACCCCGTGTCTTTTTGTGTTGAGAGTTCGTCGAGTTCGTTCGCGAGATCTAGTGAGCTAGAGCATTGATCGGCAGGAGGGAAAGACTTTGCACGCACCCCAGTGTTTGAACCTTAAGGGTTTGCCGGAACCCCACATCCGACATTTGGCGTGCCAGGTAGGGGTGCGCCGGAGCTTCTTCTCCACCAATCAACTCTCCGACGTTCACCGACTAGGATGTCTGGCAACCCAAGGGCCGGATCCGACCGCTGGGCAGCCTGGCCGGCCCGGACGGCTTCGCCTGCCCATGAAGATCTCGACCCCCCACCTCAAGTGGCGCGGGCGCCTCCAAGCTCCGCCGGGCGTGGACAGCGCGGCCAGGCATCATCCACCCTCACCCCGGGGCAAGCCCGAGCCGCGGCGAGAGCAGCGAGTCACGCCGTAGCAACGGCACCGCACTCACGGCGGGAGTAAGCGAACATGTGGGCGGCACTCACAGTGGCAAGGGAGCTGCTGCGATGCAGGCTGATGGAGAGCGGCCGGGACACGTTGCTCGTGTTGCTGAGCTGCTGGACGCAGCAGCGTCGGGAGCGCCACCCTTCAGCTATCGACTCCCCCCCAGGCCAATGCAAGGTCGCGCGGCGAGCCTCACCACATCTGTGCGCCGTCGACTACGCCTGGGATCTTCGCCAACATCAGCACGGTTGGCGGTGTAGGGGGCTCCAATCCCCCCATGCCACCCTTGACAAGAATGAGCGCAAGCGTAACCCCCCATGGTCCCGGCCGGATGCCATATTATCATCCCCAAGACGCCATCATGGGTGGAGCAACATGGAGTGTGGGGCACCACGGCGAGGTGTTCGGGGTGACGGCCCCGGAAGCCTATGTGCCCCGCATGATGGACCAAGGGTACGCACCAGAGGACGACATTGGCTCATTCGTTGGAGAAGATTGGGGAGAAGGGGCGCTAGGAGTCGAAGCCTTCCAAGAGCCAGCGGAGAACCACAGCAATCGCGCCGGCGACGGCAACTACAGGGTACCGCTAACCTCTCAGGAGCATGCTTATGCTAACCATGGGCTACAGATGAATCAGGTTACAGCACCGATCTCCGGCACGGCGGCACCCGTCTCAACAAGGGAGACACGCTAGGGGCCACCAAGAGGGGGCCAGGAGCAAGGCCCCTCTCCAAGGCACGCGAAACCAGGGGACACCCGAAGGTAGGCCCTCTGCCGGGGTGGCTACAACGACCCTTCCCCCGGCAGAGGACTCGTGGTCGCCGAGGGAACCACCGGCGTCCTCTTTCCCTCCTTTGTGTCGTCCTGGTCTCTGGCCGACTCAAAGGAGGTCAAGAGTGGCGCAAGGCGGGGCCCTCATCTGGCGATATGAAGCAAGGCCGGTACCTGTGAAGAAGGCCCAGTGCCTGTCAAGCTCGCCGCCCGTGACACTCTCACATAATAATGAGTTGGGGCTGTACACGCCCCGGAGTCTCAGGAGCGCCGGCCTCAGGCCCTGGGGCTCCCTCCCATGCATAGTGGACAGCACTTAGCTCCGCGCTGGTGAGAAGACTTGAAGACCCGAAGACTAGACTAGGTGCCTGACGCGGCCTTTTGCTTTGGATCTCTCTTTCCGTGGCTTTCTTTCTGATTCCGGACTTAAGTTGAAGCTGAATTTTTATCGTTGCACGCGAGGGGTGCCTTTTCTCGTTCGAGTCGTTTTCGCCTTCTGGATCTTGTTTGGTTTGGGACTCACGTCCGTCGCCTTTCCCTCGCAAAGCTCCTCGCGAGCCAGACCGCGCAGGGTATGTGCTAGCACTATGCCTGGTGCTCACCCCTTGCGGGGCCCTCTCAAACGGGGCGATAAGCTCCGCATGATTCTCAGGAAATCATTGCCTCATGACCCAGCCCTAAGTTGGTGCTAGCTAAGGTAAACCACGACGGGAAACTCACCCCCAGCTTCATGAGCTCATGAGGACATATACCCACATCGCATAGGAAAGTAAAAATTGCAATTTGCTTACACGAGGGGCTCCCCCTCTCAAAATGCTCTTACAAGTTTTCCAAGGGCCACGCCCGAGTTTTGCATGCAGAATAAAATGACAGGAGAATATGGGATCAGCCAGAGACATCGCTCGCTGCATCGTCCACGGACGTGTCACTCGCATCATCATCATCTCCGTTGGAATCATCGCCACAGTCGGTGACGCCCCCATCACCGTCATTGACCACGTCACCTTCATCTGCGACGACCACCACCCCATCGTTCTCCAAGGTGAAAGCCCTGACCAACGCGTCGACATGGTCCTCTACCCTACGCGCCAAGTCGCCCCAGACGGCAATGGGCATAGGAGCAATGGCGGCATCAAAGTCAAAGTTGGGGTCGGCGTTCAGAAGGTGGCTGAAGACACGGGAGAAGGCGCGCTGAAGCAGGCCACGACCCCTCTCCTCCACAAGCTGCCGAGCTCTGGCAGATTAAGCCTCCAGGCACGTCACCACCTCGGTGAAGAAGGTCAGGTGGCCGGCGTAGTCATTTGAGTGAGGGGTCGGGGCGTTCTCGTTGCAGATATAACCCAGGGCGGTGTTGGCCTTGTTCCGAAGGTCTTGGAGCATAGGAGCATGCTCACGCTCCAGCGTTCGGTGTTGAAGCACTTCCTCTCTATTTTGCCGAGCGATGGCCTCGGCGTCGTCAATTCGTCTCCGAAGGGAAAGCAGCTCAGCGCGGGCGGAGGCCAAGTCCGCCTGCGCCGTAACCAGGGCGGTGGCCGTGGCCTCCGCACGCCTCTCGGCCTCGTCCAACCTGGGCCTGAGGGCGGCGGCCCTGCCCACACCCTCCTGACCAGCGAGCTCCAGCCTCAAGCCGTACCTGCCCTCCAGATCAGCGCGAACCACAGCCACCCGGCGATCGATCTCCTCCTGGACTCTGGCCTCGCGGGCCCCGACGACATCTTCAGCTTGAGCGACTTGACGCTCCCTCGTCTCCAGTTGCTCGAGCTCGAGGCTGCGCTCCACGGCCTCCAAGGCTAGCGTCTCCTCGCGCCGCCGGACCTCCTCTTCAGGCGTCCCCCTCATCGACGCAAGGGTGGCCCCACGCGCCTCGACTTGCTGCTCAAGAGACGCGCTCCAGGCCTGGAGCTCCCACGCGCACTCCTCCGCAGCCTCGCGGCGGTGATCGGCCTCGTGAGCTTCCTTCAAGGCTCGCGAGCGGGCCTCATTGCCAATCTTGAGGGACGCCTCAACCTTCGCGTTCTCGAGGTAGCGATGATAACGGCCAAGGTTGATGGCCACTCGCAGCTTACGCCACTCCTCCACCAACCGAAGACCTTCAGCCTCAAGACGCGAGTCGATGCCAGCAAGCTCTTCACCAAGACGGTTCATCGCGCCCATCGCCTCCTGGAAGAGCTCGTGGCGAACCACGCTGCGCCCGTGCTAGAGCTCGACCGCTCGGCCCATCTCGTCCTCCGCCTCGGGGGCTGCGGGTCGAGCATCAAGTGGCACGCCATCTCCTGGCTGGGGGCTGGGGGCTGGCGAGGCCCCGGGCGCCAGCTGACCCTCGCGAGGGGCCTGAACCGAACAAGGCCCGCTGCTTGAAGGAAGCTCCAGCATCGAGGCTATCCACCTACCAACCATGACCAAGAGAGGAGCCATTGGCATTCCTGCTGCGCTCCGAGCAAGGCCGCGAAGAAAGGATGGTGAAGGCGCAAGCTCGGGGCGCCTTGATGACGGACCAGCTCCCGAGGTTGACCACACGCCGTGAGCAGCATTCGAGCCTGAAGCACTGGAGCTTGGCAAGTGTGATGGGATGAGAGGGAGCTGCTTCTCTGGAGATTTCGCGGCCTTAGCAGAAGGGGACCTGAGGGGACAATTGTCAGGAAAGGAAGGCGGCACATAGAAGATCACCAAGAGAAGGTACTTACTCGTCGACAGCGACGTACTTCCGTCGCTTCAGCGGCCCGAAGATGTTGCTACCGCTGGGGGATCCCTTCCTCTTGCGGAGCTCCTCGAAGTCCACACAAAGGCGACCGAAGCACTGGACGTGACGGCAGGCACGCGGCGGAGCCGAAGAGGAACCAAGAGGGATAGCCTCAGGGGAGCCTGGCTGTGGCGAACAGCCCGTCTCTTTCTCAATGCGACCTCCCGAGGCCCCTGGAGCCTCGGCCTCGGGAGCCGCATGCCGCATCTCGTCAGTGACGGGCGCCTCAAGAGGGGCGTCGCAAGCTCCCGAGGACGACGCCCCCGGATCACTGCTCGGCATGTGCTCCTCAACATCTAAGCAGCCGGCACCCATCGACGCTCGCTCCCCCGCACCATCACCAGGGGCGAGCTTGTCACCGGCAGCGAAGAATGGGACCACGATGACGGGATTCTCGCGGGCCCCTCCAAGCCAATTGGGCGCAGCCCTCACTCATCAAAGGAAGGCATGGACACGACAAAGGTGGCGTTGTTCTCGCAGCGGTACATCATGCAGCTTTTCTTGGGCATCTCGTCCGGCAGAGGTTTCTTCCCCTTGTCAGCTTGCTTCGGCGCCATGGCGGTGAAGTGGGCGGAGTGCTGGACGGACTGAGGAGGCGGAGCAGGGCATCGAGGAAGAAGGGAGATTGGAAGATTGGAAGAACCAGGTGCGGAGAGGGAAGAATAACTGTGCAAGAAGCGGGGCCACATAGCCAGGCGGATTCAAAGGCAGCGTGGGGAAGTGGAGACGCCCACGTCCAATCAACCGCCACGCGTCAAAGAAGGCCACATGCTTTTGGGGCCCGCGGCGCTTCGATCTTGACCCTTGGCTTCGCCACGAAGCCAAGCCCGAGCGCACCTTGGGCCCAGGGGCTACTATCGGCGTTCTGGGAATGGGGGTCCCCAAACTTGCCTGCCTGCGGCCCGCGGCGTGGCTGAGCCAGCAGGCCGTACGACCCATCTTCACCAGCAAAGCATCCAAGACCCTCGCGAGGGTCCAAGCCTCGCGAGGCGGACGACGCAAGACCTCCCCTGGAGAGGCTTAGCTAGGCAGGCTCGCGAGGAGCGGAGATATCAAGGTGAGGCGGACCTCACGAGGCTCTCATGACATGAGCCATGACGATCGACACCAGGCGGGCGCCAGGCGGGCGCCAGCGCAGGCAGCGTCCTTGTTTCCTCTTTGGTGCAAAGGGGGCAAGCGCAGCCGTGGAGTACCGAGGCATCAGGCAAAGGTTGCCATTCCGATGCAACAAGACCATGACCATGGACTGCAAGATGGAGGTCATCGTGGAGCCCAAGACGGAGTCACCACCAAAGCTTTGTGCAGGCGAAGACTACTTTTGTCAGGATAATTTGTACTAGTTGTCCCCTTTCAAATTAGCCCGCCATTGTTGGCTCCCTTCCCGCTTGATATTTGGGAAGAGGACCAGGGCCTCTATAAATAGGACTAGCCACCACCAGGGGAGAGGGCGGGATCATCTCATCTTAGCTGAAGAGACACACCGCAAGCTCACACGCGCAAGAACACCTCAACCTCACGAGGCTGTTCTTCCCTTGTATTGTTCATCATTAGCCCAAGAGGCAATCCACCACCATCACACTAGAGTAGGGTATTACACCACAACGGTGGCCTAAACCAGTATAAACCCCGTGTCTTTTTGTGTTGAGAGTTAGTCGAGTTCGTCCACGAGATCTAGTGAGCTGGAGCGTTGATTGGCAGGAGGGAAAAACTTCACGCGCACCCCAGTGTTCGAACCTTAAGGGTTTGCCGGAACCCCACATCTGACAGCTGTTTCTTGAAAATAAAGTTGGGATCCAAGTAAGCTAAATGGTGAGAAAACCTTACTTTCCGGCTCGCCCGACGCACTCTCTGTCTGATCAGAGGTTCAGAGTTGGAGGAAATGATAGTTACCTCTTCAACATATGCTTGGCTTCCTTCCGCGTCATCGTGAGAGTTTTAAGCATCAATAAGATGTACAAAAATGAGCCAAGGGAGTTTAGTTCTACCTCCCACTCATCATCATCCAAGTTAAATAACGCGGAGGGGTTGGTCTTGTTCTTGGCAGGATTTTTCTGAGCCTTATTCTTTGTCCGGGTCTTCTTGGCCGGTTTATCTTGTAATTTCCTGTTCTAGAAAGGAGAGTCGGCCTATAGAAGTTCAAGATAAGAATAATAAAGTAGATTGAC
This sequence comes from Triticum aestivum, assembly GCF_018294505.1. NCBI lineage: Eukaryota > Viridiplantae > Streptophyta > Magnoliopsida > Poales > Poaceae > Triticum > Triticum aestivum. The sequence continues at coordinate 313,733,461 of NC_057806.1, read as the reverse complement.
AGATAATGAGTTAATGAAAATTGCTCCAAAATACTTACGGCTGGCGGCTTGTTGAGGCTACAAAAGGGGTTCAGCCCCGTCTTGCTGCAAGTGGCCAAGCTTCCGTTCAGCAATGTCTTGACCATCTTGTTGAGGCTCTCCGTCCAGTCGCACTTGGCTATGGCATTGTGGATCTTTGATGTCACAGGTATACTCACACATCAAGCCGGACTGACGGCTTAAGGGCAAGATTCTCCATGCGACCCAGCATCGGACTAGATCAACTCCAGTTAAGACATTTGCCGTTAAGGCTCTGATTTTTCCAAATATGGGCATATATTTGGCCCGTTCTGCTGTGCTGATCCAACCAGGGAGGGGGTGCCTGTTGCTAAGCCGGCTCTCACGATAACCCAGCAAGGGATTTTCACCCTCTGGAGATGTGTCTTGGCAATAAAACCAAGTTTCGTTCCAGTCCTTGGGGTGACTTGGAAGTGTAGCAGCTGGGAAAGTAGCTTATTTTCCTCTCTGAATTGAAATGCCGCCTAATTCTAGGCTGGGCCCATATGTGAACTCGGTTTGAAGATTCAAGTAATAGAATTCCCTGAACAGCTCTACAGTGGGCTCCTGTTGAAGATATACTTCGCAAAATACTTGGAAGTTGCAAATGTTTGAAACAGAATTGGGCCCGATATCTTGCGGATGAAGTTGAAAGAAATGCAGTACATCATGAAAGAATTTTGAGCCAGATGGAGTGAACCCTCGGAGCATGTGATCAGTGAAAACTACAACTTCACCCTCTTTTGGTTCAGGGGTGGTCTCGGTTCCTGGGGCCCTCCAGTGGATCACATCCTTTTTGGCCAGGATGCATTCCTTTACAAATTCATTAAGGATTTCTTCCATGAAAGTGGAAGCAACCCAATTGCACGAAGTGACGGTCTTGGTCATTTTTTTTAATGAAAAGCCTAAAGAAAAATATTTCCGGTTTAAGGTTATGCTGTTAAGCCGGCCAGTGGTCAAAAAATGAGTGTCGTGCAAGGCTAATTCATATACAGAGGATGATGTGCTCTAGACATTGGTATGATTAAACCGGAAAGATAACGCTGAGTCAGGCAGATATATACTGGTGGCTTAAAAGGGGACTAATGGTACATGGCGGGTTATGGTTTATCAGTTAAGCCGCTCGACAAGGTGCCATATTTCAGACCTATAAGTAAGGATTTGTTAAGTGATGACAAACATATTCCATAGATTGGTGCTGTAATTTTGGATCTATAGCAGTTTGGAAAATGCAAATAAATTTTAAACCTAAGGTGGTATCAGTAGAAGAACTCATATGTTCAGATGAGATCTTTTCTACAGAAGGATGATCTTTTTTGATTGATAAGGGATGCTAACTATTGCCACACAAACTTTGGTGCCGTATTTAGATCAAACTACGCGATCTAAAGAGGAAAAAAACAAAGAACGACAAAGAACTCCAATGAACTAGGCAATCCCTAGTATGCATCTAGTGTAAAGCAAAGCGGGTACCTGTTTATGCTGATGAACGGCGGGAGCACGCCGCATTTCTCTGGTCCATTCAGGTTGATGCAGCGGCCGGAGTTGGAGACGTTAGAGGAAGATGGTGGCGGCAGAGCTCGGGCGCTGTGGAGTCGCAAGGAGGAAGATGTGGAGGCAGGGGGTAAAAAATGAAAAGAAGGACCCCCGTCCCTATTTATAAGGCAGTGGATATATGTCATGCGTAGGAATCGAGGAGGCCAAAAAGATGATTATGTGGCTACACAGACACCTCGATTTTTGGGAGATCCATTAAAGATAAAGATCTGTTGAGATGTTTTGGGCTTCATGCAAAGTTAATGCGAGATGACGTCATGGCGGTTTAATACAGTTCTGAGGTGTGACGTCATGGCGGGTTATAATGAATTGGTAAGGAATTAGCGATGCAAGATTCTGCTAAATCAAGTGCTGAAGATTGATGTGAACAAGTTCAAATCAACCTAGGGCCTAATGTTGGGGATAACTGGGTATGACCTGCCCAGGAGGGGATGGGGCATGCCACTGGAGGCTTAATATGAAGAGGCCGAAGAAGATATGAAGATGGAAGTTCATAGAGCAAGCTTATTGAAGGCCTAAGACCTGGGGACGACTTGAGGCCCACGGGTGTGAGCCGCCATATGTTTAACTTGTATTGTAAGGCATGATTAGTTGGTTACCAAGCCAGACACGTTGTGTATGAGCCGGCCCGGACTCTGTAAGACGGCTAGCATCAACCTGTATATAAAGGGGTGACCCGATGGCGGGTTAACTCAAGAAACAACTCATTGAGAACTAGGTCAAGCGTATTCGCTCCCTGGTAATCGAAACCCAAGCAATACAACCTAAAGCAGGAGTAGGCTTTTACCTCGTTGAGAGGGGCTGAACCTGGGTAAACTCTTTGTGTCCTTTGTCTCTTTTAACACCTTCAAGATAACCTAGATGCGATGGCTCCACACCTAAGTCCTTTCGCTAGGGCATCTGCCGTGTTAAGTCCATGACAGGCGCGGAGTGCTTTATCCAGATCACTTGTAACTATGATTACATTGGGCCCCGTCATTTTAAGCTTCATGTACCCGTAATGGGGTATGGCTTGAGAGCATGAGAAGGCGTCCCACCCCAAAAGGGCATGATATCCACTATTGAAGGGGGGCACATGGAAGAGCAACTCTTCAGACCTGTAATTCTCAGGCGTGCTGAATACCACATCAAGTTTGATTTTCCCCAAACATCACACTTCTCGACTAGGGATGATGCCTTGAAAGGTGGTGCAGCTTTGCTCGATGCGTGCTCTATCAATATGCATTTTGTTGAGCGTGTCCTCATAGATGAGGTTAAGCCCACTATCACCATCCATGAGCACTTTGGTAAGTCGGAAGTCGTCCACAATTGGGTTTAAGACCAAGGCGACGGGTGCTCAGACTGATTGGGCCCTTGGTTCGTTGTCAACAATGAAAGTTATCGCCGCGTTGTTCCATGGGCTCATTGTGGTTACTTGGTTAATTTCGGTTAGGTCGCGGTGTGCCCTTTTGCGCTGATAATTTGAAGAGAAGGTCTCAAAGACCATAAATACGTTAAGATCGTCATCTTCTGGAGAATGTTTCTCTAGAGTAGCGGTGGTGAGGATAGCCTCCCCACTTTTAGCCACTTGCCGGAGTATCCAACATGCCTGAAGGTTATGAGTTGGTTCAGTGCTTGGCGTCGCATGTACCGGATAGGGCTTGTCAAGGAATTCGCTGAGGACGGACCTATATCCCATAAAGGGTTTGTTCTTGCCAAAGGGCGTGTGATCGGATGCCTCGTAAGGGTGTATCCATTTTGCCCGGGTCGTGGACTGCTTAAAGGCAGTAGGTTCCAACCGGGCTTTCTGGGCCTTCCATGTGCTTTCCATCGCGCAGTACTTCCGTACTAAGTGTGATAATTCCGTAAAATTCTATATGAGACGGTGGTTGAGGGCGTTCAGGATTCCCTCATGTGTACAATTACGATGAAAAACCGAAACTGCATTGTCATCGCATCAATCTTTAATCTTGTTTTTAACAAGGAGGAATCTGGCCCAGAAGTGATGGACCATTTCCAGAGGTTGCTGCCATACATACATTAGGTCACATATGTCTGGAGGGGATGAATTACTTGGATAGTATTGATTGTGGTGGGTGGGTGGGCTAAAACCCTAATCCCGACCCATGATTGAATCCGGAGCTTGAAAAATCTCTGAGGTCACTAGTTTGGGTCTAGGAAGATCCAAGTGCTTTCCGGACCCTATGTCCGAACCTGAGCTCGGAGGACGTGAAGTCTCATCCCGAGGGAGGGTGTCTGGCTCAAGGAGCTCGGAGATCCAAACATAGATGGTCTTTAACTTATGGGAAGAAGTGCTTTCGGCTCGTTCCTCGATGACCGCTACCAGGTGGGTGATCGACGGAATTGATTTCCCTCTGATCGGGTTTGAGCCCGATCTGATAATAATTCGTTGCAAGCCCCAGGGCGGCGATGCGATCTAGCAGCTCATTTAAGGAAGAGACATCTGCCAGATCCATCTTTTCGGAGTGCCGAGACCGATGTGGAGGTGGTGTTTGGCGATCACGGGGGGCGTCGTCGGCTTGATGGCCGTGTGGGTGCCCACGGTGAATCCGCCGAGCTGGAGAACCTGTCCTGAAGCTAGGCTCCTTCCAGAAGTGATATCATCGTTGATGACAAGGCGAGCCATCGATTCTTCTATTGACAACACAATGGAACTCTCAATGAAAGCACCAATGTCGGTGTCAAAACTGGTAGATCTCGGGTAGGGGGTCCCAAACTAGTGTCTGAGGATCGATGGTAACACGGGACAAGTGGGACACAATATTTACCCAGGTTCGGGCCCTCTTAATGGAGGTAAAACCCTACGTCCTGCTTGATTGTATTCGATGAGTATAGGGGTTACAAGAGTTGATCTACCTTGAGATCGTCATGGCTAAACCCTAGAAGTCTAGCCTATGAGAATTCTGATAGCCTCTATGGACTAAACCCTCCGGCTTATATACACTGTGGAGGGGCATAGGGTAGTACAAAGTCAGTTTGCAGAAGAAGGAAATAATACATCTGGACACCAAAACTTGCCGTTCACGCATACAGGAGTCCTAGCCGGACACGGGGATGATCTTCAGTATTTATCCTCGCGGCCCATCAGTGCGGCCCATGTTGAATAGGCCGGGCATCCGAGGACCACCTAATCCATAACTCCCTCAGGAACCACCTATAATATATCTAGCATGGAAGACAGTGAGATCTCTTGGTTGTTATGTTGACAATGAAAGCATACCGCTCAAAATTATATTCATCTCTGTTTTAAAAGCTCGAGCTCTGGCACCTCTGCAAATCCCTGCTTCCCTCTACGAAGGGCCTATCTATTTACTTTTATTGTTGAGTCGTCATCTTCTTATAAAAAGCACCAGCTGGAGAGCACCACTGTCATTTATATGCTTTGTTATTAATTGATGTTGAGTATGAGTGTGACTGGATCTCTTTTGCCATGAATTATAATGTCTAGTCAGTCCTTGATCTTTAGGGGTGCTATGCATTTATGTTTTGCGGTCTCAGAAAGGGCTAGCAAGATACCATTTTGTTATATTATATCATGATTGTTTTGAAAAAGTGTTGTTATCCGAGATTCATTATTATTGCTCGCTAGTTGATTGTGCTATTGATATGAGTAAATGTGAGACCTAAATGTTATTGTGAATATGGTTAGTTCATGATCTTTGCTGAAAACCTGAATACTGGTTAGACATATTTACAACAACAAGATCAAACAGAGTTTGTAAAAGTTTTTCTTTGTCACTTCCAGTTTGTCAACTGAATTGCTTGAGGACAAGCAATGGGCTAAGCTTGGGGGATTTGATACATCTCCATAGTATCTACTTCTCCAAACTCTTTTGCCCTTGTTTTGGACTCTAATTTGCATGATTTGAATGGAACTAACCCGGACTGATGCAATTTTCAACATCATTGCCATGGTGTTATTTTTGTGCAGAAATAAAAGTTCTCGGATTGACCTGAAAATTTACGGAGAATATTTTTGGAATATATAAAAAATATTGGCACAAGAATCAACCAGAGGGGGGCCACCCAAAGGCCACAAGCCCTGGGGGCAGGCCTACCAGGCTTGTGGGCCCCCTAGACCACCTCCGACCCTAATTCCAACTCTACAAGTACCTACTCGCGCAGAGAAAATCAGAGAGAAGGATTCTCATGTTTTACGATACGGAGCCGCCGCCGCCTCCTATTATTCATCGGGAGCTCTGATTTGGAGTTTGTTCGGGGCTCCGGAGAGGGAAATTCATCACCATCATCATCACCAAACTTACTCCATCACCAATTACATGATGCTCACCGCCGGGAGTGAGTAATTCCATCGCATGCTTGCTGGACGGTGATGGGTTTGATGAGATTTATCATGTAATCGAGTTAGTTTTGTTAGGGTTTGATCCCTAGCATCCACTATGTTATGAGATTGATGTTGCTATGACTTTGCTATGCTTAATGCTTGCCACTAGGGCCTGAGTGCCATGATTTTAGTGTTGGGAAACGTAGCATGGAAAACAAAAAAATTCTATGCTCACGCAAAGATTTATCCATGGAGATGCATAGCAACGAGGGGGAGGGTATGTATACACACCCTTATAGACCTAAAGCGGAAGCGTTTGACAATGCGGTTGAAGTAGTCAAACTTCTTCTAGCTCCGATCGATCAAGTATCGAACGTACGACACCTCCGAGTTCTGCACACGTTCAGCTCGGTGATGTCCCTCGCCTTCTTGATCCAGCAAGGTGTCAATGTAGTAGATGAGTTCCGTCAACACGGCGGCGTGGTGATGGTGATGGTGAAGTGATTATTGGCTTCACCTAAGTACCGCAAAACAATGACCGGGGGTGTAAACTGTGGAGGGGGCGCCGCACACGGCTAACAATTGATGTTGTGTCTTCTTGGCGCCCCCTCCCCACATATATATATATATAGGTGGGAGGAGAGGAGAGGCATCCAAGGGGCACCCCCTTCCATATATCATCGGAGAGAAAAAGGGAAGGGGAAGAGAGAAAGGAAGGAGGGCTGAACCCCTTTTTTCCTTCTCCAATTCGGCTTCCTGCCTAAGGGCGGCGTGCCACCCCTTGTGGGCTGGTTTGCTCCCCTCTTATGGCCCATATGGCCCATATCTTCCCCCCGGAGGTCCCGGTAACCCCCCGGTACTCCGATAATTACCCTGTACACTCCAGAACACTTCCGGTGTCCGAATAGTATTGTCCTATATATCAAACTTTAACTCTCGACCATTTGAGACTCCTCGTCATGTCCGTGATCTCATCCGGGACTCCGAACAACATTCGGTCACCAAATCGCATAACTCATATAATACAATATCATCATTGAACGTTAAGCATGCGGATGATGCTGCTTGAAGCTACGTTGGTATTTCCCCAAAGAGGAAGGGATGATGCAGCACAGTGGCGGTAGGTATTTCCCTCAAGTATGAAACCAAGGTTATCGAACCAGTAGGAGAACCAAGCAACGCAACACAAACAACCCCTGCACACAGATAACAAATCCTCGCAACCCGACGTGTTAAAAGGGTTGTCAATCCCTTTTGGGTACGGTGCCAGAAATTGGTGCGTGATGGGAAAAAGGTTGTAATAAATTGGATAAATAGATCGCAAATAAAATAAAGTGCAGCAAAGTATTTTTTGTATTTTTGGATTAATAGATCTGAAAATAAAAGCAAATAAAAGTAGACCGCAAAGGCAAATAATATGAGAAAGAGACCCGAGGGCCGTAGGTTTCACTAGTGGCTTCTCTCGAGAAAAGTAGCAAAGTTGTGGGTGAACAAATTGCTGTTGGGCAATTGATAGAACTTCAAATACTCATGACAATATCCAGGCAATGATCATTACACAGGCATCACGTCCAAGATTAGTAGACCGACTCCTGCCTTCATCTATACTATTACTCCACACATCGACTGCTATCCAGCATGCATCTAGTGTATTAAGTTCATGGATAAATGGAGTAATGCAATAAGAACAATGACATGATGTAGACAAGATTTATCTATGTAGAGATAGACCCCATCGTTTTATCCTTAGTAGCAACGATACATACGCGTCGGTTCCCTTTCTGTCACTGGGATCAAGCACTGTAAGATCGAACCCACTACAAAGCACCTCTTCCCATTGCAAGATAAATAGATCAAGTTGGCCAAACAAAACCCAAATATTGGAGAACAAATATGAGGCTATACGAGATCATGCATAAAAGAGGTCAAAGAAACTCAAATACGTTCATGGATATAAAAACATAGATCTGATCATAAACTCAAAGTTCATCGATCCCAACAAACACACCGCAAAAGAGTTACATCATATGGATCTCCAAGAGACCATTGTATTGAGAATCAAGAGAGAGATATGAAGCCATCTAGCTACTAACTACGGAGCCGAAGGTCTAAAAGAATTACTCACGCATCATTGGAGGGGCACCAATGGAGGTGGTGAACCCCATCCGAGATGGTGTCTAGATTGTATCTGGTGGTTCTGGACTCTGCGGCGGTTGGATCAATATTTTGTCGACTCCCCTAGAGTTCTGGTATTTTTGTGGTATTTATAGAGCAAAGAAGCGGTCTGGGGGGCACCCGAGGTGGGCACAACCCACCAGGGTGCGCCTAGGCCTCCTGGCGCGCCCTGGTGGATTGTGCCTCCCTCAGGGCACCCCCAGGCACAACCAGGGCCCTTGTGTTCCTTATGGCCCATAAAAATTCTCTGTAAAGTTTCGTGGCATTTGGACTCCGTTTGATATTGATTTTCTGCGATGTAAAAAACATGGAAAAACAGCAACTGACACTTGGCACTATGTCAATATGTTAGTACCAAAAAATGATATAAAATTACTATAAAATGACTATAAAACATCCAAGATTGATAATATAATAGCATGGAACAATAAAAAGATTATAGATACGTTGGAGACGTATCAGCGAACCCTACGGGTTCGATAACTATGTAGACATGACCAAGACACCTCTCTGGTCAATAACCAATAGCATAACCTGGATGCTCATATTGGCTCCTACATATTCTACGAAGATATTTATCGGTCGAACCGTTATGACAACACACATTATTCCCTTTGTCCATCGTTATGTTACTTACCCGAGATTCGATCGTTGGTATCTACATACCTAGCTCAATCTCGTTACCGCCAAGTCTCTTTATTCGTTTCGTAATACATCATCCACAACTCACTTATTAGTCACTTTGCTTGCAAGGCTTCTTGTGATGTGCATTACCAAGAGGGCCCAGAGATACCTGTCCGATACTCAGAGTGACAAATCCTAATCTTGATCCATGCCAACCCAACAAACACCTCGGAGATACCTGTAGAGCATATTTATAATCACCCAGTTACGTTGTGACATTTGATAGCACACAAGATATTCCTCCGGTATCCGGGAGTTGTATAATCTCATAGTCGAAGGAATATGTATTTGACATGAAGAAAGCAATAGCAACAAAACTGAACGATCAATATGCTAAGCTAACGGATGGGTCTTGTCCATCACATCATTCTCCTAATGATGTGATCCCATTATCAAATGACAACTCATGTCCATGGTTAGGGAACCTTAACCATCTTTGATCAATGAGCTAGTCAAGTAGAGGCTCACTAGGGACACGATGTTTGTTTATGTATTCACACACGTATTAAGGTTTCCGGTCAATACAATTCTAGAATGAATAATAAACCTTTATCATGAATAAAGAAATATAAAATAACAACTTTATTATTGCCTCTAGGGCATATTTCCTTCAGTCTCTTGTTGCACAAGAGTCAATAATCTAGTTCACATTGCCATGTGATTAACACCAATAGTTCACATCACCATGTGATTAACACCCATAGTTCACATCGCCATGTGACCAACATCCAAAGGGTTTACTAGAGTTAGTAATCTAGTCACACCGCTATCTGATTAACACCCAAAGAGTACTAAGGTGTGATCATGTTTTGCTTGTGAGAGAGGTTTAGTCAATGGGTCTGCCACATTCAGGTCCGCATGTATTTTGCAAATTTCTATGTCTACAATGCTCTGCACGAAGCTACTCTAGCTAATTGCTCCCACTTTCAATATGTATCCAGATTGAGACTCAGAGTCATCTGAATCATTGTCAAAGGTTGCATCGATGTAACTCTTTACGACGAACTCTTTATCACCTCCATAATCGAGAAACATTTCCTTAGCCATCTTAGGTAACTAAGGATAATTTTGACCGTTGTCTAGTGATCTACTCCTGGATCACTATTGTACCCCCTTGCCAAACTCATGGCAAGGTACACAATATGTCTGGTACACAACATGACATACTTTATAGAACCTATGTCTGAGTCATAGGGAATGATTTTTATTCTCTCTCTATCTTCTGCCGTGGTCGGGCTTTGAGTCTTACTCAACTTCACACCTTGCAACACGGCCAAGAACCCTTTCTTTGACTGATGCATTTTTAACTTCTTCAAAATCTTGTCAAGGTATGTGCTTTCGAAAATCCTATTAAGCGTCTCGATCTATCCCTATAAATCTTGATGCCCAATATATAAATAGCTTCACCGAAGTCTTTCATTGAAAAATTCTTATTCAAGTACCTTTTATGCTATCTAGAAATTCTATATCATTTCCAATCAATAATATGTCACCCACATATAATATCAAAAATGCTACAGAGCTCCCTGCTACTTCTTGAGCTCGCGTTGGTTTTTCCCTAGAAGAGGAAAGGGTGATGCAGCAAAGTAGAGATAAGTATTTCCCTCAGTTTGAGAACCAAGGTATCAATCCAGTAGGAGACAACACACAAGTCACCGAATACCTGCACAAACAAACAACAACTTGCACCCAACGCGATAAAGGGGTTCTCAATCCCTTCACAGTTACTTGCAAAAGTGAGATCTGATAGAGATAGATAAACAGTAAAGTAAATATTTTTGGTATTTTGGTTTATAGATCGGAAAGTAAAAGATTGCAAAAAGAATAGATCGGAAAGTAAAAGATTGCAAAAAGAATATATCAGAAACTAATATGATGGAAAATATAACTTGTATGATGGAAAATAGACTTGGGGGCCATAGGTTTCACTAGAGGCTTCTCTCAAGATAGCAAATAATACGATGGGTGAACAAATTACTACCGAGCAATTGAGAGAAAAGCGCAAAGTTATGACAATATCTAAGGCAATGATCATGAATATAGGCATCACGTCCATGTCAAGTAGACCGAAACGATTCTGCATCTACTACTACTACTCCACACATCGACCGCTATCCAACATGCACCTAGAGTATTAAGTTCATAAAGAACAGAGTAATGCATTAAGTAAGATGCCATGATGTAGAGGAATTAACTCAAGAAATATGATGAGAACTCCATCTTTTTATCCTCGATGGCAACAATACAATACGTGCCTTGCTACCCCTACTGTCACTGGGAAAGGACACCGCAAGGTTGAACCCAAAGCTAAGCACTTTTCCCATTTCCAGAAAAACCAATCTAGTTGGCCAAACCAAACCGATAGTTCGAAGAGAATTACAAAGATATCAAATCACGCATAAAAGAATTCAGAGGAGATTCAAATAATATTCATAGATAAGCTGATCATAAATCCACAATTCATCGGATCTCGACAAACACACCGCAAAAGAGTATTACATCGAATAGATATCCAAGAACATCGAGGAGAACATGGAATTGAGAATCAAAGAGAGAGAAGAAGCCATCTAGCTACTAGCTATGGACCCGTAGGTCTAAGGTAAACTACTCACTCTTCATCGGAAGGGCAATAGAGTTGATGTAGAAGCCCTTCGTGATCGAATCCCCCTGCGGCAGGACGCCTGAAAAGGCCCCTAGATGGGATCTCACGGGTACAGAAGGTTGCGGCGGTGGGAAAGTGTTTTCGTGGATGCCTATGTCGGTTTGGGATATATGGGAATATATAGGCGGAGAAATTAGGTCAGGGAGTGCACGAGGGGCCCACAAGCGTGGGGGACGCGCCCTCCGTCCTTGTGGCCGCCTCGGGCTCTTCTGACTTCATCTCCAAGTCTCTTGGTTGTCTTCTAGTCCAAGAAAAACCATCGTGAAGGTTTTATTCCATTTGGTATTCCTTTTATGCGAAACTCAAAAACAGGGAAAAAACAGGAACTGGCACTAGGCTCTAGGTTAATAGGTTAGTCCCAAAAATAATGTAAAATAGCATATAACTGCATATAAAACATCCAAAACAGATAATATAATAGCATGGAGCAATCAAAAATTATAGATACATTGGAGACGTATCAAGCATCCCCAAGCTTAATTCTTGCTCGTCCCTGAGTAGGTAAATGATAAAAACAATTTTTTTGATGTGGAATACTACCTAACATATTTATCCATGTAATTCTTCTTTATTATGGCATGAACGTTCAGATCCGTATGATTCAAAACAAAAGTTTAATATTGACATAAAAACAATAATACTTCAAGCATACTAACAAGGCAATTATGCCTTCTCAAAATAACATGGCCAAAGAAAGTTTATCCCTACAAAATAATATAGTCTGGTTATGCTCCATCTTCATCACACAAAATATTCAAATCATGCACAACCCCGATGACAAGCCAAGCAATTGTTTTGTACTTTTGATGTTCTCAAACTTTTTCAACTTTCACGCAATACATGAGCATGAACCATGGACATAGCAATATTGGTGGAGTAGAAGGTGGTTGTGGAGAAGACAAAAACAAGGAGATAGTCTCACATCAACTAGGCATATCAACGGGCTATAGAGATGCTCATCAATAGATATCAATGTGAGCGAGTAGGGATTGCCATGCAACGGATGTAATAGAGCTATAGGTTTATGAAAGCTCAAAAGAAAACTAAGTGGGTGTGCATCCAACTTGCTTGCTCATGAAGACCTAGGGCAATTTGAGGAAGCCCATCATTGGAATGTACAAGCGAAGTTCTATAATGAAAAATTCCCACTAGTATACGAAAGTGACAAAATAGGAGACTCTCTAGCATGAAGATCATGGTGCCACTTTAAAGCACAAGTGTGGTAAAAGGATAGTAACATTACCCCTTCTCTCTTTTTCTCTCATTTTTTATTTTCTCTTTTTTGGGCCTTTCTTTTTTTTCCTCACATGGGACAATGCTCTAATAATGACGATTATCACACTTTTATTTACTTATAGCTCAAAGATTACAACTCAATACTAACAAAATATGAGTATATGAATGCCTCCGGCGGTGTACCGGGATGTGCAATGACTCAAGAGCGATATGTATAAAAAATGATGGATGGTGTTTTGCCACAAATACGATGTCAACTACATGATCATGCAAAGCAATATGACAATTATGATGTGTGTCATAATAAACGGAACGATGGAAAGTTGCGTGGTAATATATCTCAGAATGGCTATGGAAATGCCATAATAGATAGGTATGGTGGCTGTTTTGAGGAAGGTATATGATGGGTTTATGGTACCGGCGAAAGTTGCACGGTACTAGAGAGGCTAGCAATGGTGGAAGGGTGAGAGTGCGTATAATCCATGGACTCAACATTAGTCATAAAGAACACACATACTTATTGCAAAAATCTATTAGTCATTGAAATAGAGTACTACGCGCATGCTCCTAGGGGTATAGATTGGTAGGAAAAGACCATCGCTCGTCCCCGACCGCCACTCATAAGTAAGACAATCAAAAAATATCTCATGCTCCAACTTTGTTACATAACGATTCACCATACGTGCATGCTACGGAACTCACAAACCTCAACACAAGTATTTCTCAAATTCACAACTACTCACTAGCATGACTCTAATATCACCATCTTCATATCTCAAAACAATCATAAGGAATCAAACTTCTTATAGTTTTCAATTGTAGTGATCCGACCTCAGACGGTCAAATATCTGTGTATAAGTGTCATCCCTGGATCGTAATGCCGACACACACAGTACTTGAAGGATTTATAACAGAGTAGCAATCACACACTTATTACATCGATGGTCTCAAGAGAGAACTCATTATAGTAAATATGGCTTAAGGCCATCTAAATAAGATAACAACGGAAGGCTTGGAAGATAAAGTGAGTCCATCAACTCCAATGGCATCTCTGAGTACACGATAACGACCTAGCGACCTTACTCTTAGTCTGAAAAGTTTGCAACATGATATGTTGCAGCCCGAAATGGGCCAGCACATGGAATATGCTGGCAAGATAACACAGTAGAGCAAAGAACAAGTAAAGGCTATCATTAAATGCATATGAGGCTGGTGGAGGCTCTACGGTTATAATGTTTTGTGAAAAGCCAATTTTTCCCTACAACAAAGGAATATATTTTGTTTAACTATCATGGTAGTTGTTAAACATTGAGAAGGTTCCTCCAACTCAATCCCGATTAACAGTATTAAGAACCCAACAAATTAATTTAGAGTGACGAGATCAACATGAAAATTCAAGAACCAGATACTCAAGATGTCCTTAACCAGGGACACGGCTAACCATGATTAGTTTGTACACTCCGTAGAGGTTAGCGCACTTTTCCCCACAAGACTCGATCTCCTCCGTTGGATTTCTCACACTATATGGTGTTTGATAAACAGATGACCGAGACACAGTCTTTTAGAAGCATTAACTCTAACCATGGGTAGACAGTACCAACCTACATCCCCTACATCTGCTAGCCTACCACTGGAAGAGGTCATGCAACTTACTCAACTATGCTAGAGCCCATAATAGCTTGTGGATGCACACGGAAGTTTCTAGCATGAATAATCTTAGGATCCCTTTGAGCCTGGGTGGCATTCCATAGGATGACCACACGGGTACTCCGGGATATCCTAGGACAACATTGGATTCTCCAGGTGCCCGCAACCAATCCACCTAGATGTGTATTTAAGTAGCCACCTTAAGTTAACCATTAATTAGCAATCTCACATATGTCATGGATACACTCAAACCCAATCCATGTCTACGAGCATAGCATGGCAGTATAAGCATAACGTAGAAGTAACTCCCAGGGCTTTGATAATAAAAGGACAATAGGTTCTACCTCATAATCTACTTTCCAAAACCCACGTGTTAAAAGATCCTACTCATGCAATGTTTGAGGGTTGTAACTAATGCGTAAAAACTGGGTATGAAAAGAGTATGATCAATGTGTTACTTGCCTTGTTGACGATCTACAAACCCTAGAGACTCATAGTAGCACGCTTCGCACTCCGGGAATTCTATCGCAAACAAACAATAGCATACATAAGCACTCAAGCAAAGATGCATGGGTAAAACTCAAATAAGAAGATCCAAACTAAAAGTTCAACTGCAGAGCTTCGATTTGCAAAAAGAATCAATTGAATCGGAGCTACGGAACTGAAACTACGGTCAAAAGAACTTTGAATTCAAATCTTCTTGAAACCAAATTTTAAATTGTAAAACCTTGTTCAAGTTGATTAAATAGAAATAGGGGCTTGAGACGAAGATTTTGGCGTTGGTTTCACTGGATTTGGACAAACGGTTTAGAAACGGCGAGGGTTTGAAGATCAGGGGCTAATCTGCGATAAAAATAATCGCGGATAGGTCCCTGGCCGGAAAATAAAATAAAAAGAAAAATCTATCGGACGAACGTCCGCTATCAGAGGAAACGGGAGAATGCGTTCGTTAAAACGAACTAATGAGCGAACGCTCGCTAATTAGCTAAACCGAGAAAAATCGAACCGATCTAAAAAAGAACCTAACTAGGGTTTTTGAAAAAAAATCGGCGGCTTTTACCTAAAAACCAAAAAAAAACGTGACGGCGAGATTCGACGGCGGCAGCTCGGATTCTGGTGAGGCGGGGGCGTGCGGCGGCGGCTCCGGCAGCTAGGGCGGCGGCTCCGGCGGCTAGGGCGGCGGCGAAGCACTGCGGCTGCTGCGGCTTGTGGGGCGGGGCGGGGTGGTGTGGAGGGGCGGCGTCGGTGGGTATAAATAGGAGGGGGCGGAGCTGGCTTGGGGAAGGCGGCGACAGCGGTGGTGGCTCGTGCGCGGGCAGGAGTCCCG
This sequence comes from Triticum aestivum, assembly GCF_018294505.1. Lineage (NCBI taxonomy): Eukaryota > Viridiplantae > Streptophyta > Magnoliopsida > Poales > Poaceae > Triticum > Triticum aestivum. The sequence continues at coordinate 313,717,852 of NC_057806.1, read as the reverse complement.
CCCGGGGTCGGGACGCGCGAGCTGGGCCGGCTGGGCTTCGGCCCAGTCGGTCGAAACACATGTTTTAAAACAATTCCGCCGAGAAAAATCCTAATAAATAAATAAATAAATATATATATAAATTCTAAAAAATGCCAAAACAATTTTCACCGTCTAAATAAAATATTTAGAACAAAGTGAACATTTTTTGGCCTAAAATGCAATTTTAAAACAATGCATATTTTTCTAACTCAAATAAAATAGCAATAAAATCCAAATAAACTAATTTATTTGATTTTAACATTTTCCTCCAATATTTCTTTTATTTTGGAGAAGTCATATTATCTCCTCTCATATATTTTAATATTTGAAATATTATTTGGAGAGAAAAATAATTAAAACCAAAGTGATCCACTTTTCAATATTTGGGAAAATTCAAATATGAAAATAATAAAATCCCCAACTCTCTCTGTGGGTCCTTGAGTTGCTTAGGATTTTTAGGATCACAAACCAAAATGCAAATAGAATATTATATGCATATGATGACCTATGTAGAACATTCCAAATTGAAAATTTGGGATGTTACATCAATGCACTTTATATGAAAGTTTTTATTATATTCCTCTTGGATGCCTATCATATTAGGACTAAATTTATAACCAAAGAAAATTACCATGCTATTTAAAGACTGTCAAAATAATATAAGTTAATCATGAGAGTTCATAAATTTCTGTAAAATAAATAAAACCACTGTCATGCTCTAAAAAGATATAAGTGAAGCACTAGAGCAAAATTTCCTAGCTCAAAAGATATAACTGAAACACATAGAGTATTCTAATAAATCACGATTCATGCGTGTCTCTCCCAAAAGGTGTGTACAGAAAGGATGATTGTGGAAAACTAAAAAACAAATTCTCAAATCATACAAGACACTCCAAGCAAAACACATATCATGTGGTGAATAAAAATATAGCCTCAAGTAAAGTTACCGATAGACGAAGACGAAACAGGGGATGCCTTCTGGGGCATCCCCAAGCTTAGGCACTTAGTTGTCCTTGAATATTACCTTGGGGTGCCTTGTTCATCCCCAAGCTTTGGCTCTTGCCACTCCTTATTCCATAGTCCATCAAATCCTTACCCAAAACTTGAAAACTTCACAACACAAACTCAACAGAAAATCTCATAAACTCCGTTAGTATGAAAAAATCACTACTTTTGGTACTATTGTGAACTCATAATTTATTTATATTGGTGTAATATCTACTGTATTACAACTTTTCCATGGTTCATACCCCCCCCCCCGATACTACCCATAGATTCATCAAAATAAGCAAACAACACATAGAAAACAGAATATGTCAAAAACAGAACAATCTGTAGCAATCTGTAACTCTTGAATACTAATGTAACTCCAAAAATTCTGAAAAATTAGGAAGACCTAATAAATTTGTTTATTTATCTTCTGCAAGAAGAATTTTTATTTTGTCACACTTTTGCTAAAAACGAAAATTAATTTCCTAGGCGCAAAAGTTTCTCTTTTTCAGCAAGATCAAATCAATTATCACTGTAAGCTATCCCAAAGGTCTTACTTGGCACAAACACTAACTAAAACACAAAACCACATCTAACCAGAGGCTAGATAAATTATTTAATGCAAAACAGGACCTAAAAATCAAGAACAAAAATAAAATTGGGTTGCCTCCCAACAAGCGCTATTGTTTAACGCCCTTAGCTAGGCATAAAACACGAATATATCTTGGTGTTGTCATATTTGGCATTCAATGCTTCAATCACACACTTATAATCCTTAGGAGGTTCTTTGGTTTTGTCAATGATCAAACTCCTAGGCAAGAAATCAAGAAATTCACTTGTAGCAATTGGTTCCTTAATAATATCGAAAAAATTGGGGTGAACACTTATTGTTTTTAGATCCTTATTTTCTTTACTAGAAGATTCACCCTTATTCTTAGGAACATAAATAAACTTGGAAGTCTTAGTAGGAGGGAGATTTGGAGTAGTTTTAACAAAGGAAAATGCGGAACCTAAGTTGGTAATAATATCCTCTAATTTGCCAATTCTAGTAGATTCTTCATCCATTTTTTCATTAACTATAGGTTCCTTTTCTCTAAGATTTTTTAAAGTAACTCCTACCTTAGATCCATATTGAGTAATCTGATTATGAATCTTTTTATCCAAATTTTCAATCAACTCAATGGTAGCAATTTTATTCTTAATAATATCAAGCCTTTGCATCACATGTTCCAAGGTTAAAACAGTTCCATTGATCAAAAGAGGTGGTGGGCCTAACAAATCTATCATGGCATTGTAAGAATCAAAAGTATGGCTCCCCAAGAAATCCCCCCGGCAATGGTATCTAGAACATATCTATTCCATGGAGTAACGCCCACATAAAAATTGTGAAGAAGAACGATAGTAGATTGCTTTGGAGAAGATCTATTTGGAGCATTGCACCAAGCATCTTTTAAGTTTTCTCCCTCCCTTTGTTTAAAGTTGAGGACTTTATCATATGGAGTGCTAATAATGATGGGAGGACTAGCCATGAAGGCAAGATAAATGATCTAACACACAAGCACATAAAAAGCAAGCAAAGAAGACGAACTGAAGAGGGGCGAAGAAAAGGCAAATCTTTTTGAAATTCGTTTTAGAAGTGGGGGAGAGGAAAACAAGAGGTGAATGGCGAATAATGTAATGCAAGGGATGAGAGTTTATGATGGGTACTTGGTATGGCTTGAGTTGGCATAGATCTCCCTGGCAACGGCGCCAGAAATTCTTCTTGCTACTTCTTGAGCTTGCGATGGTTTTCCCTTGAAGAGGAAAGGGTGATGTAGTAAAGTAGAGATAAGTATTTCCCTTAGTTTGAGAACCAAGGTATCAATCCAGTAGGAGACAACACACAAGTCACCGAATACATGCACAAACAAACAACAACTTGCACCCAACGCGATAAACGGGTTGTCAATCCCTTCACGATTACTTGCAGAAGTGAGATATGATAGAGATAGATAAACAGTAAAGTAAATATTTTTGGTTCATAGATCGGAAAGTAAAAGATTGCAAAAAGAATAGATCGGAAACTTATATGATGGAATATAGAACTTCCATGATGGAAAATAGACCTTGGGGGCATATGTTTCACTAGAGGCTTCTCTCAAGATAGCAAATAATACGGTGGGTGAACAAGTTACTGCCGAGCAATTGATGGAAACGCGCAAAGTTGTGACGATATCTAAGGAATGATCATGAATATAGGCATCACGTTCGTGTCAAGTAAACCGAAATGAATCTGCATCTACTACTATTACTCCACACAACGACCGCTATCCAGCATGCATCTAGAGTATTGAGTTCATAAAGAACGGTGTAACGCATTAAGTAAGATGACATGGTGTAGAGGAATTAACTCAAGAAATATGATGAAAACCCCATATTTTTATCCTCGATGGCAACAATACAATACGTGCCTTGCTGCCCCTACTGTCATTGGGAAAGGACACTGCAAGATTGAACCCAAAGCTAAGCACTTCTCCCATTGCAAGAAAAACAATCTAGTTGGTTAAGCCAAACCGATAGTTCAAATAGAATTACAAAGATATCAAATCACGCATAAAAGAATTCAGAGGAGATTCAAATAATATTCATAGATAAGCTGACCATAAATCCACGATTCATAGGATCTCGGCAAACACACCGCAAGAGAGTATTACATCGAATTGATCTTCAAGAACATTGAGGAGAACATGGTATTGAGAATCAAAGAGAGAGAAGAAGACATCTAGCTACTAGCTATGGACCCGTAGGTTTGAGGTAAACTACTCATGCTTCATCGCAAGGGCAATAGAGTTGATGTAGAAGCCCTCCGTGATTGAATCCCCCTCCGGTAGGAGGCTGGAAAAGGCCCCTAGATGGGATCTCACGGGTACAGAAGGTTGCGGCGGTGGAAAAGTGTTTTCATGGATGCCTATGTTGGTTTGGGGATATATGGGAATATATAGGCGGATAAATTAGGCCATGGAGTGCATGAGGGGCCGACAAGGGTGAGGGGCACTCCCTCTATCCTTGTGGACGCCTCGTGGCTCTTCTGACTTCATCTCCAAGTCTCCTGGTTGTCTTCTGGTCCAAGAAAAATCATCGCAAAGGTTTTATTCCGTTTGGACTCTGTGTGGTATTCCTTTTTTGCGAAACTCAAAAACAAGGAAAAACATGAACTAGCACTAGGCTCTAGATCTATAGGTTACTCCTAAAAATAATGTAAAATAGCATATAAATGCATATAAAATATACAAAACAGATAATACAATAGCATGGAACAATCAAAAATTATAGATACGTTGGAGATGTATCACCCCCACTCACTTTCTTGTAAATACAGGCTTCACTGTAAGTCTGTATAAACCATATGCTTTGATCACCTCATCAAAGCATATATTCCAACTCCGAGATGCTTGCACCAGTCCATAGATGGATTGCTGGAGCTGGCACACTTTGTTAGCACCTTTAGGATTGACAAAACCTTTTGGTTGCATCATATACAACTCTTCTTTAAGATATCCATTAAGGAATGCAGTTTTGACATCCATTTTACAGATTTCATAATTACAAAATGTGGCGATTGCTGACATGATTTGGACTGACTTAAGCATCGCTACGGGTGAGAAGTTCTCATCGTAGTCAACCCCTTGAACTTGTCGAAAACCTTTTGCGATAAGTCGACTTTGTAGATGGTGACATTGCCATCAATGTTTGTCTTCTTCTTGAAGATCCATTTGTTCTCAATGACTTGCCGATCATCGGGCAAATCCATCAAAGTCCACACTTTGTTCTCATACATGGATCCTATCTCATATTTCATGTCCTCAAGCCATTTATTGGAATCTGGGCTTATCATAGCTTCTTCATAGTTTGTAGGTTCGTCATGGTCTAGTAACATGAATTCTAGGACAAGATTACCATACCACTCTGGTGTGGAACATGCTCTGTTCGACCTACGAGGTCCAGTAGTAACTTGATCTGAAGTTTCATGATCATCATCATTAGCTTCCTCTCTAGTTGGTGTATGCATCACGGGAACAAATTTCTGTGATGTGCTACTTTCCACATTGAGAGAAGGTACAATTACCTCATCAGGTTCTACTTTCCTCCCACTCACTTCTTTTGGGAGAAACTCCTTCTCTAAATTTTTTCCATTCTTGGCAACAAAGATCTTGCCTTTGGATCTGTGGTAGAAGGTGTACCCAATTGTTTCCTTAGGGTATCCTATGAAGACGCACTTCTCCGATTTGGGTTCGAGCTTATCAGGCTGAAGCCTTTTGACATAAGTGTCGCAACCCCAAACTTTAAGAAACGACAACTTAGGTTTCTTGTCAAACCACATTTCATAAGGTGTTGTCTCAACAGATTTAGACGGTGCCCTATTTAACGTGAATGCAGCTGTCTCTAATGCATAACACCAAAACGATAGTGGTAAATGGTAAGAGACAACATAGATCACACCATATCTAATAAAGTACGGTTACGACATTCAGACACACCATTACGTTGTGGTGTTCCAGGTGGCATGAGTTGTGAAACTATTCCACATTGATTTAAATGAAGGCCAAACTCGTAACTCAAATATTCACCTCCATGATCAGATCGTAGAAACTTTATTTTGTTATTACGATGATTCTCCACTTCACTCTGAAATTCTTTGAACTTTTCAAATGTTTCAGACTTGTGTTCATTAAGTAGATATACCCATATCTATGCAAATCATATGTGAAGGTTAGAAAATAATGATACCCGCCGCATGCCTCAACACTCATTGGACCGCATACATCGGTATGTATTATTTCCAATAAGTCATTGGCTCGCTCCATTGTTCCACAGAACGGAGTTTTAGTCATCTTGCCCATGAGGCATGATTCGCAAGTATCAAATGATTCATAATCAAGTGATTCCAAAAATCCATCTGCATGGAGTTTCTTCATGTGCTTTACACCAATATGACCTAAACGGCAGTGCCACAAATATGTTGCACTATCATTATCAACTTTGCATCTTTTGGCATCAATATTATGAATATGTGTACCACTACGATCGAGATTCAATAAACCATTTACATTGGGTGTATGACCATAGAAGGTTTTATTCATGTAAACAGAACAAGAATTATTCTCCGACTTAAATAAATAACCGTATTGCAATAAACATGATCCAATCATATTCATGCTCAACGCAAACACCAAATAACATTTATTTAGGTTCAACACTAATCCCGAATGTAGAGGGAGTGTGCAATGGTGATCTTATCAACCTTGGAATCACTTCCAACACACATCATCACCTCACCCTTAGCTAGTCTCTGTTCATTCTACAACTTCTGCTTTGAGTCACTAATCTTAGCAACTGAACTAGTATCAAATACCCAGGGGCTACTACGAACACTAGTAAGGTACACATCAATAACCTGTATATCAAATATACCTTTGTTCACTTTGCCATCCTTCTTATACGCTAAATGTTTTGGGTAGTTCCGCTTCCAGTGACCATTTCCTTTGTAGTAGAAGTACTCAGTTTCAGGCTTGGCTACAACTTTGGGTTTCTTCCCGGGAGTGGCAACTTCCTTGCCATTCTTCTTGAAGTTCCCTTTCTTTCCCTCTGCCCCTTTTCTTGAAACTTGTGGTCTTGTTAACCATCAACACTTGATGCTCTTTCTTGATTTCTACCTTCGCCGATTTTAGCATCGCGAAGAGCTCGGGAATCATTTTCGTCATCCCTTGCATATTATAGTTCATCACAAAGTTCTAGTAGCTTGGTGATAGTGACTACAGAACTCTGTCAATCACTATCTTATGTGGAAGATTAACTCCCACTTGATTCAAGAGATTGTAGTACCCAGACATTCTAAGCACATGCTCACTGGCTGAGCTATTCTCCTCCATCTTATAGGCAATGTAGTTGTCAGAGGTCTCATACCTCTCGACACGGGCATGAGTCTGAAATACCAATTTAAGCTGTTGGAATATCTCATATGCTCTGTAGCGTTCAAAATGTTTTTAAAGTCCCGGTTCTAAGCCATAAAGCATGGCGCAATAAACTATTAAGTAGTCATCATATCGAGCTTGCAAAACGTACATAACGCCAGCATCTGCTCCTGCAACAGGTTCGTCACCTAGTGGTGCATCAAGGACATAATTCTTTTTGCAGCAATGAGGATAATCCTCAGTTCATGGACCCAATCTGCATCATTGCTACTATCATCTTTCAACTTAGTTTTCTCTAGGAACATATCAAAAATACAGGGAGCTATTTCACGAGCTATTGATCTACAACATAGATAAGCAGAACCATGATAAATTAAGTCCAATTAATCAAATTACTTAAGAACTCCCACTTAGATAGACATCCCTCAAGTCATCTAAATGATACGTGATCCAAATCAACTAAACCATGTCTGATCATCACGTGAGATGGAGTAGTCATCAATGGTGAACATCTCTATGTTGATCATATCTACTATATGATTCACGTTCGACCTTTCGGTCTCCAGTGTTCCGAGGCCATGTCTGTACATGCCAGGCTCGTTAAGTCCAACCCGAGTATTCTGCATGTGCAAACTGTCTTGCACCCGTTGTATGTGAACGTAGAGTCCATCACACCTGATCATCACATGGTGTCTCAACACGACGAACTGTCGCAACGATGCATACTCAGGGAGAACCGTTATACCTTGAAATTTTAGTTAAGGGATCATCTTATAATGCTACCGCCGTACTAAGCAAATAAGATGCATAAAAGATAAACATCACATGCAATCAAAATATGTGACATGATATGGCCATCATCATCTTGTGCTTTTGATGTCCATCTCCAAAGCATCGTCATGATCTCCATCGTCACCGGCTCGACACCTTGATCTCCATCGTAGCGTCATGGTCGTCTCGCCAACTATTGCTTCTACAACTATCGCTAATGCATAGTGATAAAGCAAAGCAATTACATCGCATTTGCATTTAATACAATAAAGAGACAACCATAAGGCTCCTGCCGGTTGTCAGATATCTTACAAAACATGATCATCTCATACAGTAACGTTTATCACATCATGTCTCACTACAAAAAAATACACATCCGTGACATTTTGGGCCAAACGATTTTTTTTCTGTCATACACATGACACTTCTATGACGATAATTGTGACAAAACCCGGTATCATCATAGATGTGGTGGGCTCCTACTTCTATGACAAAAAATCATGACAGAAAATGGGCTTTTCGTCCTGGGCGGGCCGGAGACGCAGCTGCCTGACATTCTTTGGGCCGTCCATGACGGAAAAAACCATGGTAGAAGCAAGGGGGAGGAAAAATTCGGGGAGTTCCCGGTTACGGTGGGAGGTCGGGGGCCGAGTGATGCGCGTTTCTCTCGTACACGTACGCGCGTGTGTGCGAGGCGTTGGCTCTAACTGAACCCGAGCGATTGCACTGCAGGCTACGCGTTACTGAACCCGAGTGATCGATCGATGGCTGTTAACTGAATCCGATCAAGCGATTCCTTCGCTACTGCTGCTAACTGAAGCCGATCGATTGGATGAACAGTGAGCGTTGCGGGGGGGGGGGGGGGGGGGGGTGGACGAACAGTGAGTGGTGGCGTTGCCTCTGGATGAACAGGACCCCGTGGTGTTGAGGGCTGGATGAACAGTAGACGGTGGAGGGGTGGTTGAACATGACCCCATGGTGTGGAGGGCTGGATGAATAGTAGACGGTGGAGGGGTGCCCGTGGAGGGTTGGTTGAACAGTAGTCGGTGGAGTAGCGCGCGGTGGAGGCTGGATGAATAGGAGCCTGTGGAGGCTGGAGGAGGTCGACGGTAGCCCGTGGAGGCTGGAGGAGGTCCACGGAGGAGATGAACAGTATCCCGTGGAGTCTCGTTTTGCGGTACGCCACACCCCTCCCGATGAACAGGACCCCCGTTTCAACCGTAGGAGGTCTGTTTCGTCCATTTTGCGGTATGCCACACCCCTCCCGATCAACAGGACCCCCGTTTCGACCATAGGAGGTCCATTTCCTCCATTTTGTGGTACGCCACACCCCTCCCGATCAACAGGACCCCCGTTTCGACCGTAGGAGGTCCGTTTCCTCCGTTTTGCGGTACGCCACACCCCTCCTGATCAATAGGACCCCGTTTCGAACGTAGGAGGCCCGTTTCCTCCGTTGTGCGGTATGCCAGGCCTCGTTTCCATCGCCTGTTCCATCCAAGCCCTCCCGATGAACACGACCACGCATTCCATTCCGACCCAGCCGATTGGCTCCCACGCGTTCCGTTGCCTCCTGATGAACACGACGCATTCCGTTGCCTCCCCATGAACACGACGCATTCAGTTGCCTCCCCATGAACACGACGACGATGCTGTTTCTCCGTTCCGACCCAGCCATGTACACAAGCCCTGGCCCTACGTATGCGCGAGTAGGCATTCGAGACCCCGCCCGTATGTACACATACGTGGCCGTATTTTCTTTCTTGCACCCTGGCCGATGTACGTACGTGTACATGCTACGTGCGCGCCTCTACTATGACACGTGCGTGCCACTACATCCACCAGTATATATGTATGTACATGTTCGCGACCAGAATGACAATGCTACGTACGCTTCGACCAGGTGGGTCCCGACTATCAGGCACTTCCTTGCGTGCGAAGATGTAGCTGGTGGGTCCCAGCTGTCAGGGGGCGAATCGTTTTTTTGCCTGGACGCACTTCCTTGCGTGCGAAGATGTAGCTGGTGGGTCCCAACAGTCAGGGGGGCGAATCATTTTTTTTCGGACGCACTTCCTTGCGTGCGAAGATGTAGCTGGTGGGTCCCAGCAGTCAGGGGGAAATGTTTTTTTTGCAAAATACAGTGACCCGTCCGATGGGTCCCCGCTGTCAGGTGGAGGAATCATTATTTTGCGCGTAATAAGGAGGCACTTCATTGTTGCGGCCGTGGACCCAGCTATCAGCCTCTCCATGTATAGTCCACGTCCAATGGAAGTCGTTCCTTGACCACGTTGACCACGCTGCGCCGAGAGCACCACGGGGGTGGACAACAACGAGGACTAGGAAGGGGAGGACTTGGAGCCAGGGAATACGCAGCAGTGGATGCCCACGCGAAGAGGAGTGCGAGGGTTCACTGGTTCGACTGCGGTGTGAGGCTGCTGTCGCCGCAGAATAACAGGGGGTGTGGGTGAGTAGAGGGATGGCCTGGCCAGCGGTGGGAGTAGTAGGGACGGTGAGGCCTCCGCGGCATCACAGCCGGCCACAGGAGGCAGGAGCACGCGGCACGACCGGCGCTGGTTTGGGCGGCTCGAGCAAGAAGACCAGAGGTTGAAGAAGCACTACGGCCGTTGGATGAACATCGTACGGTAACACGAGCTAGAATCGTTCATATTGACTAAGTTGACAAAGCCCTCCGTCCCCGTCAACTTGGTAGGCCCACAAGTCAGCCTCCCACTATGCTGGGTTCCAGCTGGCAGGGGGAATATTTATTTTTTTGTGCGTAATAAGGAGGCACTTCCTTGCGTGCGAAGATACCTGGTGGGTCCGACATGTCAGCGGGGGGCACATTATTTTGGCGAAATACAGAGGCCCTTCCGGTGGGTCCCAGATGTCAGGTGGAGGAATCATTATTTTGCGCGTAATAAGGAGGCATTTCCTTGTGTGCAGCCGTGGACCCAGCTGTCAGCCTCTCCACGCACAGTCTACTTCCGATGGTGTCGTTCGTTGACCACGTTGATCACGCCGCGCTGAGCGCATCCAAGGTGGTGGACGACGGCGAGGACCCGGACAGCAATGAGCCAGAGATGGGACGACGCGGGAGTAGAGTCGCAGACGGAGAGTGATACGTCCATTTTGCATCATGCTTTTATATCAATATTTATTGCATTATGGGCTGTTGTGTAACGCCCCAAGACCGATGTGCCAGGTGTCCTCCAGTTATTCGCTGTTGTTGCCTTGTCTTTGCTTGCGTGTCATGCATTGCATATCATGTCATCATGTGCATTTCTTTTGCATACATGTTTGTCTCATGCATCCGAGCATTTTCCCCGTTGTCCGTTTTGCAATCCGGCGCTCCTATGTCACCCAGTGTCTCTTTCTACCTCTTTTCGTGTGCGGGTGTTAAACATTTTCGGATTGGACCGAGACTTGCCATGCGGCCTTGGTTTACTACCGGTAGACCGCCTGTCAAGTTTCGTGCCATTTGGACTTCGTTTGATACTCCAACGGTTAACCGAGGGACCGAAAAGGCCTCGTGTGTGTTGCAGCCCAACACCCTTCCAATTTGGCCCAAAACCCTCCTAAACCTCCCCCATCATCTCGGTCATTCGATCACGATCGCGTGGCTGAAAACCGCACCTCATTTGGACTCTCCTAGCTCCCTGTACCTATAAATATGTGGCTCTCCCCGAAATTTTCGCGCAGATCTAACCCTAGTCTTCTTCATCCTCGCGCCGCCGGACACGTCCGCGCTGAGTCGAACATGTCCGCCAACACGTCACCCGGACCAATCAGAGAAGGCCACGTCACCTTCCCCGCCGCCGCAGCCAACCAGGCGCCGCCACCTCAGCGCGCGGCCGGCTCCTCTCTCTCCCCGCTCCCGCTGCGGCCCGCAGAGCCCGCGGCCGGCCTGCCCGAGCCGCCCTGGGCTAGATCCGCGCCGCCGAGCCCGCGCGTCGCCGCCCTTCGTCCCGCGCGTCGCCGAGCCACCGCTTCGGCCGCCGCCGCCCATCTCCGGCGAGGGTCGCCGCCTCCAGCGCCACCTCCATCCGGCGCTGCTCCGCCGCCCCTTCCCGCCGGCGCGGCTCCGCCGCCCCGCCGCTTTGAGCTCGCCTCGCCGCCGTCCTACTCCAGCTCCCGAACACCGCCAAGCTCGCTAGAGCTCCGCCGCCTCGCCGTCCTTCGTTGGTCGGCGCCTGCCACCACCATCCGCGCCGCCCTTCGCCGTCGTTCGTCGCCGGATTCCGCTCCGGCCAGATCCGGAGGAGTGGGATGAGATCCACTACTCCCCCCAACCAGACACCCTCGTCCCCGTTCCGTACCGCGGCGTCCCGGATATCCTCGCCCCGTTGACTTTTCGAGAGGTGAAATATGTCTAAGTCCCCAGATCTGCTATGTTTTTATGCAATCTTCATCATATCATAACTCTGTCATCGTAGCTCCGATTTGTGCTTGTAGCATATCAAAATGTTCGCCTCGACGAGTACATCATTTCATCTCATTGCATAATTTTCATTTGAGCTCATTTTGTTGCCCGAAATGCTGTTGGAAGAAGGCTATGTGGTGAATTTGTCAGATCTGTTTCATCAAATAGCTATTTGTCATTTTTGCGATGATTAATGTGTGCATGCTATGATCCTGAGCTCTACATGTGTTTTGTCATATGCCATGCCATCTTTACAGAGGTTCTTGACATGTATTTTTGTGATATTTGTGGTGACTAGCACAAGCTTGCAAAGTAGCGTAATCGGTAATGCTGATTTCAGGGACTTAGAATTTCACCAAGTCCTTGTCCTGATTTTGTCGTTATGCCATATGTTCATGTTGTTTCCTAGTGATCCGTTCCTCTTTTGAGGATGATCAGTAAGGATGTTTTGTTAACATTGTGGTGATCTATCCATCCATGTCTTTGTTTGCATTTATGGACCACCCTAGCTTGAGTCAATCGAGCTCTACTTTTGCTATATCATGAATCCTGGCAGATTGTTGACATGTTTAGCGATTTTGCTGAGGATGTTGCTATTGATCCGTGCATGCTATGTTGTTGTTATTGCCATGTATAACTTCTATGCCATGTATTCTTGATGGGTGTATGCTTAGTTTGTCATGCCATGCTCTGTAGTGAGTGCATCAATCTCATAAACATGCCTACTCGTTAACTGATTTGCATGCTCCAGTTTTTCACTAAGTCTGAATCTGGTTATGTTTTTGCCATGTTCACATGCTTGCAATTGCATTTTCTGATCCCTTTTGGCTCAAGGTCACTAAGGGACTTTTGTTAAGTGCTTTGAGTACCTTCATGCCATGCCTTGCTTTGCCATGTTACGTTCCTGTAGCATGTAGTTTTCATGCTCTAAATTGTGCTTCCTGATGTTAAATTCCAGACTTGTGTTAATTTCACTAAGTCTGAAACCTGTTATCATTTGCACTTTTGCCATGCTTGTTTGAACCTGTTAATGGATGAATTAGCCGTAGCTCAGTGTTCATCTTTTGTCAAGCTTCATGAGTGGATCCCTGCCATGTATTTTGTTGCCATGTTTGAGTGTTGTAGCATGTTGTTCTTGATGCATTATATGGCTACTTGCTGATTATCGCAGACCGGTGCCATATTTGTTTTGCTTGCCATTTCCAAACCGTGCATCCGATTCCGGTGATCTTTATATCGATTTCAACCGAAGTCACCTCACCTTTCTAGTGGCACTCTTGGATTTCCAAGTTGAGGCCAGGTTCAATCATTCCTGTCCAAATCATGCATATGCATCACATATCGCATCCCGCATATCATACCATGTTCGCGTGTGGTTTGTTTACTATGTTGTGTGCTTCTTTCCGGTGTTGCTTCTTCGGGTTGGTTCCGATAACGTCGCGTTTGTGAGGACCCATTTGACTATGTCCGTTTGTCTTCTTCATGGACTCGTTCTTCTTCCTTGCGGGATTTCAGGCAAGATAACTGTACCCTCAAAATCACTTCTATCTTTGCTTGCTAGTTGCTCGCTCTTTTGCTATGCCTATGCCGCGATACCTACCACTTACTTATCATGCCTCCTATATTGTTGAGCCAAGCCTCTAACCCACCTTGTCCTAGCAAACCGTTGTTTGGCTATGTTACCGCTTTGCTCAGCCCCTCTTATAGCGTTGTTAGTTGCAGGTGAAGATTGGAGCTTGTTCCATGTTTGGAACATGGATATTTTGTTGGGATATCACAATATCTCTTATTTAATTAATGCATCTATATACTTGGTAAAGGGTGGAAGGCTCAGCCTCATGCCTGGTGTTTTGTTCCACTCTTGCCGCCCTAGTTTCCGTCATATCGGTGTTATGTTCCCGGATTTGCGTTCCTTACGCGGTTGGGTTATAATGGGAACCCCTTGACAGTTCGCCTTGAATAAAAATCCTCCAGCAAGGCCCAACCTTGGTTTTACCATTTGCACTAACAACCTATAACCTTCCCTTGGGTTTTCGCGAGCCCGAGGGTCTTCTTTATTTTAAACCCCCCGGGCCAGCGCTCCTCTGAGTGTTGGTCCGAAACGGGCATCCTGTGGGGCCACCTCGGGGCAACTCGAGGGTTGGTTTTACTCGTAGCTTGACCTATCCGGTGTGCCCCGAGAACGAGATATGTGCAGCTCCTATCGGGATTTGTCGGTGCATCGGGCAGCTTTGCTGGTCTTGTTTTACCTGTCGAATGTCTTGTAACCGGGATTCCGAGTCTGATCGGGTCTTCCCGCTAGAAGGAATATCCTTCGTTGACCGTGAGAGCTTGTGATGGGCTAAGTTGGGACACCCCTGCAGGGATTGAACTTTCGAAAGTCATGCCCGCGGTTATGGGCAGATGGGAATTTGTTAATGTCCGATTGTAGAAAACCTGAAGTTGATCTTAATTAAAATACATCAACCGCGTGTGTAACCGTGATGGTCTCTTCTCGGCAGAGTCCGGGAAGTGAACACGATGTTGGAGTTATGCTTGACGTAGGTTGTTCTAGGATCACTTCTTGATCATAGTTTCTCGTCCGTGCTTTGCCTTCTCTTCTCGCTCTCGTTTGCGTATGTTAGCCACCATATGTGCTAGTCGCTTGCTGCAGCTCCACCTCATACCTTTTACCCTTCCTATAAGCTTAAATAGTCTTGATCGCGAGGGTGTGAGATTGCTGAGTCCCCGTGACTCACAGATACTTCCAAAACCAGCTTGCAGGTGCCGTTGAACCGTGCAGGTGACACAGCCAAGCTCAAGGAGGAGCTCGATGAAGATCTTGTCCTTTGTGTTGTTTCGTTCTAGTTGATCAGTAGTGGAGCCCAGTCGGGGTCGATCGGGGATCTGTGTAGCATTTGGGGTAGTCTTCTTTTATTTTGGTTCTGTACTCGGACCTTGATTGTATTTGGTTGTTGTAATCCTTTATTCATGTAATTGTGTGAAGTGGCGAGTGTAAGCCAACTATGTATCTATTTCCCTTATGTATTACATGGGATGTGTGAAGATTACCTCACTTGCGACATTTCTTTCAATGTGGTTATGCCTCTAAGTCGTGCTTCGACACGTGGGAGATATAGCCGCATCGAGGGCGTTACATGTTGTTACACATTATGTCACAATACTTATGCCTATTCTCTCTTATTTTACAAGGTTTACATAAAGAGGGAGAATGCCGGCAGCTGGGATTCTGGCTGGAAAAGGAGCAAATATTAGAGACCTATTCTGCACGGCTCCAAAAGTCCTGAAACTTCACGGATGATGTTTTCCAAATATATAAAAAACATTGAGCGCAAGAACTTCACCAGGGGGGCCACACCCTGCCCACGAGGGTGGGGGGAGTGCCCTACCCCCTGGGCGCGCCCCCCTACCTCGTGGGCCCCCTGGTGGCCCTCGGGTGACCATCTTCTGCTATATGGACTCTTTCGATGGGAAACAAATCATAAGCCATCTTCTTGGACGAAACTCCACCGCCACAAGGTGGAACCTTGGCGGAACCAATCTAGGGTTTTGGCGGGGCTGTTCTGCAGGGGAAACTTCCCTCCCGGAGGGGGAAATCACCGCCTTCGTCATCCCCAACTCTCCTCTCATTGGGAGAGGGAAATCTCCATCAACATCTTCGTCAGCACCATCTCATCTCAAAACCCTAGTTTATCTCTTGTATCCGATTCTTGTCTCCAAGTCCGGGATTGGTGCTAGTAGGTTGCTAGTAGTGTTAATTACTCCTTGTAGTTGATGCTAGTTGGTTTAATTGGTGGAAGATCATATGTTCAGATCCTATATGCACATTAATACCCCTCTGATTTTGAACATGTTTATGCTTTGTGAGTAGTTACTTTTGTTCCTGAGGACATGGGAGAAGTCTTGCTATTAGTAGTCATGTGAATTTGGTATTCGTTCGATATTTTGATGAGATGTATGTTGTCTCTCCTCTAGTGGTGTTATGTGAACGTCGACTACATGACACTTCACCATTGTTTGGGCCTAGAGGAAGGCATTGGGAAGTAATAAGTAGATGATGGGTTGCTAGAGTGACAGAAGCTTAAACCCTAGTTTATGCGTTGCTTCGTAAGGGGCTGATTTGGATCCATATGTTTCATGCTATGGTTAGGTTTACCTTAATACTTTTGTTGTATTTGTGGATGCTTGCAATAGAGGTTAATCATAAGTGGGATGCTTGTCCAAGTAAGGGCAGCACCCAAGCACCGGTCCACCCACATACCAAATTATCAAAGTACCGAACGCGAATCATATGAACGTGATGAAAACTAGCTTGACGATATTCCCATGTGTCCTCGGGAGCGCTTTACATCATATAAGAGTTTGTCCAGGCTTGTCCTTTGCTGCAAAAAGGATTGGGCCACCTTGCCGTACCTTATTTACTTTTGTCACTTGTTGCTCATTACAAATTATCTTCTCACAAAACTATCTGTTACCACTTATTTCAGTACTTGCAGAGAATACATTGCTGGAAACCGCTTATCATTTCCTTTTGCTCCTCGTTGGGTTCGACACTCTTACTTATCGAAAGGACTACAATAGATCCCCTATACTTGTGGGTCATCAAGACTCTTTTCTGGCGCCGTTCCCGAGGAGTGAAGCGCCTTTGGTAGGTGGAATTTGGTAAGGAAAAATTTATATAGTGTGCTGAAATTTACTGTCACTTGTTACTATGGAAAGTAATCCTCTGAGGGGCTTGTTTGGGGTATCTTCACCCCGACCAGTAGAGCAAAGAGTTGCTCCTCAACCTACTGAAAATGAAAATGATTGCTTTGAAATTCCTTTGGGTATGGTAGAAAAACTGCTAGCTAATCCTTTGAAATTCCGAGACCGATGTGCCAGGTGTCCTCCAGTTATTCGCTGTTGTTGCCTTGTCTTTTGCTTGCGTGTTGCATCTTGCCATGTCATCATCCGCTTTGCATCATCATGTTTTCAAAACTTGCATCCGTCCCGGTCTCCTCGTTCCCTCCGTTGTCCGTTCTGAGCCCAGACACACTTGCACGCGCCCGCGGCATGTCCGAAATATTATTTTATAAGTGGCCGGAAAATGTTCTCGGAATGAGATGAAAGTTGGCGT
The DNA here is from genome assembly GCF_018294505.1 of Triticum aestivum. Lineage (NCBI taxonomy): Eukaryota > Viridiplantae > Streptophyta > Magnoliopsida > Poales > Poaceae > Triticum > Triticum aestivum. The sequence continues at coordinate 313,700,586 of NC_057806.1, read as the reverse complement.
GTGGTATTTTTATAGTGTAGATAGGCAGCCTGCCAAGTTTCATCACATTTGGAGTTCGTTTGATAGCCCAACGGATAACTACAGCAGCAGTATAGCGGGTCTAACGTCAAACGTTTTCGGTCTCCGGAAATAGTCGCCGGGCCTCTCTCTCTCTCTCTCTCTCTCTCTCTTCTCTCCTCTCAGCCCGAGGCCTTCTGCACAGCCCACAACCTCCACCTAGTCCCCCCCCCGCCCGGAGCCGTCCGATCGTGATCCGAGGGTCCGAAAACGGATGAGAACCCCTAACCCTAGACCCCTGCCTATTTAAGAAGCCCCCCTTGCCATTTTTGGGTGCCCCTAGCCTTCCCCTACCCTCAGCCACCGCATCCCCCTCGAAAACCGCACCACCAGCCAGATCCATCCACCTCCTCCTCGTTTTCCGACGCTCCCCACCTCCACCTCGCCACTTGGCGCATGGCCATTGGCTGCACCGCCACTCAGCGCCGCCCGTGGCCAGTGGCAAGCCGCCACGTCGCCTCCCCGCGCCCCACATCGCCTCGGTCCCTGCCAAGCCCATCCGAGGCCTGCCCCGGGCCGTTCTGGGCCGAGGCGCCCGCACCGCGCCGCCGTCCCTGACCAGGGTCGAGAGAGCCCGATGCTCCCTCCCGCTCGTGCCCGTCGCTGGAATCGCCTCGCACCGCGCCGGGATGAACTTCGGCGACCAGGAGCTGCCGCCGGTGACCCCAGGCAAGATCCGTCTCTCTCCTTTCCTCTGTGCTCCCTCTCCCTCATGTCTCTCTCTCCCGCGCAGGGCGCCATCGCAGATGAAGTTCCAGTCGCCCTCGCCTCGTTGACCTTCGCAGAAGTCCACCACCTTCGCCGCTCATCTCCCTGACCGTCCTCGTCGTCAGATCCGATGCCCCAAGGCTGGATCCATTCATCCCTGACCTCGCCGGAGCTCTTCCCCGCCACGCCATCATTCCACATCGCTGGCGGGTGCCGCCATGCCTGGTTCTGCCTCTGCATCGAGTAGAGGAGGACGGCGACCCCCAGCACCGTTCGCCTCCACGCGTGGGCCAGCCGGGCCATGCGAGGCCCAGTTCCGCGCCAGCGCCTGCGTGGGCCACGACCCAGTTGAGGCCATCCGCTGCTCCCTTCTCTGCCCGAACGGGCCTTGGGCCAGGGTGAGCCGCCTACAGCCCCTGTGCACTGTGGGGCTTGTCCCAGATTCGGCCCACGCCATTTTTTCCCGTTCTGCTAATTTGCCCATTTATCCAGAGACTGCAGTTTTTCAGAAAACCCATTTAGGTTCATGCATATAATAACTTCACAACCGTGCATTGGATCTAAATAAATTATATATGAAACTTGCTTAGAATTTCATCTAGTTTCATAATATGCAACTTTCATCCATGTTTGAAATGTTTAAAATGTTGTTTGGTTAAATTTGCTCCTATGCTATGTTAAAATGTTTTAATTCATATCTATTAAACCGTAGCTCGGTTTTAAATAAATTATATATGTAAATGGGGTGGAAAAATGCCTAGTTTAACATGGTGACATTGCTTTGCATGTTTAGCAATATAAAATATGGTTTAGGGCAGAACAGTTCCAAAACCTAAAATATGCACATGAGGAGTTTCTGGACTTGTTGTTTGTTGTTCCGGCCTCATTTAAACGTGCCTAGATAGGTAGTTTTCTTTATGCTTCACCTCTTGCCATGCTAACCAACATTTAATATTGTTGAGTACCTAACCGAGAGTGAATTAAATAATTGATGTGGTGTTCCATAAATATGCAACAGCGTTGCATATTGAGCTCCACTTAATTTGTAGGTTTGCTTGTGCACTTTGCCATGCCATGCTTCATCAAACCGGACATGCATCATAATTGTTAGTGCATCATGCCATGTTTATGTGGTGGTTGTTTACTATGTTGTTTGCTTCTTTCTGGTGTGCTTCTTCGAGTTGGTTTCGATAACGTCGTGTTTTGAGAATCCGTTCGACTACGTCTGTTTGTCTTCTTCATGGGCTCGTTCTTCTTCCTTGCGGGATTGCAGGCAAGATGACCATACCCTCGAAATCACTTCTATCTTTGCTTGCTAGATGCTCGCTCTTTTGCTATGCCTATGCTACGATAACTACCACTTGCTTATCATGCCTCCCATATTGTTAAGCCAAGCCTCTAACCCACCTTGTCCTAGCAAACCGTTGTTTGGCTATGTTACCGCTTTTCTCAGCCCCTCTTATAGCGTTGTTAGTTGCAGGTGAAGATTGAAGTTTGTTCCTTGTTGGAACATGGAGATGTTGTTCCTTGTTGGAACATGTTTACTTGTTGGGATATCACAATATCTCTTATTTAATTAATGCATCTATATACTTGGTAAAGGGTGGAAGGCTCGGCCTTATGCCTGGTGTTTTGTTCCACTCTTGCCGCCCTAGTTTCCGTCATATCGGTGTTATGTTCCCGGATTTTGCGTTCCTTACACGGTTGGGTTATAATGGGAACCCCTTGACAGTTTGCCTTGAATAAAACTCTTCCAGCAAGGCCCAACATTGGTTTTACGATTCTCCACCTAGCCTTTTTCTTTCCCTTGGGTAGGCCTGCCCAAGGGTCATCTTTATTAAACCCCCGGGCCAGTGCTCCTCTGAGTGTTGGTCCAACCCAGAGCACCGTGCGGGGCCGTCCCTTGGCAACTTGGGTTACGTTGGCTCCCGTATGCTTAGCTTATCCGGTGTGCCCTGATAACGAGATATGTGCAGCTCCTATCGGGATTTGTCGGCACAGCGGGTGGTCTTGCTGGACTTGTTTTACCATTGTCGAGGATGTCTTGTAACCGGGATTCCGAGCCTGATCGGGTCTTCCCGCTAGAAAGAATATCCTTCGTTGACCGTGAGAGCTTGTGATGGGCTAAGTTGGGACACCCATGCAGGGATTGGAACTTTCAAAAGCCGTGCCTGCGGTTATGGGCAGATGGGAATTTGTTAATGTCCAGTTGTAGAAAACCTGAAGTTGACTTTAATTAAAATACATCAACCGCGTGTGTTACCGTGATGGTCTCCTCTCGGCGGGGTCCGGGAAGTGAACACGGTGTTGGAGTAATGTTTGACGTAGGTTGTTCTAGGATCACTTCTTGATCATAGCTTCTCGACCGTGCTTTTCCTCCTCTTCTCGCTCTCATTTGCGTATGTTAGCCACCATATATGCTAGTCGCTTGCTGCAGCGCCACCTCATACCTTTTACCTAACCATAAGCTTAAATAGTCTTGATCGCGAGGGTGTAAGATTGCTGAGTCCCCGTGACTCACAGATACTTCCAAAACCAGCTTGCAGGTGCCAATGTTACCGAGTTGGTGACGCAACCAAGCTCAGGAGGAGCTCGATGAAGATCTTGTCCTTTGTGTTGTTTCGTTCTAGTTGGTCAGTACTGGAGCCCAGTTGGGGTCGATCGGGGATCTGTGTAGCATTTGGGGTAGTCTTCTTTTATTTTGGTTCCGTAGTCGGACCTTGATTGTATCTGGTTGATGTAATGTTTTATTCATGTATTGTGTGAAGTGGTGATTGTAAGCCAACTATGTATCTCTGTCCCTTATGTATTACATGGGTTGTGTGAAGATTACCTCACTTGCGACATTGATTTCAATGCGGTTATGCCTCTAAGTCGTGCTTCGAAACGTGGGAGATATAGCCGCATCGAGGGCGTTACAAGTTGGTATCAGAGCCTTCCCTGACCTTAGGAGCCCCCTGCTTGATCGAATCGCTGGCGTTGTTGAGTCTAGAAAAATGTTTTTAAGTCTTTAGTATTATATATATCGGAGAGTTAGGAATTCTTTTTACTCCTCAGTCCCTTCGTCGCTCTGGTGAGGCATCCTGACGTAGAGTTTCGACTCTTCTCTTCTCAAATTTCACTAAAAAAATTAGGATCACGTGGGTATCTTGGAATCATTCCTATGGTTTTGTGACGAGAACATTGTTCTTGGTGGCTCCTGACATTTAGGGGTTGTGGCAGTGTCCCGGGGAGTTGAGCTCCGAGGTGTTGTCGTCACAATTTTATCATTGCAGTTCTGGAATACCTGATATTAGTTTCACCGACATCGAAAATCTCTTTTATGCAGTTGTTGGTGAGATAACCTCGACGCCACCCAGTACTGGGGCGGGAGTTCGGGAGTATTGCCATAACTCGTATAACAAATGCTTTTCGAAGGTTGAGGTAAATGATTTTCGAAGGTTTCTTGGTTATGTGTTGAAGGATGGATACAACTGGATGTAGGATTTGCTAGCTTTGGGTGAGATATTATGCTTCCCCTGTATCCCCAACACCTGATTGCATAACCGGGAGAATTTCGGGAGTTTATAAGTGGGAATTCAAGTAGCTCTTAGGATATCTTTCCGACAGATGTATGATATGAAATTGGGGTTCGACGTCTAGTGGTCCGCCTATCCACGGTTGGTTTTACAGTGGTCTCGTTGTGTCTTAAAGAGTCCTTGGCTATGCCAACTCGGGGACGCTTCGTATGTCATGTGCACTGCCTTGTACATGATGATGATGTACGATCGAGCCCGTGTAGGCCCCACCACAAAAACTTCGGACGAAATCTCTATCATATGTTTGTTCCGGCTTATTCTGCAAGCCAATCCTTTGTTTTGTTTTGAGTTGTGGTATTCGAGTTGCTTCAATGTCAAATATTGATTCCATACCTTCCCCCAAATGGTGTTCACATACTTCGATGTGAATATTAATCCTTCTCAATCATCGAGTTTGTCATTTCAATTTCTTGTCAACTGGTGTGCTTGCCTTCAAGTGGATCCGATCATTTCAACATCCGCAAGATCCAATCTCAGTTTTTCATCAACGTTGTTTGTTTCATCCGTCTCCAAGTTGCCTTTGTTTTTCCCGCCCACCCACCCTTTTTCTTCAAGGTATCCGATGTCTTAATCAAGTATCCTTTTATTCTTGTGAAGTCTCTCCATCCTTTCCCGTCAATATTCTTATCCGGTGATTCTCATGAAGATCCTAACGGAACCTCAAGTTCATCATTCTCCATTCTTTTCTTCTCCGGTGGATTCAATTCAAGCTTTGTTGATCATATTCCTTTCCTTGTTTTAAATGTTGTCTCATGCCGGTGCACCTCTCAACTATCCACTTCTCACTATTCAGTTGTTCTGGAGTGCTGATGTTATCTCGAAGATTCGTGTTTCCACTCTGCATTCGTTCAAGATCTTTCGAGGATGTTCTCTCGTTCAAGCCTTTTAAGTCAACCAGTGCAATCTATCTTCCAAGCAACCTTGTAAATGGTGTTTCTTTTGAGTGGGCCCTAACCCACAGGTCTTTTCCCAGGATCTTACCTGACTCTTCTAATTTTTCCAGAAGTTACTCCCAAATTCTTTTCGAAGTTTGACATAAGAATGATTCATCATCAGTCAAATGTCTTTATCCAAGATCTTTCAAATTCTTTTCATTGTTATTTCAACCTTTATGTTCCGGAGTGTCTCAACAATTCATGGTGGTGTTTCGCGTCATCATTCTCAATTTTTGAAGACCGAAGAAGAGTTTTTTCTCTCAATCTTGCTCCATTATCTTCAAGATTCATGGTTCTAGCTTTATGCCATCCTCTCATAATTGTTTTGATTGGGATAATTCTTTTCTTCCATCTGGAGCATTTCATGAGTTGTTTTAATTTCTTTCCTCTGGAGCCCATCATTTCAGAAGAATTATTCATTCTCAGTTTTCAGCTATTGTTCTAAATATATTACCGGTGCATCATTCAATATTCTCTAATTAGCCCGTGATCTCTTCGTTTTAGTGGTATCTAAATCCCCTCAAGTATCCTCACTCGTTCTCTAATTCTTACCAGTGATTCATCCCTTTACTTTGTTCATTTCCAATTCTTACGGTGGCTATTCAGGATTTTTCTTCCTTGCTATCATATCTATTTATTCGTTGTCAATCCTAACGGTGGTTCGTGCAAGATTTCTCGTCATCCGTTATCGTATATATTCATTCGTTCTTCTCAATCCTACCAGTGACTTGTTGAAGACTTTCTCAAGTTATGCTATATCTATCTTAATCCTTTCTACGAGAATAAGTAGTGTGCCAAATCCGTTGCTTGTCATCAATCTAAATTGGTGAAGGATAAGCATAATGTAATTCTTATTCTTATTTCATCGAGTAAATTCAATTCCTTATTCCGGAGTGGTTCTTCATATCACATTCTCGGTTTGAGATGTTTTATCTTTTCTTTCGGTGTTCCAAGTTTCCAGTTTATCTCGTCGCAAAGATCCATTTAAATCATTGCAAGGCTTCAATCTTATTCTTTTCATCATTCAATTATTTTGGATCATTCTTTTATTACCGGAGTTCTTCATGGATGTTCTACATGATGGTCCATCAAGGATTTAATTCCTTCTCGAAGTGTTCATCGAGATTCTTTTGTAAGGAGCTTAAGTTTTTTTCATCTTGCAATCCGGAGTGCAATTCTTTCTTCCGTATCATTGAAGGTGGTATTATGTCATTCTTGATAATTTGAGTTCATGTTTCATGATTCACACGTTGTTAAGAATGAGATATTTTAAATCCATCAACCTCTTCGTTGGAGTTATCTTGGGTTATATTTCACCTAAAGCCTTCCCTAAGGGTTGTTGCTATTTATGGTGCTCATAAAGGACCCAAGTTCGTCTTTTATCCTCCCGGTGAAATAAGTTTTCTCGTCTCCTTGTTCATATCAGTCCAATTCTTCTTCCCGTGAGTGGCAGGGTGTCACCTCATAATTTGAGATGTATTCCATAAGACCATATCAAGATTATTCTTTTCGTTGTTGGTTTTTTTTCCAACAACTCCGTTCGACCCTTCTCCTAAGGATACCCTCTCAAGCTCTTTTGTGGCAAAAGTTGTTTTTTATTCTCCATTCTTTTATTTAAATTATCTATCTTCTATCCTTTCGTTCCGGAGGCATTGTGTTGTTGCTCTCTTCAACCCTTCTTCTTGTTCTTGTCAGGACATTGTTCTTTTCATGCTTATCCATTTAACCAGAGTGCCGCGTCCTCTTTTCAAGTATCCTCTCATCTTGTCAAGATCATGGTCAACTCCTTCCTTTTCCAACTGGAGTGTTGTCGTATTTGATCTCTATTGTTCCGTGTGCTCCTTCTTTCAATCAGAGTGTTTGCATGTGCTTCTTGTTCATTGCAACCTTTATTCTTATGTCTTTCAACCTACAGGGTTCTAGTATTGATCCTTGTTCCTCTTTTCTAACGGAGTGTTTTCAAATTCATTCATCTTCGTTGTATTCTTTCTTTCAATGGCTTAACATTCTCAAGGTTCTTTGGTTTCACTCGTTTGTCAAAGAAGCAACTTAGTTTTACCCTCCTCTTTCTCTTCCGTTGTCCCTCTGGTGCCATTCTAGATCTCGGGACGAGATCCGCTTGTAGTGGTGGAGTGTTGTAACGCCCCGAGACCGATGTGCCAGGTGTCCTCCAGTTATTCGCTGTTGTTGCCTTGTCTTTTGCTTGCGTGTTGCATCTTGCCATGTCATCATCCGCTTTGCATCATCATGTATTCAAAACTTGCATCCGTCCCGGTCTCCTTGTTCCGTCCGTTGTCCGTTCTGAGCCCAGACACACTTGCACGCGCCCACGGCATGTCCGAAATATTATTTTATAAGTGGCCGGAAAATGTTCTTGGAATGGGATGAAAGTTGGCGTGTGGTATTTTTATAGTGTAGATAGGCCGCCTGCCAAGTTTCATCGCATTCAGAGTTCGTTTGATAGCCCAACGGATAACTACAGCGGCAGTATAGCGGGTCTAACGTCAAATGTTTTCGGTCTCCGGAAATAGTCGCCGGGCCTCTCTCTGTCTCTCTCTCTCTCTCTCTCTCTCTCTCTCTCTCTCTCTCTCTCTCTCTCTCTCTCTCTCTCTCTCTTCTCTCCTCTCGGCCCGAGGCCTTCTGCAAAGCCCACAAACTCCACCTAGTCCCCCCTCCGTCCGGAGCCGTCCGATCGTGATCCGAGGGTCCGAAAATGGATGAAAACCCCTAACCCTAGACCCCTGCCTATTTAAGAAGCCCCCCTTGCCATTTTTGGGTGCCCCTAGCCTTCCCCTACCCTCAGCCGCCGCATCCCCCTCGAAAACCGCACCACCAGCCAGATCCATCCACCTCCACCTCGTTTTCCGGTGCTCCCCACCTCCACCTCGCCACTTGGCGTGTGGCCATTGGCTGCGCCGCCACTCAGCGCCGCCCGTGGCCAGTGGCAAGCCGCCACGTCGCCTCCCCACGCCCCACATCGCCTCGGTCCCTGCCAGGCCCATCCGAGGCCCGCCCCGGGTCGTTCTGGGCTGAGGCGCCCGCACCGCACCGCCGTCCCTGACCAGGGTCGAGAGAGCCCGATGCTCCCTCCCGCTCGTGCCCGTCGCTGGAATCGCCTCGCACCGCGCCGGGATGAACTCCGGCGACCCGGAGCTGCCGCTGGTGACCCCAGGCCAGATCCGTCTCTCTCCTTTCCTCTGTCCTCCCTCTCCCTCACGTCTCTCTCTCTCCCGCGCAGGGCGCCATCGCAGATGAAGTTCCAGTCGCCCTCGCCTCGTTGACCTTCGCCGGAGTCCACCACCTTCGCCGCTCGTCTCCCTCACCGTCCTCGTCGTCAGATCCGATGCCCCAAGGCCGGATCCACCATCCCTGACCTCGCCGGAGCTCTTCCCCGCCGCGCCATCGTTCCACATCGCCGGCGGGTGCCGCCGCGCCTAGTTCTGCCTCTGCATCCAGTAGAGGAGGACGGCGACCCCCAGCACCGTTCGCCTCCGCGCGTGGGCCAGCCGGGCCATGCGAGGCCCAGTTCCGCGCCAGCGCCTGCGTGGGCCACGACCCAGTTGAGGCCATCCGTTGCTCCCTTCTCTGCCCGAACGGGCCTTGGGCCAGGGTGAGCCGCCTACAGCCCCTGTGCACTGTTGGGCTTGTCCCAGATTCGGCCCACGCCATTTTTTTCTGTTCTGGTAATTTGCCCATTTATCCAGAGACTGCAGTTTTTCAGAAAACCTCTTTAGGTTCATGCATATAATAACTCCACAACTGTGCATCGGATCTAAATAAATTATATATGAAACTTGCTTAGAATTTCATCTAGTTTCATAATATGCAACTTTCATCCATGTTTGAAATGTTTAAAATGCTGTTTGGTTAAATTTGCTTCTATGCCATGTTAAAATGTTTTAATTCATATCTATTAAACCGTAGCTCGGTTTTAAGTAAATTATATATGTAAATGGGGTGGAAAAATGCCTAGTTTAACATGGTGACATTGCTTTGCATGTTTAGCAACTATAAAATATGGTTTAGGGCAGAACAGTGCCAAAACCTAAAATATGCACATGAGGAGTTTCTGGACTTGTTGTTTGTTGTTCCGGCCTCATTTAAACGTGCCTAGATAGGTAGTTTTCTTTATGCTTCACCTCTTGCCATGCTAACCAACATTTAATATTGTTGAGTACCTAACCGAGAGTGAATTAAATAATTGATGTGGTGTTCCGTCAATATGCAACGGCGTTGCATAATGAGCTCCACTTAATTTGTAGGTTTGCTTGTGCACTTTGCCATGCCATGCTTCATCAAACCGGACATGCATCATAATTGTTTGTGCATCATGCCATGTTTATGTGGTGGTTGTTTACTATGTTGTTTGCTTCTTTCTGGTGTGCTTCTTCGGGTTGGTTTCGATAACGTCGTGTTTTGAGAATCCGTTCGACTACGTCCGTTTGTCTTCTTCATGGGCTCGTTCTTCTTCCTTGCGAGATTGCAGGCAAGGTGACCATACCCTCGAAATCACTTCTATCTTTGCTTGCTAGATGCTCGCTCTTTTGCTATGCCTATGCTACGATACCTACCACTTGCTTATCATGCCTCCCATATTGTTAAGCCAAGCCTCTAACCCACCTTGTCCTAGCAAACCGTTGTTTGGCTATGTTACCGCTTTTCTCAGCCCCTCTTATAGCGTTGTTAGTTGCAGGTGAAGATTGAAGTTTGTTCCTTGTTGGAACATGGAGATGTTGTTCCTTGTTGGAACATGTTTACTTGTTGGGATATCACAATATCTCTTATTTAATTAATGCATCTATATACTTGGTAAAGGGTGGAAGGCTCGGCCTTATGCCTGGTGTTTTGTTCCACTCTTGCCGCCCTAGTTTCCGTCATATCGGTGTTATGTTCCCGGATTTTGCGTTCCTTACGCGGTTGGGTTATAATGGGAACCCCTTGACAGTTTGCCTTGAATAAAACTCTTCCAGCAAGGCCCAACATTGGTTTTACGATTCTCCACCTAGCCTTTTTGTTTCCCTTGGGTAGGCCTGCCCAAGGGTCATCTTTATTAAACCCCCGGGCCAGTGCTCCTCTGAGTGTTGGTCCAACCCAGAGCACCGTGCGGGGCCGTCCCTTGGCAACTTGGGTTACGTTGGCTCCTGTATGCTTAGCTTATCCGGTGTGCCCTGAGAACGAGATATGTGCAGCTCCTATCGGGATTTGTCGGCACAGCGGGTGGTCTTGCTGGACTTGTTTTACCATTGTCGAGGATGTCTTGTAACCGGGATTCCGAGCCTGATCGGGTCTTCCCGCTAGAAGGAATATCCTTCGTTGACCGTGAGAGCTTGTGATGGGCTAAGTTCATGCAGGGATTTGAACTTTCAAAAGCCGTGCCTGCGGTTATGGGCAGATGGGAATTTGTTAATGTCCGGTTGTAGAAAACCTGAAGTTGACTTTAATTAAAATACATCAACCGCGTGTGTTACCGTGATGGTCTCTTCTCGGCGGGGTCCGGGAAGTGAACACGGTGTTGGAGTAATGTTTGACGTAGGTTGTTCTAGGATCACTTCTTGATCATAGCTTCTCGACCGTGCTTTGCCTCCTCTTCTCGCTCTCATTTGCGTATGTTAGCCACCATATATGCTAGTCGCTTGCTGAAGCGCCACCTCATACCTTTTACCTAACCATAAGCTTAAATAGTCTTGATCGCGAGGGTGTAAGATTGCTGAGTCCCCGTGACTCACAGATACTTCCAAAACCAGCTTGCAGGTGCCGATGTTACCGAGTTGGTGACGCAACCAAGCTCAGGAGGAGCTCGATGAAGATCTTGTCCTTTGTGTTGTTTCGTTCTAGTTGGTCAGTACTGGAGCCCAGTTGGGGTCGATCGGGGATCTGTGTAGCATTTGGGGTAGTCTTCTTTTATTTTGGTTCCGTAGTCGGACCTTGATTGTATCTGGTTGATGTAATGTTTTATTCATGTATTGTGTGAAGTGGTGATTGTAAGCCAACTATGTATCTCTGTCCCTTATGTATTACATGGGTTGTGTGAATATTACCTCACTTGCGACATTGCTTTCAATGCGGTTATGCCTCTAAGTCGTGCTTCGACACGTGGGAGATATAGCCGCATCAAGGGCGTTACAGTAATAAAGAAAGATAGGTCTTCACATATAAATATACTATCTTGGACATCTTTTATGATTGTGAGCACTCATTAAAATATGACATGCTAAAGAGTTGACGTTGGACAAGGAAGACAACGTAATGGGTTATGTTTTCTTACATCTGAGATAAATTGTATTGTCTTGGATCCTCCAACATGTTGAGCTTGCCTTTCCCCCTCATGCTAGCCAAATTCACTGCACCAAGTAGAAATACTACTTGTGCTTCCAGATACCCTTAAACCAGTTTTGCCATGAGAGTCCACCATACCTACCTATGGGTTGAGTAAGATCCATCAAGTAAGTTGTCATCGGTGCAAGCAATAAAAATTGCTCTCTAAATATGTATGATTGATTGGTGTGATAGAAATAAGCTTTATACAATCGTGTGATATGGAAGTAATAAAAGCGACAGACTGCATAATAAAGGTCCATATCACAAGTGGCAATATAAAGTGACGTTCTTTCACATTAGGATTTTGTGCATCCAACCATAAAAGCGCATGACAATCTCTGCTTCCCTCTGTGAAGGGCCTATCTTTTACTTTTATCTCCTATACTCAGTAGAATCATGGTGATCTTCACCGTTCCTTTTTACATTTTATTCTTTGGCAAGCACAATATGTTGGAAAGATCTTGGTATATATGGCTAATTGGATGTGATTTTTCATGAACTATTACTGTTGACATTACCCTTGAGGTAAGACATTGGGAGGCGAAACTATAAGCCCCTATCTTTCTCTGTCTCCAATTAAAACCCCATACCCATAAGTATTGCGTGAGTGTCATCAATTGTGAAAGACTATATGATAGTTGAGTATGTGGACTTGCTGAAAAGCTCTTATACATTGACTCTTTCCTATGTTATGATAAATTGCAATTGCTTCAATGACTGAGATTATAGTTTGTTAGTTTTCAATGAAGCTTATGATTCATACTTCATATTGTGATTGAATTATTACTCTAGCATAAGATATCATATGACAAGAATTATATAAGTTGCTGCTCTAAGAATGATCATGATGCCCTCATGTCCATATTTTATTTTTATCGACACCTTCATCTCTAAACATGTGGACATATTTTTCGATTTCGGCTTTTCGCTTGAGGACAAGCGAGGTCTAAGCTTGGGGGAGTTGATACGTCCATTTTGCATCATGCTTTTATATCAATATATATTGCATTATGGGATGTTATTACACATTATGTCACAATACTTATGCCTATTCTCTCTTATTTTACAAGGTTTACATAAAGAGGGAGAATGCCGGCAGCTGGGATTCTGGCTGGAAAATGAGCAAATATTAGAGACCTATTCTGCACAGCTACAAAAGTCCTGAAACTTCATGGATGATCTTTTAAAAATATATAAAAAACATGGAGCGCAAGAACTTCACCAGGGGGGCCACACCCTGCCCACGAGGGTGGGGGTGCGCCCCCTACCTCTTGGGCCCCCTGGTGGCCCTCCGGCGACCATCTTCTTCTATATAGACTCTTTCGATGGGAAAAAAATCATAAGCCATCTTCTCGGACGAAACTCCGCCGCCATGAGGCGGAACCTTGGTGGAACCAATCTAGGGTTCTGGCGGGGCTGTTCTGCCAGGGAAACTTCCCTCCCGAAGGGGGAAATCATCGCCTTCGTCATCTCCAACGCTCCTCTCATCAGGAGAGGGCAATCTCCATCAACATCTTCATCGGCACCATCTCATCTCAAAACCCTAGTTTATCTCTTGTATCCGATTCTTGTCTCCAAGTCCAGGATTGGTGCTAGTAGGTTGCTAGTAGTGTTAACTACTCCTTGTAGTTGATGCTAGTTGGTTTAATTGGTGGAAGATCATATGTTCAGATCCTATATGCACATTAATACCCCTCTGATTTTGAACATGTTTATGCTTTGTGAGTAGTTACTTTTGTTCTTGAGGACATGGGAGAAGTCTTTCTATTAGTAGTCATGTGAATTTGGTATTCGTTCGATATTTTGATGAGATGTATGTTGTGTCTCCTCTAGTGGTGTTATGTGAATGTCGACTACATGACACTTCACCATTGTTTGGGACTAGAGGAAGGCATTGGGAAGTAATAAGTAGATGATGGGTTGCTAGAGTGGCAGAAGCTTAAACCCTAGTTTATGCGTTGGTTCGTAAGGGGCTGATTTGGATCCATATGTTTCATGCTAAGGTTAGGTTTACCTTAATACTTTTTGTTGTATTTGCGGATGCTTGCAATAGAGGTTAATCATAAGTGGGATGCTTGTCCAAGTAAGGGCAGCACCCAAGCACCGGTCCACCCACATACCAAATTATCAAAGTACCAAACGCGAATCATACGAACATGATGAAAACTAGCTTGACGATATTCCCATGTGTCCTCGGGAGCGCTTTACATCATATACGAGTTTGTCCAGGCTTGTCCTTTGCTACAAAAAGGATTGGGCCACCTTGCTGCACCTTATTTACTTTTTTCACTTGTTGCTCATTATAAATTATCTTATCACAAAACTATCTGTTACCACTTATTTCAGTACATGCAGAGAATACCTTGCTGGAAACCGCTTATCATTTTCTTCTCCTCCTCGTTGGGTTCGACACTCTTACTTATCGAAAGGACTACGATAGATCTCCTATACTTGTGGGTCATCAGAGAGGTGTATGAGGGTTAACTGGTTCTAGTGCGGTGTGGTTCGGCAGTCGGTGGAGAAGAACAGGAGGTGTGGAGGGGTGGAGGGATGGCCTGGCCAATGGTGGAGTAGCGCTTCATAGCGAAGAGTGCTAAGCAGAGCTGCTAGCAGCAGGAGGCGGGAGGTGGTCCCGGCGGCGCTGGAGGAAGAAGATGAGAGATTGAAGATGGATGCCGATCGTTGGATGTAAATCCAACGGCTAACATGTCAGAATCATTTGTTGACTAAATTGACAACGACTTGCGTTGGCTTTGACCTATTGGCCCACATTTCAGCCTCCAAAAATGTGGCACGTATTCAACCCATTTTTTTTCAGAATTTACAGTCTTTTTTTTGCGCAGTAGAATTTACAGTCAATTTGATCTTTTTTTTGAATTACAGCCATTAGCTGGGCTGGGTGAACAAATAATGTAGCGTCCATGCGGCCCATTTATTTTATTTCCTAAAATATTACAGGCTATTTGCACTTTCTCGAAATACATGATTTTGCTGGGCTGATTCTAATTATAATGTTGGGTTGGGCCAGCAATGTTATCAAAAAATAAAAAGGGGCTGAGCATTTTGTTATAGATATATTTAAATAATAAGTGATATTATTACATTCGTCCTTAAATCTTACCAAGCTTTTGTACACAATCACTAGGATTTTCGTGCCAAAACAATCCAGGATTTTATTTGTTAAGAAATTATTTTTATAAGTAAATAAGATGTGGGATATTGTTTTCTTACATATGTAAGTATCTGTTAAATATATGATGACAATAAAAATAATATATAATAACATATAAAATAATTTAAATAAATATAATATAATAAGAAGGGAAACATAAGTTGGACCCGGAGTTCCTATTCTTATATAGAAAAATAGAACAGACCTCTGCGTTTTCTTCAAAAAATACATAAATTGGGCTGCCAAAAATAAAACCTCGGATGGGAGGTCCATAGGTCGGTCGATACATTACGGCCCTAAGAAAATACAAACAAGCCTATGGACCTCCCATCCAAGGTCGTGGGCTGCGCATGTTAAAAATGAAAGCCTAGACGGGGCAGCCCAAAACCACGTCCAACACTTGCCAAAACTTCGTCCCTCATTTTCTCTGTGTTTCGCACACTCGACATTGTGTGGGCATTTTGACTGTGCATCATATGAAGATGTGCTATGCATGAATGTTGATTAGCATGATGTTAACTAGCTGGTAGTTCCATTTTCGACCATGAATAAAACTTCCAACATTATGTTAACCCTGTTTGAAAAGGCCGTGTTAAAATAAATGCTCTGCCTCTGAAACTGAACTTGTAGTTTTTATCTGAAACTGAAACTTGCAATTTCTTCTCTGAGAATCACATTATCCGCACTTTTATACTCCTATGAAACTACATTTTTAAGTGCTAAAAATAGATCTCTAGAATTCATAAAATACTTCATATGCTCAATACTGCAAATCTGAAATTCAAAAGACATTCATATTTGAAAGTACTCTCAAAATACACAACACAAAACACAATTCACAACCTGCAAATACTGACAACCCTAAGCTCCTCCTGACAATTCACAACCTGCCCGACTATTGGGCTGGGGGGCAGCCCCCTCCTATTCCTCGGCGGCAGAAAGCCGCCCCGTGAGATGATGTGGATGGCGAGGGAGACGATGGCGGGGAAGCGTCGTCGGGCCAACTGCTTTTCTCCTCTTGCAGTTGGGTTCGGTCGACGAAGACTCCACCGGCTCGCTCTGGCAGGACACCCTCACAAATGACACCCTGTAGATGCTCGATCCTTCAATCTCTGGTGGATGCTCCATCTGGGATCGATAATCCCACCACCGCTCCCTCATGATCGGATTTGGTGAATCTGTTTGCTCCATGGCCCAGAGGAGCAGCTCTATGTACTCCGACGTGACTCCCTCCGGGAGTATCACCGCCTTTTCACTCTGTTGCAAATATTTGGCCATGGATGTCGCCGTCGCTGCTAGTTGGTCCTTGTTGTCAAACCAAGACTGTATCTCCAACATCCTAGCTAGCTTCACAGGGTCGCCGTCTGTGATCCTCACGTATCGGTTGTACTCCTCCATCGATCTACTTCTCCACAGCACCTTCACTCGCCAGCGATGGTTTTTGAATGGAAGAGGAGAGGAGCAGCGCTGGTTTTGGATTAGAACGGGAGAGGAGCGACGCTGGTTTTGGACTGGAACATGAGAGGAGGGGCGGGGAAGAGGAGAGGAGCGGTGCTGCATTTAGATTGGAGCAGGAGAGGAGCGGCGGTGGTTTAAGAGGAGAAGAGTGGAACAGCGGCGCTGGTCTTGGAAGTATTTTTTTGTTGTTTTGCGTATTTTGGGTCAAAGTTTGACCACGTACTGTATTTGACAAGCAAAATGTGAATGCATGTCACCAAAAATTGTATCGTTTGGTTCGTATTTGAATGTACTTTCAAATTATATTATTTTTGCAACGTATAACATATATTTTATGTGCGAAAATCATGGTCAATTATGACCCAGAATAAAAGGGAGACTAGTTAATGTGGGGTCGCTTTCTTGATTGAAGGGTAAATTGATTTTGATTTTGATCCAGTCACAGCGCACCGGCCCTCTCGTCCAATCCTAAATCGCTGTCGCACGCTCCTCTCCCTCTTCTCCATTGCAAAACCACCTCCTCTCATATCCATCATCTCCATTCCAAAACCACTGTCTCGCCTCTCCCTCTTCTGATCTTCTCCATTGCAAAACCACCTCCTCTCCTCTCCATCATCTCCATCCAAAACCACCGTCTCGCCTCTCCCTCTTCTGATCTTCTCCATTGCAAAACCACCTCCTCTCCTCTCCATCATATCCATTCCAAAACCACCCTCTCGCCTCTCCCTCTTCTCTATTGCAAGACCACCGTCTCTCCTCCCATCTTCCAAAGCTAGCACCAGACCACTTAGAAGGACATCTATGGAGAGGATGCGGCAGCGAATCAGGCAGATCGCCGGCAGCGACTAGGCAAAGTTAGCCAGGTTGAAGGAGATCCTTAGTTGTTTTAATAATGAGTGGGAGATTTCGAGGATGGTGCAGGCCATGTGGCAATGTATGCGAAAGAGCGAGACGGCGGCGATGCACATGTACTCCTCGACGGCAGTCACGCCGCAGTCCTCCGAGTTCATCGAGTATCTCCTCTGGGTGATGGAGCAGACAGATTCGCCCGAGGCGACAGTCAGGCAGAGGTCGTGGGAGTACAGGTTGAAGATCGAGCACCCAGAGGATAACAAATCGATCGAGTATGGTGTGCCTTTCGTCAGGGTGCAGAGCCAGCCGGAGCCACAGGAGTATTCGTTCTCCCACCACAAGAGGAGGCCGGATGGCGCGATGTCGCTTCCCCGCCGTTCTCCACGGTTCCCTCGATGCTCGCCTCATTTCAATGGCGGTGGTAGGGTTTAAGGTAAGCTTCGCACTAACCTAATCTTCCACCTGCTCATGCTTACAATCAGTATGACAGCTAATGAAAATCATGCTTACAATCAGTCTCCGAGTACTACGCCAATCACCCTAAAATAGCTCTGGACCTTTGGATCAAAGTTGTGACACAATGTACAAATAAAGAAAAATAGATTGGTGCTTCTTTCAGAAAAGAGTACTCCCTAGAAAACTGCCAATATAAGCTACTAGTATTTGGTTAGATGATTTGCTGCCGAGAAAGATCCGTCCACAGAGAGCGCCACACATCCCACTGATGGTGGTGGATGCCAATGCCTGCATGCAGCATGGTTGGTGTTGGTAATTTTTTACTTGGCACACCTCGCACTCTGCATATATGCCGGTTCCATACGTACATTTGTGCAGTTCCACCAAAATGCAGCTGAATAACCCTGTTTGCACAGATAATACAAAAGTGTGATTACATTGTAGTGGCACTAGTTGATGAAACACACAAAATAAATAGAAGAAAATATTGTGATAGTATCATAGTATGCCATGCTGCGAGGGCGAGATGGGCCCTGCGACGCCTCATACGGTACGCCTCATACTGGACATCGTCCCAAGTCTCCCAGATACACCTTCTGCCAGTGATGAACATCAGTGTACATCGGTAGTACAAGGAGGCGCCTTGAGACATTCAAATCTATATTTTTGTACATATCAACTAAAATTAAGCACCCCAATTTGTAGAAACGCTTAAACATTAACAATGGGACTAGTTGATGAAACATACATTAACAAAGAGAAGCACTTTCTTTATCTACATTGGAAATGAAATGATAGAGATGACACTCGCTCTATTTTAACTGTATTATTACTTCATTTTATCAGTGACACTAGGGTCGAGCAGGTGGCAAACGAGGTGTACCGTGTGTCGCAAGGATGCAGGCCGGGGGTGCTTAGACTGGGATGCTGAAGCTGGCTCTTTCAGTCACCAACATGGATGATTCAATTCATGGGACCTTTTGGTGCAGTTCACCTAAAATGAAGCAATGTCCCGTGAGCTAGCAGCTTCTTCTTCAATTTTTTTAAGAAAAGGGCTCCAGCCCCGGTTCCATTTCCATCAGAAAACAAAACCCACTGAGCTTCTTGTTCATTAGTTGCAATAAAATTGAGCAACATCAAGGTTGGTTGTGAAGCTCCTGGAATGCTCAACTATAATTTGGATATCATTTGTGCAGTTCAACTAAGATCGAGCGTGAAATGTATATCTCTGTTTGCACAAAAAAGGTGGAAAGGAGGGTGACTAACAAGTGATGAAACATGCATCAAATGAAAAGGAGGGGATATGACAGTCAATCCCATCCCGCCGCTCACCAACAACCATCTCGCCATCGCCGAAACCAGCAGGTACATCCCCATCCAGCTCCGGGAGGATATGAGGAACCAGATCACTGGTCTACTGCATGAGGCGGAGTTGCCACCTATTGAGGTTTCAGACCATCCATTGGGTATTAGTATGTTTGCTTTTGCGGATTCATTCATCAGAGATATTGTAGTCAATACCACCTTTGAGCTTGATGATGAAGAAGTTGTGATCTCATTTCTCCGCCACAATGCCGCACTTAACATGCGTAGAACTTCTTATGGCCCACAAGTTTGGCTTATGTACATTGGCTTTCCTGAAGATTATCAAACTGATTTTTATCTGCAACGCTCGGTTGATGGATTTGGTCGTTTGGTCACTTGGAATAATCCTTGCATGGATCATAGATTTGTCCTTATTAAAGTTCAGATCATTCATATGTGCTTGATCCCAAAGAGCAAGGTCATGAGGCAGCTTGGCGGGGATAGGGATTGCTGGACCTACTCTGTTCATATCATGAGAGGACAAGACTGGAATACTCATATTCCAGATGTTCCGCCTGCTGATGAGGAGCCGCCACCTGAGAATGGTAATCCGCACCCCATGTTTGGAGATGGATTGAATGCCGAGCAGATATATCAACAACAGCTTGCAAACTGGTTTGCGCAGAATGGCACAGGAAATGCACCAGCTCAGCACAATGGGCAGAATCATGATCACCAGCCTGCGCAATGGATGCCCTAGCCAGTCCCTCCGCCACCTCCGGCACCTCCGGCGCCCCCGGCCCTTGTTAACTATTAGGCCTGGCTCGCCAATGAGGGTCTTCAGGTTCAGTTTGGTGTGGCTCCGGATGACAATTTATCTGACAGCTTGGCGATAGTCTGGGCTGATTCTGGCTCTGAACATAACAGCTCTGGGTCCTCTGGTCCGTTGTCTGAACCTGGTACCTTACAGCTTGTTCCACCTGGAGAGGTTGAGTCTACGCCCAGCCCGAGTACCTTGCATATCTTTGTTGATATCTCCAATGACAACCTGCAGATTTCCCTCTCGTTGCATGGCAATGCGGTCTCTACTATTGATTTGGCCACTCCTTTATATAGGAGCATTATTCTTCAAGGCCTCTCTCAGTCTATCAGGCAAGCTGTCAATAGTTATGGACCTTGGAGGAATGCCTACGTTTTTCACAGTGATGCTACCATGACTATCAATCACGCTCCTATGGCAGTGTCTGTGGATGATGCTAATCTTATTATTCGGACAACAACTAACACCACTGCAACACCATCCTCTATGGTCATAATTGAGATTGGTGAGACTCACAACTCTGAATCTATCCTACCTTCAGGGGCTGATGTGGATACTGGGAGTTTTATAGATGATAGCTACAGTGATGGGATCGTAGAAGATGGAACGAACCTTACTTCAAATACCAACCTGCCTGCTGACTCACATGCTGCTGCTGGCATCTTAGTGGCCCTGCAAGATGACCATAACTTGGCTGATGTTGCACCTAGTCAGTCATCCCCAGCTAGCCAAGCTCTTGTGCTCACTCGTGGACGTCGAAATAAGCAACTGGTAACGACTGAAGTCAAGCGCAGTTCTCGAATAAACAAATACAATGGGTTTAAGGCCTCTCAGATCTCTGACACCAAGGCAACTACTTCCAAAGTGCTCCCGTGAGTGACTCCTGCTGCTGCTCCCTTACAGTTACGCACCTCTACAGATCCAGCTCACGCAGACAATGTTCCACCTCCTACTCCACTCGCTGTCATGCAGGCAATTGGAACCCAATGTTGTGCGGTACCGACAGAAGAATTGACTGAAGAAGCTCTTTTGGCGGCCTTCGTCGACAACATCTCCAGCAACACTGCTACTCGTCAAGATGAAGTGGGCATGGATGATGTTTCATCCTCTGCATAATTTGCTGCTTTAGCTTTTATGTCTGTTTTGCGTAGCTGGAATATCCTTTGCTGGAACGTTCGGGGTTTAAATTCGGATGTGAAACAATTAGCGCTCTCCAACGCTATTGCTACTAGTGGTTGTGCTATCGTCTGTTTGTAAGAAACTAAAATGCCTAGCATTGATCTTGCTTTTATTAAGTCATGCTGTCCAAGACGCTTTGATAAATTTGCTTACAGCCCCTCTTCTGGTGCCTCGGGTGGTATTCTCATGATTTGAAACTCGGCTTTATTTACTGGCACGGTTGTATCTACCGAAGAATTTGCACTCACAATTAAATTTCAGTCCACTCAATCAGCATAGTACTGGACTTTAATCAATATTTATGGGCCTTGTTCAGGGGATGAACGAAATAATTACACTGATTGGCTCTATAATGTTCATATTCCTACTGATAATAGAAATAAACCAGGAGGTGACATTAATGATATGGCAACTTTCAATGACATCATTCGTAAACAGAATCTTATTGAAATTCCCATCAAAGGACGCTCCTACACTTGGAGCAATATGCAGAAGGAGCCGTTACTGGAACAGCTTGATTGGTTTCTTATCTCCATCCATTGGACATCTGCCTACCCTACTACCCTAGTAAAACCACTAGGAAAACCAACGTCTGACCATACACCTTGTGTTGTTACCATTGAAACTAAAATACCGAGGTCCAAACTATTCCGCTTTGAAGCATACTGGGTTTTACACCCAGGTTTCATGGAATTCGTTCAAAAAGCATGGGCAAAGCCAGTAAAGTCCTCCAATGCAGCAGCAACTCTATGCAGAAAATTTAAACACTTGCGGCATGAGATCAAGATCTGGAGTAAGAATATTTCTAAACTGTCCGTTGCCATTGCAAACTCAAACAAGACACTTAAGAAACTTGACGATATTGAAGACAAAAGGAACCTCACCTTGCTGGAGACAAACTTCAGGACTATTATTAAGAAGCATCTTCTTCGACTTCTTGATTACCAACGACAGTACTGGAAGAAACGTTGCACCATTAGATGGGTCAAATTCGGTGACGAAAACTCGAAGTTTTTCCAATCTCTTGCCACAGAAAGATTCAGAAAGAACAATGTTTCCTCACTATTGGCACCTGATGGTACATGTGTTGAAGATCACAATGGCAAAGAATCTCTACTTTTTAACGCTTATAAGGAGAGACTAGGAACTACTGCACCACCATATATGAGGTTTGATCTACCCACTCTCATTGAACCCACCCCTGGCCTTGATTCACTTACGGTGCCGTTTACCCCTGAAGAAGTTGACGCAGTGATCAAAGACATGCCAAGTGATCATGCGCCCAGCCCGGATGGTTTTAGCTGTATTTTCCTCAAGACTTGTTGGCACATAATCAAACATGATATGTATGAGCTATGCAATCAGTTTTATGAAGGCACCCTCAACCTGGAAAGTATCAATGAAGGCCTCATTACCCTAATTCCAAAAATCAACTCGCCTTCAACAGTGAATGATTACCGTCCGATCACATTACTTAACTGTTGTCTTAAAATGATCACCAAGCTTCTCGCAAATCGTATTGAGAAAATAATGTTACAAGTGGTTCACCGCAACCACAATGGCTTCATGAAGGGTCGCTCTATACAGGACTGTCTCACTTGGGCATTCCAATATATACATCTTTGTCAAAAATCAAAGCGTGAGATCGTGCTGCTAAAGCTCGACTTTGCTAAGGCCTTCGACACCATTGAGCACACGGCCATGCTTGACATTATGAAGCACATGGGATTCAACGACCGTTGGCTTTCCTGGATTAGATGTTTGTTCTCCTCGGGCAAATCTTCCATATTACTCAATGGGGTACCAAGACGTACATTTCACGGTAAGAAGGGGGTGCGCCAGGGCGACCCACTCTCACCACTCATTTTGTTCAGGCTGCGGATCTACTTCAGGCAACAATCAACAAAGCATTTCGGCAAGGCCTTCCCCGTCTGCCTTTCCCATGCCCCGGACAGACGGACTATCCAGTGATACAATACGCCGATGACATGATTGTTCTCCTCCCTGCTTGTGCCACGCAAGCACAAACACTCAAGTCCATCCTGAATGATTATGCAAGCTCCATTGGACTCACAATCAACTTTCACAAATCAACCTCGATCCCCATCAACATGAGCTTGGAGCAAAGTAAAGTCATCGCTTCTATTTTTTGCTGCTCAATTGGGACAATGCCATTTACATACTTGGGATTACCGCTTGGTACCACTAAACCCACCATCCATGATCTCATGCCACTTGTCTGTCATGTTGAAAGAAGTCTCACCTCCACAATGTCCATGATGTCTTATGGTGGGAAGTTATCTTTGCTCAACTCTACGGTCACCTCTCTACTTATCTATGCAATGTGCACTCTCAAGTTTACACCCAAGCTTATAGAGATGCTGGATCAAATCCGTAGAAGATGCCTTTGGAGGAAACAAACTGATGAGGGCGAACATTCAAACTCTCTTGTCGCATGGAGCATGGTTTGCATGCCTAAGCAAAGTGGTGGTCTAGGTGTTCTGGACCTCAAGACACAGAATGAAGCCCTGTTACTCAAGTTTCTCCACAAATTCTATAATAAGAAGGATATACCTTGGGTTCAATTGACCTGGGACACGCTCTATGTTCAAAAAATACCACATGCTTCCAACTCTGAAGGATCGTTCTGGTGGCGTGACATACTTAAACTCACACCGATCCTTAGAGGGATCACCAAAGTTAATGTGGTTTGTGGCACGACTACTCTGTTCTGGAAAGACTTGTGGCTGGATGATTTACTGATCAATACATACCCAAGAGCTTTTTCCTTTGCCACCGGTGAAGACATCTCAGTTCGAGATTTCTTGACCTGCAACAGCCTACATGAAACATTCCACCTACCGCTGTCACCCCAAGCTTTCAAAGAAATCAAGGCGTTACAACTTCACACCACACACATGCAACCCATGTCCACTGTTCATGATGTCTGGCATTATCTTTGGGGAGACGCAGAATACACTTCCAACCAATTTTACAACTTTGTCTTCTGTGAGACTCGAGCGCACAAGGCTTTTACTTGGCTCTGGAAATCGAAGAATACCATGAAGATAAAAGTGTTCGGCTGGCTTTTGATGCATGACAGACTAAACACCCGTAATATTCTCAAGAGGAGACATTACAACATGGGAGATGATGAGCATGATTGTCCACTATGTGACTCGCATGTTGAGGAAACCATTAATCACATGATCTTTGACTGCTACTTTAGCACTCAATGTTGGAACATCTTGTCTATTTCATGGACGTTGGACAACTGCCGACTCCACAAGATTGAAACTGCAAAATGGACATGGGATGGGCCAAAGTTCATGGAGGTTTTTCTAGTTGCTGCATGGAGCATCTGGAAGGAGAGGAACAACAAGGTTTTCAGATGTATTGCACCGACTATCTCCTCATGGAAGAATATATTTACTACTGATTTCTCTCTCCTCATCCACAGAGTGAGGGATAGCCACAAGGAGTTCATTATCTCCTTCCTTGACAATCTGTAAATTTCTCTTGGACTTATCCCTAGGTTCACCCTCTTGGAGCTTTAGCTTTGTA
Source organism: Triticum aestivum (assembly GCF_018294505.1). Classification (NCBI taxonomy): domain Eukaryota; kingdom Viridiplantae; phylum Streptophyta; class Magnoliopsida; order Poales; family Poaceae; genus Triticum; species Triticum aestivum. The sequence goes on along the minus strand of NC_057806.1, from coordinate 313,676,184 downwards.
ACATGCCTGTATAGTTGACACACTGATTCTTTAATTTATTCACACAGTAGGAGCCTCTCCTACTGTTTTCAAGGTTCAAATAAAAGAAGCATGTTCCTTATCTGAATGGCAATCCTACAATGACGGTAGCAATTTCTAAAGCACTGGCATTGCTAGATATTAGTGTGGGCATTAGGATTAACTATGACAACCGTTAAATATGACATTACTTTGGGCACGGGAGAGTAGGCGGACCAGGACAGTTGCATTTCTAACGAAAAGAACCAACTTATCTTAATGGGAAATTTTAGCAGGACATGTAAAGAAGTGTCATTGATTCATATTACTGGAGGCATTACATTGAAAACAACATTGGTTTAACGTGTCCTTACTTTTAACAGTGCAACTGCTACATTTTACCAGTGGCATTACATAAGAGTGGCTTGGGGCAACAAACATCAGAACAGGATATCTGGGTTGGTCCCATTTTTGTTCGGTATAGCCACCTTATACAGTGTGAGGCTAGCAAATCTAGTGCTGGACTTACTCTGTTGACTTTTCCCCCTGTCCCCACTTTCTTTCCTTTTCCAACCAATAGATCGGGTTTATATTGAGTTTGTACTGCGTTTCCCTTTATTTCCCTATTAGACCTAGAGACCAGTTGGATAGCCAGTCTCTGCTACTTTTCACCCCCATTATTTCCTCTTTCGACCAAGTCCTAGATTCAGGTAACAAATCCTCCCCCACCCCCACCCCCTTTCTTCCTTGTTTGAACCAAGTAGTACTAGATTCGAGTGCATGAACTAGTTTTACCTCTTAAACGTAAAAAATTAGGTGGTTTTCGAACAGCCGATCGATCCTATCTACGAGGGGGCCTGAGAAATAGTAAAAGATACAAATGCATCGACGTTAGGAGCTCGGGAAGTAGAGAAAGGCCGGTTTCGAAGGAAGTTATACCTGATGGTCGCCGGGATGTCGCTAGGTGGGCGACGGGAGGCCGGATCTGCCCACACTATAGCAGCGAGGAAGAAGGGGCCAGAGGCCCTCCCTCGCCAGCGGTGCTTGGGAGAGAACGACAAGGCAGGCTGATCGGGACGCGCCCAGCTGTGGGTAAGAGCCGTCGCCGAGGACGACCGCGTGAACGTTGCACCTTCTCACCTTCCCCGACGGAGAGGATCCGGCTAGATCTGTGACCAGCGGTGAGCAGAGAGAGAGAGTGTGGCCACCGCTGTCGTGTTTAGATCTGGAGAGGCTGAGACAGTGTGAAGAGAGCAACACTAGCAAGCAAGAGCGGAGGCTCCTGCCTATATAGTGGAGTAGTACTAGTTTTCTTTTGTCTACCGGAGCCGGCTTGACCTCGTCAATGACTGTCGAGAGCTCTTCATGCACGTGGCCCGGAGGCGTAGTTGTCGTCATTTTGATCTGAAGCACCGGATTATAACATATAACACGAAAAAATTCCATATAACAAGAAAGCATAACCTCACTGCCCAAAGGAGACAACATGAATCCCGACGGACAAACTAGACGAGGAACAAAGCTCAAATTAAAGATAAACACGTAGAAAAGGGGTCCATCGATAGATGTCCTAATTAACATAGCCGGCTTGACCTAGATGGCAGCCGAGTAGTCACTGTTCGTGCATGTTCCCCCAATGACTAGCCCAACTCAATTGTCGCTGTTTAACCCTCGCAGTGATCCGAAGCACATGACACCTAATTTTGCGAGATGACAAGAAACCTTTTTTTAGATTTCTCACCACAACTACAGCCATGTACAACACAGCCTGCACGATATGTAGACGATAGCCAATCCAGGCGTGTCTGCTGGAGTCTGGTCACATGCATGGATGAACTGATCTTCCGTATCTTGCAGGGATTGTCCAGGCACCAACGTAGTACAACACTTCTCTAGTACCATCGCTCGTCTCCCTCTTCTATTAAGTCACCTGACTTGCGGGGCCGGGGAGTGTGCCTATGGTCGGTTCTCAATTGCCGTTCCACATGTGTGTGCAAACACAATATGACGCGTGTTCTATTCGGAGAGCAGCGTGCTAGACCGACCGACCGTCTGGGGTGCGACGCGAACGTGACGGGCGTGCTGTATACTCCGTACATGTGTACCGCCGTTTTCTAGACGCTTTGCTCCATGGCGCGGGCGCAATCCATGGATACAAAATTAGTATACTGTATACTATTTAAAAGTCGAGGGCGGGGCTTTTCCTGCGCGGTAGGCGGCGGGGCAGTTCCGCCTAGTCGGTTCGACAGAGACGCAAGAAGACGAGGGAGTAGGCTGCTGCAAATGTAGGGCTGTGTGATTTGACAGCGAGTTACTGCTGGACAGGTGGGGCCCTGTCATTTGACTTGCCATTATCATTTTAACTGCAGCGCTACGACCGGCGTGAGTCTCCCGATTCCTGACCACCTCCATACAGGTGCCTCTCCCAATGCTCCACCATCTAGTAGAGGCTGGCTCTTGCATGAGAGCCCACTTCTCCACATTTTCCTTGCCTCTCTTTCCTCCACATATGCAAAAATGCCATGTAAAGCGCACTATTGTACTTACTTTTACTTGCTCCTACAGGTGCTTAAGCTTGCCACATAGGCATAAAGTCTGATGTGGCAAGTTAATCAAGAAGAGAGAGACTAGTTTGGTGACCCAAGGAAGAAACGGTGCTAAGTGCGTGTACCTAGGTTAAAAGACAATTTTGAGTCTATAGCTAATTAAATGAAGCAAACTTAGCAACACCATTTCATTGGAAGAGGTCACTCCTTGGCAAATGCAATAAATACTAGTACTCCATGTGTCCCATAATATAAGAACGTTTTTGGCACTACACTAGTGTCAAAAACATTCTTATATTATGGGACGGATGAAGTACGAAGAAAGTGATAGAGAGGAGTAAAAAATACACTTATAGCCAACCTTATAGCCAACCTTGTTGTAGTATGAGTGACTAAGTGATGACTATGTATGACATGCCAACATCAGATAGCCTAACACACCGTGTTAAATCTCCAAGGGCGCGACCGCGTGAGCGACGCGATGGTCGTGGTAGGCGCGACCATGATACGGGCTGCTGGCAGCCCTTGGATCTAAGATCAAATGGTCGCATGCTAAGTTGCTGAAAATTTGCAGAATAACCCTCCAGGATAGGATATTTACCCATAGGTCTAGAATCATGCCATGCAACCATTCAATCTCAGATCCAAGGGCTCTCGGAAGCCCGTATCATGGGAGAATGGAAAGCCACTACCCTACCATTCGCATGCTGGCAGTTCGCTCCTACTCGTCCCCGCATGTCCTTCAATACTACGACGGTTCGCTCCTAGTCATCCCGTCCATTCACATTACGGCAGTTCCACTAATCCTAACCCCACTCCCAAATCCATGGCGTCCCAAATCTCCACGATCGGCGGTGAGTACAAGGTTAGAACCATCACCAGCGATGAGTTCTACGTCATCTACACCCGTTCTTCCGCGACAGTGAAAGGATGCCTTTCTCGCTTCAGACGCATGTTCGAAGACTCAGATGATGAGTGGGTCGCTGGGCTAGATGTTGAGTACACCACAGTCCTGGGACGAGAGAAGGATCTAAAGGACAAAGAGAGGAAGAAGCCCGCCGTGATCCAGGTTTGCGTGCATGACTTATGCTTGGTCTACCACATATGCCATGCCGACGTTGAATGCCAGGATTTTAAGGACTTCCTTGAGAGCAACCTAGTCAAATTTGTTACTGTAGACTTTGGTAACGACAAAGAAGTCCTGCATCGGATAGGCCTCGTTGTAGGCAACACCTTCGACCTCCAGAAGAATCAGCTGGTGTCCTCTCGTCAGCCTTCAATGCTGACCCTGGCAGGAGCCATGGTTCATCCTTCATACGGTAAACTGGAGAAACCTCCATACACGTTTCATCGTCATGCATGGCAGTGGAATGTACTAGATATAGACCACATCCACTACGCTGCAATGGATGGCTACCTTTGCTTCAATATCTACAAGGGTTGGATGAAGAGCAATAGCCAAGTGTGCGGTTCAAGGACGAAGTCGAGGACATGAACAAGGACTCCGAGTAAGGTGGCAGTGTCGTTGCTCATGGTGGTTCTAATGTAGTGTCTACCGGAATAGTTGCAAAGTTTAATTCCAGGTGTGCTTAATTTAATTTGAGGGGCATGTTGTGCTGAGCCCCCAGCAGAACTATGTTATGTTTCTTCTCATTACTTTAACTCTTCAGTACGTACATACTAGTATTTCTTACATTTCATCTTTTTGTTGGTATAGTACTACCACTCGTTTCTTCACATTATATACGTACAATATATATGGCCAACATCATATAGCCAGCAGTTTAGTTGTCAAAGAATTTTAGGGTGCTTAGTTTTGTCAAAGAATTCCAGGATGCTTAGAGGGTGCTTGAATCCAAGGGACTTATTTTAGTCTGACTAAAAATATGTCTCTTTAAGAGGCTAAAGTTCCAAGCACCCCTGACTAAAGAGGGGCTAAAACTAGTCTTGAGACTAAATTTTTTTAGTCAGGGGTACCCCTACTAAAATGTGGATTAGTCCTCTCTCTACTCATTTAACTCCTCTCCTTTAACATAGGCGAGTTCTAGATTGGAGGGTTTGGAGGATAATAAATACTCATTAACTTGATTTTAGCCTTTTTAGTATTTGGATCCAAGCATGGGTGAGGCTAGCATGTTTTAGTCCCACTACTTTTAGTCATGGGACTAAAACGTATCCAAGCACCCTCTTAGTTTTATTTGAGGGGTGGGTTGTGTTGGACACCATTATTGTGACTAGCCTTTTTAATAGTACTATATGCATAATTTGGCGACGAGCGCTCTCTATATGTACCACCTTTTTTTAATTTCAAGTTTTGCTCCATGGCACAATCCATCGATACTACTGCTGTACAAAAGTATACATTTTTAAAAGGCTAGAGGGTGGGGCAGTCTAGCTTGGTCGGTTTCACGAGAGGCGAGGGCCTTTGTGATTTGACGGCTCATTACTGCTGGAAGGCGGGGCCTTGTGATTTGACTGCTCGTATAAATGCGCCGACGACCTGATCGAGGAGGAGCAAAGAACCATGCGGTATACTCAAGTTTTCCACTGGAGTAGTACTGCGACGGAGGAGCACGAAACACGGCAGCCCAGTGCCATATGGCGATAAAAAATGATCTAATTTGCTAGTCATCTCATTGTTAGCATTGTTCTATTCATTCCCTAAAAAACCATTGTTCTATTCATGCCTCGCAGAGAACGTGACACGTGCGGCGAAACACCCGAAGCAAAAGATGAAACACAGGAGCAAAAGAAGAAGGAAGATTATCACCCCAAATGATCTAATTCGCCGCGGAGTCGTAACTGCTTCTTCATCGCCTCCACGACCTCCATCTCCTTGCGCGTCTCCTCCGCCATCTTCTTCATTCTGTCCATGACGCGGGATTTCTCGACGCGAGCCTTCATCATCTGTTCCACGGCCGCATTACGTACCTTGACAGCAGCCGGGTGCTCGATGCGGAGCTTCGCCAACTCCTCCTTCTGTTCCATGACGAGGGCCTGTAGCATCTTCATCGAGGAACTACTATTCTCATGCAGCTTCTTCCAGCCGGCGTTCTTCTCCTTCAACAGGTCGATCTCGTGGCAGAGCTTCGCCTTGTCCTCCTGAAGTCGCAGGATTTCGCCGGTCGCCTTCTTCTCCGAGGCAATGCTCTTCTTCAGCAGCATCACCAAGCCGGCGGTCAACTCCCCCTGCTGATTGAGCTCAGCGGGCATGTCGTCGAGGCTCTCCTTCAGCAACTCCATCAAGCCTTGGATGAACTCCTTCTCTTATTGAGGTGCTTATTGAGCTGATCGGGCATGCCGTCGAGGGATAACGACTCCAGCTCCGCCGGCTCGGCATGTTCGCCTCCGCGGCTAGGGCGCTCCTGGGAGCCATCGCCTGCCCGTGAGAGATCTTTCGAGGTCTCTGCGTGGCGGCGAGCCCTCTCTTTTTTTCCGCAGCCTTGGTTGCCGCTCCCTTGTTACGAGTAGTTCTCGACCTAGAGCTCTGCTCACCGGCCATGGCAACGACGGACGAAGAAGAAGCACTTATGAGGAGGAAAGGTAGAGTAATTTTCGGTTAGGTAGTTCCCCTTTTTATAACCTAAGTACTAGCACTAGTACTAATACCTGCATAGTGGGAACACGTTCAGGTTTGGTACGTACTAGTAGGTGTGAGCAGGCTTTCGAATGTGATGGGAACAAGGTAAAGATTAATTGATGGTTTTGGTTTCGAGGCCCGAAACGGCTCCCGATGAGTTTAGCGGAACATAAATTTCAAGTACTACACTGCTCAAATGCGTAAATATTATGTTACTGTCAAAAATTGGCACAAAATACGAAGGAGACCAATGGAAGTACTACTAGCAACCCACGATTTAACTACTCGCATGCGCGCAGTGGAGTAATAATGTCTTTCTTCCGCCCTCACGTCCACTCAATTTGCATGCGCTGTATTAATTGACCATCAATGAAGTGAACGACTTTACACGCGTCAAATTATCACATGGGGTGGATCTTGGTACAAAATTGCGTCCGCCCGTGTACCCGCGTGTGCGTGCGAGGGAATGAGTGCGTGCGTGGCGTGCGTGCACATCTTCGCTTCGTGCATGTACCGCCAGTATGGCTCAGGGAGGACGAGTACATTCTTCTGGAACCAGCAGCACGTCACTGTGATCAATCCACGCAAGGAGGTCGCGACAACGCCTCCACATGTGCCACGTGGCTTCATGAACTGTAAGAGAGACACTGTGTAGCGTGCCATTGGTATTCTAATTTACGTGTTTTGCACATACTCGAAGTACTAGTAAGGTACACGTGCATTGCACGCATCAGATTTTGCAACCAAATTATGAATAAATACCACACTATAGCATGTAAGCTCTGAGTCATATATGCCTGATGTAGCCCTTCGTTTAATTCTTATAGTTCATCTCATTCAAAATCAATTAGTTTTTATAAAAAAGCTAAGAACGCGGGAATAGGAAAAACATGGGATTATAGTGGAATGTCGTCTTGAATCCTACAGGATTGTACGAGTGTTTGATTGTGCATAGAAAAAACGCAGAATTCTTTCAAAGAGGTTTGAGTGGATGGGATGTTTCCTATGAAATCTAGTGCAAATGAATCATATGGAAAAATTCCTATGGTTTACAATCCTACGAATCAAACAACCAAGATAGGAAAAATTCCTAATGATTAGAATCCTCCAAAATTCCTTTGAGAATCCTTTGAATCAAAGAAGCCCTTAATCTATTTTATGATTCATGGAATTGTGCGTTGTAAAGCATAAAGTAAAAACAAATAATGGCAATTCAACTAGAAAAAAAGTTTGGGCAGTTATGATACGGAAGATTCTAGAACAAAAGAGAACCACTGTTGTTTTGAGGTTTGTGCATTATGCTTAAGTTCAACCATGGAGTCTGCTAGATTGTACATGTGGCAAAATCCGGTGGGGGGCTAGAAGATGGTGCGAGGGGCCGAGTGGAGGGAGACTATGAAGGAATGCACAAGTGCGAGATCGATATTTAGAGAGAGGGGGCGAACACGTGCGCTGTTGCGCGCAGTGGCGGAGCCATGAAAAATAAATGAGCTAGGGGGCCAAGCATTGCTAATCCTTTACGAGGAGGGTCAATTCATGAACTTAAACCATTTTTAGCAGCAATTGTCTAATGATCACATTCATATTAGCCTCGATATATAGTGATGTTAGGGGGGAGGGGGCAGGGCCCTTACTGCCCCCTGTCTTCGCCATTGTGCACGCGTCTGAGAGATGAAGCGGAAGGCATGGATGATGAGAGGGGGACGTTGGATATATAATTAATGTGGGTGTATTAGCTATATATGTTAATCCTATATAGAGAGGTATAGATTGATCGATGTGGACGTGGGAAAGAGGGTGAGACCTCACTGGATATATCGATTGATCGGTTTGTGTGGAAAACTATGAAAGACCTAGCTATATACACACATACATAGAGGAACATCGATCGTTGCGCATGCACGCGTGAGAGATAAAGAATGCCCGATATGATGGAGAGGGGGATGTGTGTGGGTGTGTGCCTTCATGGGAGACCGACCTGAAGAAAAAGATTGCATGCGTGCGATGGATAATGCCGACTGGTAGTGTGTGTGCATGCATGCACGAGAGAAAGTTAGTGGTACAATTATAAAGAGAAGACTACTGTGTGGGTGTAAAAGAATAGGTGAGGTCATAATCAATGTAAAGTTGAATTCAAATATTTGAATAAGAGATCCTGATGTTTGAAACCCATGCATGCATGAATATAACGGAGATCTGCGCGGTGTGGTTTGGAAACGAGCATGTTGTAATGTATACACATTGAACAAGGTCAGACTGATTTGAATTTGAGATACCGATGGCAGACATCATTTGGCCACGTCGCATCCGTGCATGGACACACTATTCTAATTGGAGATGATGGGCGGCTTTCGCATCACATATCTATATCTATACCCCTATATATATTATATATTTATATTTTTTTATATTGTGTGCGGGTAACTTTAACTTTGAAAGATGGTCGTTGGATGAGGCGAATCCGATGGTCCAAAGATGGCAAATTTGAGCACTACTGGCCGTTGGATATCATCTAGATTCCACCAGATTTCGCCACATGTATAATCTAGAAGACTCCATGGTTGAACTTAAGCATAATGCACAAACATCAAAACACAAGCACTTCTTATTTGTTCTAGAATCTTCCGTATCAGAATTGCCCAAATGTTTTTCTACATGATTTGCCATTATTTGTTTTTACTTTATGTCTTACGACGCACAATTCCATGAATCTTAAAATAGATTAGCTTTCTTATAAAAACTAGATGATTTTGAATGAAATGAACTATAAGAATTAAACGAACATCTACATCATGCATATATGACTCAAAGCTTGCATGCTATAATGTGGTATTTATTCATAATTTGGTTGCCAAATCTCATGCGTGCAATGCACGTGTACCTTACTCTAGTCTAAATGGTGTTTGTGTGTGTGTTGTGCGTGTTGAGGTGCAAATTGTCTTTTTTTGGGTACACGTTAAGCTTGTTCTTCCGAAATTTCAAGCCGCGCCTTGTTATGCCGAAAATTCAAGCTAGCGTCTCTGTCTATCGTGCTGCGAAACTCCCGCCTCTTCAACCCGCGCCTTGTTAGCCCGAAATATTTAAGATATATCTTTGTCTCGTTGTGCTCCGACAACTCCCTCCATCTCAACCCGCGCCTTGCTATTCCGAAATTACAACGCGCGCGAAAACTCCCACCTCCTGTGAAATCCCGACACGCGAAATGCCCGTGGTACCCCTGAACCGAAAGAACCGCCTCAAATCGGTGGGGGTACTTTCGTAACTTACCCCACATTTCGGACAAGCGCGTCTCTAAGCCATGGTTCCCCACTGCCATCCCATCCGCCCACCCATTCGTACACCGAGGCCGCGAAAACCCGCGACGAAACCCCACACCCTGCTCCGTCCGCCACCCAGCCGGAGCCTCTTCCCCGACGACGTCGTCCACAGCAACACCTCGACGTCCCTCATCCACCGTACCGGATGAGGATCCGTCGTCGATCTCATCGTCCCGCCGGTTCAGCCACCCCGTCCTCCACCTCCAAGGAGCTGCCCCGACGTTCCCCTCGTCTTTCGCGCCACCTCCATTCCCACACCGCCGTCTTCACCTGCACCACCGGAAGAGCATCATCATCACCGTTTCCTCGGATGAAGCTGCGGCCTAATCGGCGCCACCAAAGAGGTTGTACACTAATCGCCGCATTTTCTTCTTGATTCGATCTCACGGTGCTGCCGGCGCTCGGTCCCGAGCCGACACGGCGCGGCTCCATCCACGGCGGCGTCGCCGGCCACTTCCTCCACGGCGTCGCTCCCTCGGCGGCGACGTCCACATCAGTAGGAGCTGCTGCTGCTTTAGCTCTCGCTCGCGCTGCTGCTCTGCTCTTGCTCTCGGTCCCCTGCCTGGTCTGCTCTTGCTATTGCTCTTGCTCGCGCTGCTGCTCTCGCTCTTGCTCTTGCTTGCGATGCTGCTCCGATTTAGCTACACTTCAGTCGACTGAATCGACTTTTGGGTCAGTCGATTTTCAGGGGGTGGGGGGGGCTCGCCGGGGTGAAGGAAGAACCAGCCGCAACGGGGAGGGGGGCTCGCCGGAGAGGTACCCCACTATCTATCTTAGGACTCAGGATGGGGCGGTGGTCGCCGGCGGTGGCGGGGCATTGGCGGGGCGGTGGCGTGGGGATCGCCAGAGAAAAAGCTCGGCAAGGGAGGGCCTAGAGGGATGGCCAGGGCGTCGGCGGACCGGTGGTGGGGAGTGTTTTCGGGGCGGGCGGGGCGGCGCACTGCCAGCCGCGGGCGGCGGGGGGCTGCTGTTTGGCCGGTGGTGGCTGGCGGCTCAGGGGGGTGGAGGTTGAAGATGAACCGCAGGCCCTTGATTTCGTATCCAACGGCTGCAAAATCGACTGACCAGAGATGAAAAAGTTAGTCGACCGACGTGTAGCCTCACCTTGCTAGTGCGTTCAGTTTCGACAGCAAAATTCAGTTTCGACAGCAAAATTCAGTTTCGACAGTTAAGTTCAGTTTCGACAGTTAAATTTAGTTTTGATAGTTAAGTTCAGAGATGAGCGGCTGATGTATTTTACATCTTGCACTTTATGGTTATGTATTTTACGTCATGTATTGGAGATGCTATTAGAATTCCACTCATGTTAACGTTGTTCGTTGTCTCTCTTGTCCTGCTTCAGCCTCGGCGTCGTACAACTCACCGGAGCTGCTCCAACGACGAAACCCTCCATCACAGCGGAGCAGTACCTCGGGCTCCATCTCCAAACACCTAAGAGCTTCTTCCCCTCCCCCGACAGCCAAGTCAGCCGGAGCATCCTCACCGGCCAACCCAATCATGATGAGATCGACATGGCTTCACCAAAGAGGTTGTACACTTGTTGCATCTCTTTTTTACTCTACATGTTATATATATTGTCCACTGAGCACTCGTAGTAACGGGAAATACGATTATTTTATCCTACTATATGACAAGCAGTGAGGTACCAGGCAACTTAGCTATCCGTGATGGACTCTCTTGAACGCCATCATTATTTATCTCTGCGCGTTTGAGCTGTGCATTTGTCGATGGGCCTGGGAGTTGAGCTAGTATGGCAGTGGCCTGGGTCCAAAGTAATAGAAGTAGCACAAAAACATTTTTTAGTGTAGGATTTTCCTTGCTCAAGCCTGCCTACTAGAATCGCCAGTGCTTGAAAGGAAAAGTGAATGAAAAACATCGGAATTGGAAAGTTTCCTATGGTACTACTTTTCATGAATTTGGTGCAAAGGAATGGAGCAAAGGAAAACTGTAGGATTTGTTCCTTTAGTGTCTCCTTGAAAGAAAAACCGTAGGAATTCTAATTTCCACTTCTCCTCCTTTTCATATTCCTATTCATCAAGCACAAGACTAAGAGATAGTAGCATAATAGCATTATAACCGTACATTTTCTTGTGGTTTGACTTAATCTCACCATGCTTTTTTGCATCCTGTGATCTTCCAATTGTTGTGAATCAAACACCCAGATTGGCAGAAATCCTGTGTTTTTAAATTCTCTGTTTTGCACGTGCATTCCTATCCTATTCCTGTCTATTTCCTATCCCTGCATTGTTAGAATCCTCAAATTCAAACAAGCCCTTACTCAATTACTTCTGTTACAGATATGTGTCAAAGAAAACCTTGTGTGGTTTGTCCTGCTCCTGCGGCGCTGTGTTCCACCCCAGCTCAGCTGCTCCAACGACGGAAGGGTTCACCACAGCAGGGATCCGCTCTCCAGACTGTCTTTCGCCGCCTCAGATCTTCTTCCCCGCCGCCGGCAGCCACGGCAACTGCATTACCATCATCAACTGAGCAGATGACCTTGAGGACTACACGGGTCCGCAAGAGAGGTCGCACTCTTCCGTGTCTGCTTACGTTATGCGTCGCTTAATATGATGACATGCTACATTATCGTCGTGTTCACCTATTAGACTCCGAGTCAGGTCCAAACTAATGCTGAAACTTGAGTTTTTAAATGGTTGTGGGGTACATATTGGGGCAGCAATCAGTACTATCTGTCTACTATCTGGTTAATCTCCGGTGTCTACTATGAGTTTCATGTTGGGTGCAAACAAACATTAAAGGAGCCATTATCTGTATTTTTTAACTAAAGCTATTATCTGCCTGCTATCATTGGTTTTGGGTCTATCCACAGTTTGCTACCATCACTCTGGATTTGTGCATGCACTCCTTACATAATCTCACTATGTTTTATTCCTATGCATGCCAGTTATTGTACACAATGGAACTGATCATGTAGAGCAAAAGAGACGAGCCTTGCGTGGCAATAAAATTTCATGCAGACGTCGTTCCATGGTGGGCGCAAAGGCAGCCCCCCTCCACCCATTTCGGATCGTAATCAAGAGGAAGATAACTGTTCTGAGGGGGATTCAGAAGGAGAAGACCACTCCTATTTACCCCATGAGGTCTTCGCTCTAACTTGGCATGCTGATGTTGGTAATATCATGCATATGGTGCCTTGCATTGCTTACTGTATACATTAAAGATGTCATCTGCTTAGTTTAGACATGCTTTGTGTCAATGCCATCTGTTTAGTTTCTTTATCGTATATGTGAATCATGCAATGCCATCTTGTCTAGCCAGGCATCATATATGTGAATTTTGCAATGCCACCCTGGTTAGCCAGTCATCTTATATGTGAATTATATCATGCCATCATTTTTTATTACGTGTTAAATTTGTCAACAATTTTAGTACATTCAATTACTCTTCCTGTGCATCAGCCATTCGGCACGGTCATGGAAAAATCTGGAGTGGAAACAAGGTCTTCAGAGCAGACAATGCTATCTGACGAAGCGCATGTCTTGCTGGTTACCGATAGCTCCTCAGAGGAGGATTCAGAGACAGATGACCAGTCATATTCCCCCCCCCCGAGGTGCATGCCCTAACTTGGCAGGGTTATGTTGCTCATATCGTGCGTATGGTATCTTGCATTGCTATGTCATTTGCTTAGTTTAGACATGCTTTGTGTGAATGCCACCTGTTTAGTGTCTAATTACCATATATGTGAATTATGCAATGCCATCTTGTTGCAAGACATTATATATGTGAATTATGCAATGTTATCTTGTTGCAAGGCATTATGTATGTGAATTATGCAATGCCATGCTGTTTAGGCAAGCGTCATATATGTGAATTATATCATGCCGTCCTTTTTTTGTATTTCTCATTGCTTTTGTCGACAATGTTTGTATATTCAACTGCTCTTCCTGTGCATCAGCCATTTGAATTGGTGATGGAGAAATCTGGAGTGAAAACAAGGTCTTCAGAGCAGACAATGCTACCTGCTGAAGCAGATATCTTGCTGGTTACAGATAGCTCTTCAGAGGAGGATTCAGAGGCAGATGACCAGTCCTATTATCCCCCTGAGGTGTATGCTCAAACTTGGCAGGGTTATATTACTCATATAATGCATATGTTGTATTGCAATGCTTAGTTTTTACATCATATACACAATATTGAATGCCATCTCCTTAGTTGACACATCATATATGCGATTGCCCTCTGCTCACTTCCTTAGTATATAAATCATATATTTGAATTATGTCATGCCATGATGTTTACATAGACAGCATGTATCTGAATTATGGCATGCCAACCCATTTTCTAAAGACATAATATAGTTATATCATCTCATCCTGTTTACATAGTCATCATATTTTAAATTATGTCATTCTATCCGTGAATTATATCATGCCATCATGTTTCCATCGACGGCATGTTTGTGATTTATGGCATGCCAACCACTTTAATAGACACATCGTATAGTTATATCATGTCATCCTGTTTACATAGTCATCATATTTTGAAGTATGTCATTCTATCCTGTTTAGTTAGCCATCATACATGTGAAATTGTGTCATGCTATCCTGTTTAATTAGCCATCATATATGTGAAATTATGTCCTGCTATTCTGTTTGCTTAGACAACATAAATGTGAATTATTTCATGCCCTGTTTTCTTCCCTACTATCCATTGCACCTGTCTATCTTACAATGTCTGTACATTCAATTACTTTTCTTGTTTATCAGCCATTTCAATTGGAGGGAGTGATGGCAGTATCTGTGGGAGTAAAAACACGGTCTTCAGAAAAGATCGTGCTACCTGTCGATGCAGATAGAACCACGGTTGTACTTGCCCAAGAACCAGCCCCACCACACATAACCCACACTCATGCAGATTGTACCCCTACCCAGTTGGACAGAGAACCAGCTACACCCCTTCTAACCCCAACCCCAGCAGATAGACACCCAGTTCCCGTTGACACAGCACCGTCTCCACCACAGAGCACCCAAACACGAGCAGTTAGTAAGGCAACTGCAGTGCCCAAATCACGAGGACCACCACTCCGAACCCGAAGTCAACGCTTAAAGCAGAAGAAGAATTGTTCTCAGGTCAGGTTCCGTAGCTATGGTTCATACTACTTTGCTCTTGCATCACTGTATTTACTGATACCAACTAATTTCAAATTTGAAGGATGCAATTGAAACTCCAATGGCGCAACAGGTATGTTTTAAACCTGTTTCTTCAACGTGTTTGGCTGTTTGCTGTTGTAACTTGCTCTATGTTGATTTCAGTTTCAATTGAATAAACAGTTATGTTCTCATGCCATGCACATTACAAGTGTTGTTATTGCTGTGTAGTTTCCCACACTTATATTCTGTCTATGCTGCTTTGTCTTAAATAGATATGATTCGAACTGTATCTATCTTGATTTGGCAACATAAACTAGAATGATATAGACCATACAGTGACCATACTACATAGATATATGTTTGTTTCATGCTGTTATCCTGTCCACCTTACTACTGAACTGGTTTACCAAAATGAGTTTCATATACTACATTGTAAACCTGAGATGTGTTTGTTTGTTTCTCTTTTAGAACGCGGATAAAATATTGGAGAAGAGTACCCTGTTATGCAATGGTAAAGGAAGTAATGCAGATAAGGTTCAAGATAGTGAGACATCCCTGTTGGTCTCCAAGAAAGCTGATAAAAACTATATTGAAGACACTGAGACAACCCCAAAGTCCTGTCTTGATGTAGTGTTCGAGTTACTGGCTACCACTGCTGGCACCAGCTCTTCGAACTCGTTGCCTGAATCAGTTCGGCTTCTTGAGTCTCAACTTCAAGTTGAAAGACATCGATCAGATGTTATGCGACAGGAAGCCGAAGGACTGAGGAAGTCCCTGCAGAATTCAGATGCATACTTTCTGGTGCAACAGCAAGCGCTGGAGGACTTAAGCGCCAAACAAGAGAAAGTTAATAAGCTTGCTAAGCATCTTGCCAGCATTATGGGTACCCAGGATATTGTTTCTTGAGCTCTTCTGAAGTGGTTTCAGTTCTGGACTTGTTTTGCTGCGGCGTTTATATGCTGCTGTGTTCCCTATATTTGCACTGGTGGCGAACTTTGATGCCCAGTGGATGTAATATGTGTAATAGCCGTGATAGCCTAGTGTAAGTTGCTTGCTTATTTATTTCCTTGTTGTCTTGTTTATTTGTTTGCTTGTAGTCAGTGCAGTTCTTTTTCTGCGGTTTGCTAGTGGCTGCAATAACCTATTTTTTAAAACTAGGCCACAATAACCATGGGCTAATATTTACTGTAGTGACACTGGGCCTCCTACGGGCCGTAGAAACAGTGGGCCTTCTACGGGCCGTATAAACAGTGGGCCTTCTACGGGCCGTAGAAACAGTGGGCCTTCTACGGGCCGTAGAAACAATGGGCCTTCTACGGGCCGTATCATCAATGGGCCTTATACGGGCCGTATGATCGATTGGCCAAACATGGGCCAAACAGACCGCATTCTGGCCGTAAACGGGCTAGAGTTGGAATCGTCCGTTCATGGGCCGACCATAACGGGCCATCGTTAATAGGCCGTATTTGATGACGCTATGAAAACGGCCCAACGTATTAACGGACCACAAACGGGCCGACTGTAACCACGGGCTGAATTTGGCCCACAAGCAGAAAATGACAGTAACGGGCCGTAAGTAAACGAATGCTGGAAAATAGCCCAAGAATAAATGGGCTCTGAGAAGGCCGAAAGATAACATGGGCTGGAAACGGCCCAACGGAATAACGGGCCGTTAATGGGTATAAAGTGATACACTGTTCTTTACGGGCCAGTTTCACCACGGGCCGTTAATGGGTGTAAAGTGATACACTGTTCATTACGGGCCAGTTTCACCACGGGCCGTTAATAGGCCAAGAGTTACATAGGGCCTCATATGGGCCGAAAGACGTCATGGGCCATACATGGGCCAGAAGTGAAAACGGGCTGGAATCATATTGGATGGCCCAGATGACGCTACTGGGCCTAATTCGAATAGGGCGTAACGGGCCTTGGGTTAGCGGGCTGTAAATGGGCTATATGCGAACAGGCCGTTAACAGGCTTTCCATGGGCCGGCCCGCCACCTTTTGACCAAGTCAAACGGGCCGGCCTTTTCACAGGAATGGGCCTCTGTTGGGCCGTGCCACGTGTCGACGTATCATAGACGCCTTCTGTCCAATGAGTGGATGACATCTGTCCCAGCGATGAGCCGACACGTGTTTCCTCCAGCCAATAATGATTTTACACGTGGAAAATCCCCATTGGTCGGGGCTGTTAACGGGTTATCGGATCCAAAACCTGACCCGATAGCTTAACGGTGTTCCGTTATGGTGGATGCCATGTGTCGGTCACCCTTGACGAAAGCACTTCTGTGATGCGCGATTTATCGTCATGGAAGTGGACACTTCCATGATGATAATTTTGGCAATGTCATGGAAGACTTCTATGACAGCACAGGTATGACTATCTTGATTCTGTCATAAAATCGTCATGGATGTACATGCATGACAGAAAACACGACCTACTGTGACAAACACGTATTATCACGGAAGTGTATTTTTTATATAGTGTCTTGACCATATCACATCACAACATGCCCTGCAAAAACAAGTTAGACGTCCTCTACCTTGTTGTTGTAAGTTTTACGTGGCTGTTACGGGCTTCTAGCAAGAACTGTGCTTACCTACGCATCAAAACCACAACGGTGTTTCATCAAGTTTGTTGTTTTAACCTTCTTCAAGGAACGGCCACAGTCAAATTCGATTCAACTAAATTAGGACAAACAGACACCCGCCAGCCACCTTTATGCAAAACAAGTTGCATGTCTGTTGGTGGAACCGGTCTCATGTGCCTGGACATGTAAGGTTGGTCCAGGACGCTTCATCCCACAATACCGCCGAATCAAAATAAGACATTGGTGGTAAGCAGTACGACTATCACCATCCACTACTCTTTGTGTTCTACTCGTGCATATCATCTACACATAGACCTGGCTCGGATGCCACTGTTGGGAAACGCAGCATGGAAAACAAAAAAATTCCACACTCACGCAAAGATCTATCCATGGAGATGCATAACAATGAGGGGGAGAGTATGTCTACTGGTACGTCTCCATTGTATCTACTTTTCCAAACTCTTTTGCCCTTGTTTTGGACTCTAATTTGCATGATTTGAATGGAACTAACCCGGACTAACGCTGTTTTCAACAGAATTGCTATGGTGTTATTTTTGTGTAGAAATAAAAGTTCTCGGAATGACCTGAAACTTCATGGAGATGATTTTTTGGAATTAATAAAAAATATTGGCTTCAGAATCAAGTGAAGGGGGCCCACACCCTGGCCACAATGGTGGGGGGCACGCCCTCTGTCCTTGTGGCCCCCTTGGACCTCCACCGAGCTCAACTCCAACTCCATATATTCACGTTTAGAGAGAAAAAAATCAGAGAGAAGGATTCATCACGTTTTAGGATATGGAGCCGCCGCCAAGCCCTGTTCTTCCTCGGGAGGACAGATCTGAAGTCCGTTTTGGGCTCCAGAGAGGGGAATCCGTCGCCATCGTCATCATCAACCATCCTCCACCAATTTCATGATGCTCACCGCCGTGTGTGAGTAATTCCATCATAGGCTTGTTGGACCGTGATGGGTTGGATGAGATTTACCATGTAATCGAGTTAGTTTTGTTAGGGTTTGATCCCTAATATCCACTATGTTCTAAGATTGATGTTGATATGACTTTGCTATGCTTAATGCTGGTCACTAGGGCCCGAGTGCCATGATTTCAGATCTAAACCTATTATGTTTTCATGAATATATTTGTGTTCTTGATCCGATATTGCAAGTTATAGTCACCTACTACGTGTTATGATCCGGCAACCCCGGAGTGACGATAGTCGGGATACTTCTCGGTGATGACCGTCGTTTGAGGAGTTCTTGCATTCACTAAGTGCTAGTGCTTTGGTCTGATACTCTATTAAAAGGAGGCCTTAATATCCCTTAGTTTCCAATAGGACCCTGCAGCCACGAGAGGGTAGGGCAAAAGATGTCATGCAAGTTCTTTTCATAAGCACGTATGACTATATTCGGAATACATGCCTACATTATATTGATGAATTGGAGCTAGTTCTGTGTCACCCTATGTTATAAATGTTGCATGATGAATGCCATCCGACATAATTATCCATCATTGATCCATTGCCTACGAGCTTTTCACATATTAATCTTTGTTTCGTTACTTTTCCGTTGCCACTGTTACGATTGCTACAAAACTGCTAATGTTACTTTTGCCATTGTTACCATTACTTCCATACTACTTTGCTACTGAATATTTTGCCGCAGATATTAAGTTTTTCAGGTGTGGTTGAATTGACAACTCAGCTGCTAATACTCAAGAATATTCTTTGGCTCCCCTTGTGTCAAATCAATAAATTTGGGTTGAATACTCTACCCTCGAAAACTGTTGCGATCCCCTATACTTGTGGGTTATCAAGACCTTTTTCTAGCGCCGTTGCTGGGGAGCATAGCTCTATTATCTAAGTCACTTGGGATTTATATCTATTGATCACTATGAGGAATTGAAAGACAACAAAACCAAGATTTTTCCCTCAACTACGAGGGGAGGTAAGGAACTGCCATCTAGCTCTGCACTTGATTCTCCTTCTGTTTTGAGTAAACTTGCGACACCTACACCTGCTATTGATTCCGATATGTCGCATGTTATTGATGATGCCACTTCTGCTATGCATGATGCTTATGATGAAACTACTTCTCAGCTTGATAATAATGTGCCACTAGGTGGATTTCTTAATGAACAACTTTCTAGGGTTAGAGAGAATGAAATCACTGAACTGATGATATTATTGAAACTGAAGATTATGTTTCTCCCCCAAGATATGAATTGCTTGTTGTACCTGAGGGTTATGTTATGGATGAAGAAACTGCAAGAGACTTCTTTGCTTGCAATCATAGAGAGGATCTTAATAAACTGTTAGCTAAGATAAAAGAAAAGTCTTTGAATGCTAGAGTGAAATATGATCCCAATTTTGCTACTTGACCTATCTTTGTTACTGATAAGGATTATGAATTCTCTATCGATCCTGAGTTAAATACTTTGGTTGAATCTGATCCTTTCTATGGTTATGAATCTGAAACTGTTGTGGCACATCTTACTAAATTGAATGATATAGCCACCCTATTTGCTCATGAGGAAAAAAATCGCTATTATTATATTCTCGAATTGTTTCCTTTCTCATTAAAGGGTGATGCTAAGTTACGGTTTTATTCTCTTGCTCCTGGTTGTGTGTGTAGTCCCCAAGATATGATTTACTACTTCTCTACAAAATACTTCCCTTCTCATAAGAAACAAGCCGCCCTAAGGGAAATATTTAACTTTGTGCCAATTGAAGAAGAGAGTCTCCCACAAGCTTGGGGGAGGTTTCTCCAATTACTTAATGCTTTTCCTGATCATGCTCTCAAGAAAAATGAAATACTTGATATCTTTTATAATGGACTAACTGATGCTTCCAAAGACCACCTGGATAGTTGTGTTGGTTGTGTTTTCAAGGAAAGAACTGCTAAGCAAGCTGAAGTGCTGTCGAATAATATATTGAGTAAAGATAATGATTGGACACTTCCTGAACCAACTCCTAAGCCAACTCCAAATAAGAGGGGTATTCTATTTCTGAGTCCTGAAGATATGCAAGAGGCAAACAAATCTACGAAAGAAAAAGGTATTAAAGATGAAGATGTTAAGAATTTACCACCTACTGAAGAAATACATGGTCTTGATAACCCAACATAGGTAGTAGAGGTAAACTCTCTCCATAGATTTGATGAAGGTGATATTCCTCATAATATGTCTGCTAGTCAATGCTTGGATGAGTTTGATAATTTTATTGTTAAACAAGAAAACTTCAATGCTTATGTTAGTAGACAATTGAAATGTAGTGCTTACATGCTTGACCACTTGGGTGATTATATGAGTAGAGTTGCTAATGATCTTAAGCTTATTAGTAAACATGCTTCCATGGTTACAACTCAAGTAGAACAAGTACTTAAGGCACAAGATGATCTGATTAATCAGTTAAATAATAAGAACAACAATAATGTTGTTAGGGTTATGACTAGAGGTGGTAAGATGACCCAAGAACCTTTGTATCCTGAAGGCCATCCTAAAATAATTGAGAAGGATTCTCAGAGAGTTAATACTGATGCACCTAGTCCTTCTAATAAAAATAAAAAGTAAACTAATAGGACTTTCCATGAGTCTAGTGAACCTATTATAGACACACCTGAGAATCCCAACGATATTTCTATTTCTGATGCTGAGACACAATCTGGTGATGAACATGAACCTAGTGATATGTTAATAATGATGTTCATGTTGATGCTCAACCTAGTAATGATAATGATGTAGAGATTGAACCTGATGTTGACCTTGATAACCCACAATCAAAGAATCAACGTTATGATAAGAGAGACTTTGTTGCTAGGAAACTGATACGTCTCCAATGTATCTATAATTTATGAAGTATTCATGTTGTTTTATTATCATTCTTGGATGTTTTACAATCATTTTATAGCAACTTTATATCATTTTTTCGACTAACCTATTGACCGAGTGCCCAGTGCCAGTTGTTGTTTTTTGCTTGTTTTTTACATTGCAAGAAATCAATATCAAACAGTGTCCAAACACCGCGAAACTTTTTGGAGATTTTTATGGACCAAAACACCCAGGATGGGCCAGAGCAGCACCTGGGGGTGCCCCGAGGGGGCACAACCTACCAGGGCGCGCCTGGGGGGCCAGGCACGCCCAGGTGGGTTGTGCCCACCTCGATGGCCTCCCGCACCCCTCTTTTCCCTATAAATTCCCAAATATTCCAAAAACCCTCGAGATTAACCTAGATCAAAAGTTCCACTACCGCAAGGCTCTTTAGCCACCGAAAACCAATATACACCCCATTCCGGCACCCTGCCGAAGGGGGGAATCATCTCTGGTGGCAATCTTCATCGTCCCGGCGGCCACCATGATGATGAGGGAGTAGTCCATCCTCGGGGCTGAGGGTTTGTACCAGTAGCTATGTGTTTAATCTCTCTCTCATGTTCTTGAGATATCATGATCTTGATGTATCGTGGGCTTTGTTAATATAGTCGGATCATATGGTGTTTTCCCCTCTCTATGTTGTTGTGATGAATTGATTTTTTCCCTTTTAGATTTCGTTGTTATCGGATTGAATACTTTTATGGATTTGAGAACACTTGATATATGTCTTGCAATTGAATACTCGTGGTGACAATGGGGTATCGTATTGATTCACTTGATATATATTTTGGCACTCAACTCGCGGATTCCCGAGGTGACATTGGGGTAATCTATGCACGGGGTTGATGCATGTTCTTGTCTTTGTTTCTCCGGTAGAAATCTTGGGGCACTCTTTGAAGTTCTTTGTGTTGGATTGAAAATTATGAATCTGAATTTGCTTTGGTGTTATTTTAGTACGAACTCTTGGTTAGATCGGTCGGAAAGAATAGCTTCGTGTTATTTTAGTACGAACTCTAGGATAGATTGATTGGAAAGAATAGCTTTGAGGTGGTTTCATACCGTACAAACAATTCCGTCTTATGTTCTCCCCTAGATAGGAACTTTGGAGTGATTCTTCGTTCCATGTTGAGGGACGGTTATATGATCCAATTATATTAGCACTTTTGAGAGATTGCACTAGCGAAAGTACGAACCCTAGGCCTCATTTTCAAGCATTGCAATATCGTTTTTGTGCCCATTTACTATTTGCTACCTTGCTATTTTTATTTATTCAGATTATAAAAATATATTTCTACCATCCATATTACACTTTTATCACCATCTCTTCGCCGAACTAGTGCACCTATACAATTTACCATTGTATTGGTGTGTTGGGGATACAAGAGATTTCTTGTATTTGGTTGCAGTGTCATTTGAGAGAGACCATCTTCATCCTACACCTCTCATGGATTGATAACCTTAGGTCATCCACTTGAGGGAAAATTGCTATTGTACTACAAAACTCTGCGCTTGGAGGCCCAACACGTGTCTACAAGAATAAAGTTGCGCAGTAGACATCAGAAACATGGTAAAGAAAGAGAACCATGGGTTCAGAAACCCATGCCCTTTCCTCCTAATACATCCAAGAAAAGGGATGATGAGGATTTTGAGCACTTTGCCGAGATGATTAGACCTATCTTTTTGCGTATGCGTTTGACCGACATGCTTAAAATGCCTCCTTGTCCTAAGTATACGAAAGACATTGTTACAGATAAAAGAAAGATATCGGAAGCTGAATTTCCACCATGCTTGCTAATTACACTTTTAAGGGTGGAATACCAAAGAAACTTGGAGATCCAGGGGTACCAACTATACCATGCTCCATTAAAAGAAACTATGTTAAAACTACATTATGTGATCTTGGAGCCGGTGTTAGTGTTATGCCTTTCTCTTTATATCGTAGACTTGACTTGAATAAGTTGACACCTACTGAAATCTCTTCGCAAATTGTTGATGAATCAACTGCTATACACATAGGTATTTGTGAAGATGTGCCTATTGTGGTTGCAAACGTTACTATCTTAATGGACTTTGTTATTCTTGATATTCCCGAGGACAACAGTATGTCGATCATCCTTGGTAGACCCTTTTTGAATACTGCAAGGGTTGTTATTGATTGCAATAAAGGCAATATCACTTTTCATGTTGATGGTAATGAGCATATGGTGCACTTTCCGAAGAAACAACCTCAAGTTCATAGTATCAATTCTATTGGAAAAATTTCAACTATTACTATTGGAGGTTTTGAATTCCCTCTTCCTACTGCCAAAGAGAAATATGATATTCTTATTGTTGGGGACATGCATATCCCCGTTGAGGTAACCTAGTGTTATTTGAAAATTCTTCGGTTTCATGTCATTTGGAAGAAGTTTGTTAATAAGACTTGATCAACCTTGTTAATGAATTCCTTTTGATGGGCATCAGATGGATGAATTTAGAAGCACAAACTCTTTGTACCCATCTTTTACTTTCTGTTATTTAGATTAAATAAAGCAAAAATAGTATTTTCTATCCGTTTTCTGATTTATCCATGTAATAAAAAATGCCCCCAAAATAAAAGTTCTCCAAATGCCCTGAAAATTTGATATGATTTTTTATAGAATATTTTAGAATTTCTGGTGCTAAGAACACATCAGGGGCCTCACCAGCTGGCCACAAGTGTGGAGGGCGCGCCCACCCCCCTGGGGCGCGCCCTGTCCTTGTGGGCCCCATGTGGCCCCCCTCCACTTATTCCATAACCCATCCACTCCTTCTTCCTCCAGAAAAAATCACTCCATAGCTCAAACTCGTGTTCTTGCCCATCTTGCTGCCATTTTTTATCTCCTTGCTCGAAGCTCCATTCACAAAACTGCTTTGGGGGATTGTTCTTCGGTATGTGACTCCTCCAATGGCGCAATTAGTTTTTGTTCTAGTGCTTTATTTATTGCACATTTTTGTTGTTGTGGTGACCTTGTTCTTGAGCTTGTATGTCAAATTTATATGGTCCAAAATAGTTTTGATGCATGATATAGCCTCTAGGCACTTGTAGGAGTAGTTGCTATCCATTTTGTTGAGTTTGGTTCACTTTTATTTTGAGTCACTAAAAAATTCAGAAATTTTTCAGAGGAAGAAAAATGTTTAGGAAAATGTACCAAGGTGGTTCTTCGAGGAAGCAAGCATCGAAGCGCGTGATACACGAACCGGACCTTGAACCACCAAGGGAATCTCAAGTGAAACCGTGTGAATGGCCATTAGATGAATTTATGGTTCGTGCAGGTTTCAAGGATGACTTCTATACGTACACACAGAATGCCGGCCTTGAGGACTTCTTATCGGACAAGTGCCAACAATATTGTTATCTCACCGATTCCTTTGTGCAGAGGTTTGAGTTTTCATCCAAGCGTAATAATCATACTATCCTATTTGATCTTTATGATGAATCTTATACCATGGACCTAGAAGATTTTTGTGATGCATGCAAAATTCCACAATGGCGCCTTCTTAGTGATCCTCACAAATCTGAATATAATGATTTCCTTGCTAGCATCACCGTTAGAGAAACTAGAAATATCACACAAGCTACCATAGGGAGCATTCACTTTCCTGCCATACATTACTTTGCTCTGTTTATAGGAAGGTGCATTAATGGTAAACACGAACATAGTCACCTTTGCGTTCCAGATCTTAGTGTCCTCAAGTGCGCGGTGTTAGGTGATAAGAGATATGACTTGGGGGCTATTATTGCTAGGAGGTTACACCTTAATGCTAAAGATGGAGATTTATTTGGTGGGATTTATGCAACTCGTTTAGCTAATTATTTGGGAGTACCCATAAGAGAGTATGATATTGAGTTGCCACCTGCTTTTCTAGATCATGAGGCTATGGTACGCTACCAGTTTCTTAAGAGGAACGAATAGTTCCTCCAATATAGAATGATCTTTGATAGATGGTGCATTGTCCATGTTACTCTTCCCGCTCCTGCTTTCTTTAATTTTCACGCAAATGGGCGATATTTTTATAACTAGAGAGGAGGCAAACACGTATGAGAGAACAACGGAGGCTGCTCGCCTCCATGCTGCATCCCTTCAGGCAGTGGCCGATGCATATCAATACAAGCCCGACTACAACTTTGGATATCCATCGGGCCAGCTGATATTACATTCATGTTCACACACTTATTCTAGTTGTCGGTGATCATACTTTTTCATTGTATTATCCATGTTAGTTCATTTCTTTTTCTTGCTTTCTTCTTGTGTGTTTGATAAACCTTAAGAAAAATAAAAAAATTAGTTGTAGTTAGTTTACTTTCGATGCATGCTTAGTTGTAGTATTAAAAGAAAACCCAAAAATATTTCTCGCTCTTCTTTTGCTTGTTGGGAGATTTCCCGTGTAAATAGTTTTTCTTGTTCTAGTTTTACTTTCTTTAGAAAAATAAAAACTCCAAAAATATTTCAGTGTGTTTCTTTGAAATTCTTTTCTTTTCTTTGGGGGTTGAGAGGAGAAGACCACGATGAAAATGTTTGCAGATTCCAGCTTAGTTCGATGCACATGCACTATTATTATTATCCACACTGCTCGGGCATGCAAGTGAAAGGAAATAATGACGATATATGATGAGGTGATTGAGATGAGGAAAAGCTGGTATGAACTCGATCTATCTTGTTTTTGTAAATATGATTAGTTCATCATTCCTGATTCAGCCTATTATGAATGAAACATGTTTGCAATGACAATTAGAGATTATAGTTACTCATGCCATGCTTAATTAGTTAGGAGTTTATAATGTTTTACCTTGCGTGCCAACATGGAAATTAAAATGGTTGTGATGTAGTATGATAGGATGGTATCCTCCTTTGAATGATTCGAGTGGCTTGACTTGGCACATGTTCACGCATGTAGTTGAAACAAAATCAACATAGCCTCCACGATATTTATGTTCATGGTGATTTATATCCTACTCATGCTTGCACTCAATGTTGGTTAATTTCAATGCATGTTTATGATTGTTCTCGCTCTCTAGTTGGTCGCTCCCCAGTCTTTTTCTAGCCTTCACTTGTACTAAGTAGGAATACTGCTTGTGCATCCACTTCCATAAACCCAAAGGTTGTTCCATATGAGTCCACCATACCTTCATATATGCGATATTTACCTGCCGTTCCAAGTAAATTTGCATGTGCCAAACTCTAAACCTTCAAATAGTAATCTGTTTTGTATTCTTGAATCGCTCATGTACCAACTAGGGTTGTCAATATCTTCCATGCTTGGTGGGTTATTCTCACAGTGAGTGGACTCTGCTCATCATTCACGAGAAAATGGCTGGTAACCGGGATGCCCAGTCCCATTCTCAAATCAAATCAAAATAATTGCAAACAAAACTCCCCCAGGATTGTTGTTAGTTGGACGGTACCCGTTGTTTAGGACCAGCCATGGAGTGTGCTTGTTGGTGGTGGGGATTATAAACTTTACCATTCTATTTGGGCACCGCCTATAATGTATGCAACATGCACTGATACGTGTCGATGCTATACAAACGGTTTTAACCCCTTTCCGTGACGGCATTTGGAACCGTCACCAAGTGAGTGTGGGAGATAGGGGGTCCTTCCCACATGACCCAGAAACCGTCGGGGATATGCCCTCCTGGCACACACGCTCGACAAAATGAGGTCGTGTGCGACCGGCGAGCGCTCAAATACGGAAATATGTATAGTAGAGCTAAAAATACAATTATACAGGCGAAATTGTTTTTGGTCGCAAGTACATCGCACACAGTCAGTCCCCGCTAAACATTTCCGTTCGTATGTACATCCCACCCAGTCACTCCAAGGAAGACGTTTCCATTCATAGGTACATCACACACAATTTTTCCCATTAAATCGTTTGTGATAGCGTTGCCATTGCACACGATATTAATAATTTTATGGTTTGCATTATTGAATGCACCACATATAGTGCATAGAAGAAACTGTGTGGCAAAGGTTGTCCATCACACACAGTGCTTATGTGGTAAACATTTGCGCAAGGTGGCCTAACGCAAACAGTTTTCAAGAGAAAGTCGTGTGTGCAGTGGAGATTGATCGCACACGTAGTGGATCCTAGAAACGTTTCTGATCTCCACGTATATCGCAGACGTTTCTCTTTCGCAAACCATGTGCGGTGTAATCCCTAATTAATTCCTAATTTAAAAATCACATGTTTTGAATTTGAAAGTATCAATCACTTATTTCATATCCAACCATGTTTATTACAAATATAAGTTCAACCATGAATGTATAATTTGATGCACGGGTACATATACTGAAGAACTACAGAAGCACCAAGTAAAGAATGATGCGCTACAGTTTTACTAAAGACTATAAAGAGAGAGGCGAAACACATTCTAGTTGCTGGAGAAGGTGAAGCGGAATGCCCATATTGTGCTCTCCTCCATGCGTAATGCACGCACGACTCTAGGCCAACCCCTTGTGATGGCTGCCTGTCATCCTTCACTGTCTTATTTAGGACTTCTCGATGCTCATTGTAGTCTGGATGAAATACTTTAACCTTCATTGCATGTCCACCAATCATGTACTTTGCGAGGTAATCTTGAGTGAACTGCTTCGGGAACCACTGGGAGCGAAAAAGATTCAGACATTGTTGTCTAACAACTCATTATGTGCAGCAAAAAGAGAAGGCTGCAGAGTTTGTAGTTACCATCCTACAGCTCACTGTTGTGTTGGATAGAGCATAAACAAATAAGTTGCCTGCTACCATTCGTATCTTTTTGCTAATAATCCTTATCAGTTTCCTCACTTGATGCTTGTTCATCAATATATCATTGCCCCATATGCAAAAAGGGTCGATGCGTGGATCCTTGCCAAGGGCATATGTACCTACAAGCAACAAGTCAATATTAGAAGCTAACTAGTGTCCAGGCCTGGATCTATATGCAGTACATTATGGAGCTACGGGGGGAGTACAAGCCGAGGGATGAAGCTAACCTCGGTGAAAAATGGTGGCCACTCCCGTTGTTGTCCTGCATAAGTAGTGGAAAGGCATGATAAGTACAACAACCTTAACATGAAACAAATATAGCAAATGTAAACAACATCATCTCCAAATGATAGCTTGAATGTGTTGGTTTCAGCATGCTATTAAAGCAGATATAAAATGGAAGGCAATGTTACCAACAGCAGGCTTAACAGCCATCAAATATTGCAATTCAAACTGGTATTGTTGAAAATGAATAGAATGTAGGTAATGCTTAAACATCACACTGGATAAATGTGTAAAACTGAAATAAAGGGCATGTGTTAACTACACCAGGAATAACTGGAACCAAATATAGCCGTTCAAACAGGTATTGATGTAGTCGAGCGGCACAGTTCCGACTTGCACATAATGAACAACACATTGTGAATGAGTGAAATAAACAAGGCATAAATGACCAATATAACAACCAAATATAGCCATTGAAAACTGGACAGAGTCTCACTACAACCAACCTAACAAGCAAAGACAAATAAACAGTGGCATATGCTTGAAAACTGGACAAATGCTCACTACAACCAACCTAACAAGCAGATAAAGATAAACAAGGCATCTGCTTGATAATTGGACAAATGCTAAAAAAAAGCAACCTAACAACCAAATATAGATAAACAAGGCATCTGCTTGATAATTGGGCAAATGCTAAAAAAAGCAACCTAGCAACCAAATACAGATAAACAAGGCATCTGCTTGATAACTGGACAAATGCTCACTGCAACCAAACTAAGTACCAAATATAGATAAACAAGGCATCTGCTCGATAACTGAAAAAATGCTCACTCCTAACAACCTAACAACCAAATACAGATAAACAAGGCATCTACTCACTATAAACAACCAAATATAGCCATTCGTGAAACTGAAGTGGACAATTCATACTTAAACATCACATAGACCTATTGAACAATACATTTTTGCATAACTGAAATAATTAAACACGACACAGTTAAAGCACCGCACGGCAAATGCCACTACAACAAAGGGTACGGGTGGGCAAGCTAAAAAGGTAAGATTTGCTGATAGAATGTTGCCTCGCATTTCATGGACGAGATCCTTCTAGTTGGAAGAGCTCAGACCCATGGTGCGCTCTCTGATGTCACAGATGGGTTGTTTCACCTTGGAAGAACCTTTGTGGGTGCCCTCCTCGTGGTCGTGGTCGATGAGATCTGACCTGGCAATTGAGGATCCCAAGCCGCCGCTGTAGAACGTGTCCTTCAGAAATGACAAAATGGGCTCGATGGCGTATAAAGCTCACAAATCCTTGACCGCTTGGCGGAGGAGATCAGCAGCAGGGTCGTCGAAGAGATCGACGACGGCTGAACCAGAGGGGTTGGGGATGGACCACTTAACCTGTGACATGGCCCGCGTGAAGCCGTCCGTGTGGATGAGCTTGATGTCATAGCCAGCTTTCCTGAGATACAGTAATACGCTAGCCCACTGACATGAAGCCTTTGACATGGCAATGTAGTCAACGTCTTCGCCGGCTTCCGCGACGTGTTTCTCTGGGATCGACAGGTTGGGGCGAACAGCGGCCACCTCGCCAACGTCTGCTGGAGAGGCCATGATAAAGCTCTTCTTGGCCGGACGCTCGTCGGGCTCCCCGGGATATGTGGTCGAGCTTAGGCTACGACATTCTAGAGCAGAAGATGTGGATCTGGTGGGGAGGGACACCGAAGGCCTCATCTAAAAACTCAGGGGAGTGGGGCCACGGTATGGGAATCGCTCGGTAACATGAACTTTATTATCTAAGCTAGGAGGAACGGGCAGACCGGCAGTTGTTGGCGGCGGCCCCGAGCTAGGGTTCAAGGAGGGGAGGGGCGGGTGGGGGACTATGGACGGGGGGGGGGGGGGGTTGGTGTTTGAGGATACGCTACAGCTACTGGAAATTTTAGTAATGGTGGGTGGAGATGGTGGTGGACAAGGGAGGGCGACGGTTCAAATGCCTCAGCTACTGCAATTTTACTATAAGGTCGGTGCTGGAGGAGTGTGGGCGACAGTTGAAGTACGTCGGCTACTAAAATTTGGTTAAAGGAATTGATGCGGGGCTGGAGTGCCCAAAATCACGCACGGTCCAATAACAATATACGTGTATGATAATAAGGAAAAGTGGCGCGGATCCGCTGATTTTTGCAACGCTCCAGGCGGGTAGTTTGTTTTTTATATTTCTAGCTAGCTGGTCTATCGCACATGGTTTGTCCTAATTTCCAGATAAACTTACCCGCCTTTAGCTTGCATAGGTGGTGGTTTTACAGTGCACTTGCATCTTACACGGTTAAGCCAGTACCTCCACCCTTTGCCCGCGCTTGCACGGTCATGGTGATTTCAGTGCACTTGCATCACACACGGTTGAGCCAGTACCTCCACCTTAATTTGCCCACGCTTGCGCGGTCATGGTGATTTCAGCGCACTTGAATCGCACACGGTTGAGCCAGTACCTCCACCTTAATTTGCCCGCACTTGCGCAGGCGTGGTGATTCACATCACACTTGTATCGCACACGGTTAAGATATTATACCTTGTCTCCGTTGAGCGTCATCAGAGTCTTTGGTATGTGATGTTCAAAATTCCAACGCACAACTTTGACCACGCGGGCCCACGGTTGGGCGCGTCATTGAAGATCGATGAGAGGGGCCAGAAGTCAAGAACCACCTGGAAGTGGCCAAATATATGTACGAATATTGGGGATGTTTAAAACTTTAAATACACAATGCATAACTTTGATGGCACTTGCCTCGCAAACCCGAAAGCCCTAGCAACCACCTATCTAGGATATATCTAATGACATAATGGCATACCTAGCTAGGATGCTTGGCCGACCACCTCCCACTTTGTGTCAGCGGGGCGGATGCACGTAATGATCGATACTTTGGTCATACATGCATGTCGCCATGACCTACCATAAGATGGACCAATGAATCTATCGTTTGGTCAAATGAAAGTTGTTATTGTCGATAAAAAACTTGGGCCAATAGATTGAACCATCGTAAAAATCACACGAGAGGGACCACAAAACCAGCACCTCTTGCATGTGGCCCAAAATGATGTATGTTGGGAAGGGTTGATGTGTGTTTTCAATATAGAATAATGTACAATTTAGATGTTGTGCCTACCTCTCGATACATACAACAACCATGAAGGCAAGGTAGTTTAGGACGAGATACACAGGGTTTGATGTAGGTCAAACCCAGCAATCCAAGCATCTGGGAGGGAATCCTGACAACGCATGAGCTCGATATTTGGTTGAGCGACATTTGACAGTGACCGGCCCTAACACGAACTAGGAGGAATCCATTCATGGCCAACACATACCCCTCATTATCGGTCAAAGGGATGATATATATACACTCGGGGAGCCCACAGATATGCGTGTCGTCACAAAAAACCGTGCAAGGGAGACGTGGTCAATCAGAAGACCCCGTGTACACTGCATGCGGCCCAAAAATATGTATGGGTATGATGGTGTATGATGTGTTTAAATCCCAAATGCACAACTTCGATGGGCCACCAACTACATTACAAACTGAACACCGTACCCGACTCCAAGCCTGGTTCAATAAGTACGATGTCAGTTTCCCAACTTCGAGGTGGTGGCGGCGGGGGGGGAGGGGGTCGTCCCACGCATGCGCTCAAACTTTATTTTGTCTAGCATGGGACACATGTATATATATCTATACATCTATACACGTATATAGTGTGCGAATAACTTTGAAAGTTGGTCGTTGGATGAAGCCAATACGACGGTACAGAGATGGCAAATCCGAGCACTACTGGTCGTTGGATATTATCTACATTCCACCAGATTCTTCCACATGTACAATCTACAAGACTAGCATAATGCAAAAATCTCAAAACACAAGCACTTCTCCTTTGTTCTCTAGAATCTTCCATATCTTAATTGCCCAAACTTTTTTTCTAAATGAATTGTCACTTTTTGTTTTTACCTTTACAATGCACAATTCCATGAATCATAAAATAGATTTTTTTATAAAACTAATTGATTTTGGATGAGATGAACTTCATGTGCTGTTTTGCATGAAAACCTAGTAGAGAAGGAAGCATGAGCTACACGACGCATGCGCACAGTGCTTACCCATGTGCTGTCGAAAGGGCTCAGGGTTGCCGTTTGATCTGGGAGCATCCAACGGTGCACACGTATGATCCGTGGGGTTTGGGTTCTGGCCAATCAGAATGCACGACTCAGATCGTGCGCGCAGCGGGGGGGGGGGGAGAATATCATACGGAAACCAACATTCGGTGGAAAACCGGTGAAAACCACGAGAAAAAGATGTTTAGAAGTTTCAATTTTTTTCGAAAAAATGTGGGATGTTAAGAGGATGATGTTTTATTGCCACACAAAATTGCAAGTTGAAACACATTACGTGATATGAGCTATGAAAAAGACAAAATCAGCATTGAATAGTAATGTCACTATTCATGGCTGAATTTGTCTTTTTCATAGCTCACATCTCGTAATGTTTTTCAACTTGAAATTTTGTGTCGCAATAAAACATCACCCTCTTAACATCCCACATTTTTTTCAAATTTTTATGAAACTTTAAAATATGGTTTCCATGAAGTTTTCATTGAATATCGGCTTTCGTGAGTGAACCGTGTGCTATTTGAAAACATTTTGTGAGTAGAATCTCAGTTTTTAAATCCCCATAAATCCAAAACTAAGCCGAAAATCGTGAAACCTGGCATGGTGTTACGACATGGCACTTATATGTCAAGGAATTTTTTTCATCCATTGTGGTGCAAGTTTTATTACAACCCTCTTACAAACCGGAGCTTCTCTCAAAGAAGCCTCGTGGTTCCGATAGGGAAACATGTCCCCCTTGTGGGAGAAACATAATCACTGCCTCTTTTCGCCTTGTATTTTCTTCTACGGGCAACATGGAACTACAGGATATCCGTGCTGAAATTTAAACTTATTCAGGGTTCGTTTGGCCTTTTTATACACTAATTGAGTTTCCTAGGCATTTAATGTCCATAATTCAAATTTGGACTACAAATACATGCTCCAGTTCACCAAAATGGCTAGAAAAATTATACATGTGTCCTTGGGTGCATGTTTAGGTCCCATGCCAGGAATGAGAACGAATTACAACCATACCGGTGTCATGGCTCATCCTCAAACATTTTCAATCTCGGGTTTTAAGTCCCCATAAATCCTAAACTCACCAGAAAGTCATCAAAGGTGGCATGGTGTCATGTCATGGCACATATATGTCGTGGTAAAAACATTGTCCAATTTGGGCCAAGCTTTGTTACAAACCTCTTACAAAAACCGGAGCTTCTCTCAAAGAAGCCTCGTGGTTCCGATAGGGAAACGTGTTCCCCTTGTGGGCGGAACATAATCACTGCCTCTTTTAGCCTTGTATTTTCTTCCACGGGCAACATGGAACGACATGATATCCGTGCTGAAATTTAAACTTATTCAGGGTTCGTTTGGCCTTTTTATACACTAATTGAGTTTCCTAGGTATTTAATGTCCATAATTCAAATCTGAACTATAAATACATGCTGCAGTTCACCAAAATGGCTAGAAAAATTATACATGTGTCCTTGGGTGCATGTTTAGGTCTCATGCCAGGAATGGGAACGAATTACAACCGTACTGGTGTCTTGGCTCGTCCTCAAACATTTCGAATCTTGGTTTTTAAGTCCTCATAAATCCTAAACTCACCAGAAAGTCATCAAAGGTGGCATGGTGTCACGTCATGGCACATATATGTCGTGGTCAAAACATTGCCAATTTGGGCCAAGCTTTATTACAAACCTCTTACAAACCGGAGCCTGTCGCAAGAACCCTCGTGGTTTTGATAGGGAAACGTGTCCCCTTGTGGGCCAAACAATAATCACTCCCTCTTCTAGCCTCGTATTTTCTTCTACACATTTGGAACTATTCAGGGTTTGTTTGACATTTTTATTCATTAATTGAGTTTTCTAGGCATTTAATGTCCATAATTCAAATCCGAACTACAAATACATGCTCCAGTGCACCAAAATGGCTAGAAAAAACGTACATGTTTCCTTGGGGTGCATGTTTAGGTCCCATGGAATGAATGGGAACGAATTCAACCGTCTCGTCGTCCTGGCTTGGCCACAAACATTGCGAATCTTGATTTTTAAATCTCTGTAAATCCAAAACTCACCAGGAAATCATGAAATTGGCATGGTGTCACTACATGGTACATATAAATTTCCAATTTGGGCAAACCTATATTACAAGCATTTTACAAACCAGAGCCTGTCGCAACCCTCGTGGTTCTGGTAGGGAAACATGCCCCTCTTGTGGGCGAAACAATAATCGCTGCCTCTTCTCGCCTTGAACTTTGTTTTCTACAGGCAACATAGAATAACGGGAGTGTCGGGCTGAAATTTGAAATTGTTCAGGGTTCATTTGGCTATTGTATATATATTACTAATTACTAAGTTTTCTATGCATTTAATGCAGTCCATAATTCAAATTTGAACTACAACCACATGCTCCAGTGAAGCAAAATGGGTGGAAAATCATACATGTGTCATTGGGTGCATGTTTAGGTCTCCTTTCAGGAATGGGAATGAATTACAAACTTGTCGTCGTCCTGAAACATTGAGAATCTCGGGTTTTAAATCCCAGTAAATCAAAAAGTCACCCAAGAAGCATGAAACTTGGCATGGTTTCATGACATGGCACATATATGTCGTGGTAAAAAAATCGTCCAGTTTGAGAAGAGGCGCACACATTAGTATCCAACGAAGTCCTTTTTGAAACAAAAAGCTGACACATTAATATCGAAAACGGTTGTATTATACTAACCATGTCGAAATTTAACCATACTCGGAGACGGAGCCACTGCCAAGTCCTGTTCTTCCTCGCGAGGGCAGATCTGGAGTCCGTTTTGGGCTCCAGAGAGGGGAATCCATCGCCATCATCATCATCAACCATCCTCCATCACCAATTTCATGGTGCTCACCGCTGTGTGTGAGTAATTCCGTCATAGGCTTGCTGGACCGTGATGGGTTGGATGAGATTTACCATGTAATCGAGTTAGTTTTTTTAGGGTTTGATCCCTAGTATCCACTATGTTCTAAGATTGATGTTGCTATGACTTTGCTATGCTTAATGCTTGTCACTAGGGCCCAAGTGCCATGATTTCAGATCTTAACCTTTTATGTTTTCATGAATATATTTGTGTTCTTGATCCGATATTGCAAGTTATAGTCACCTACTACGTGTTATGATCCGGCGACCCAGGAGTGACAATAGTCTGGGCACTTCCGGGTGATGATCGTAGGAGGAGGAGTTCATGTATTCACTGAGTGTTAATGCTTTGGTCCGGTACTCTATTAAAAGGATGCCTCAATATCCCTTAGTTTCCAATAGGACCCCACTACCACGGGAGGGTAGGACAAAAGATGTCATGCAAGTTCTTTTCCATAAGCACGTATGACTATATTCGGAATACAAGCCTACATTATATTGATGAATTAGAGCTAGTTCTGTGTCACCTTATGTTATAACTGTTGCATGATGAATGCCATCCGACATAATTATCCATCATTGATCCATTGCCTATGAGCTTTTCACATGTTAATCTTTGCTTTGTTAGTTTTCCGTTGCCACTGTTATGATTGCTACAAAACTGCTACTATTACTTTTACCATTGTTACTGTCACTTCCATACTACTTTGCTAGTAAATATTTTGCTGCAGATATTAAGTCTTTCTCGTGTGGTTGAATTGACAACTCAACTGCTAATACTCAAGAATATTATTTGTCTCCCCTTGTGTCGAATCAATAAATTTGGGTTGAATACTCTACCCTCAAAAACTGCTGCGATCCCCTATACTTGTGGGTTATCATCTACGTACCCTTGTAGACCGAAAGCAGAAGTGTTTGACAACGCGGTTGATGTAGTCGAACTTCTTCTAGCTCCGACCGATCGAGTACCGAACGTACGACACCTTCGAGTTCTGCACACGTTCAACTCAGTGATGTCCCTCGCCTTCTTGACCTAGCAAGGTGATGAGGTAGTAGATGAGTTCCGTCAGTACGACGGCATGGTGACGGTGATGGTGAAGTGATTCTTGCAGGGCTTCGCATAAGCACCGCAAAACTATGACCGGGGGTGTAAACTGTTAAGGGGGGCACCACACACGGCTAACAATTGATGTTGTGTCTTCTGGGAGCCCCCTCCCCACATATATATATAGGTGGGAGGGGAGGAGAGGCAGCCAAGGGGCGCTCCATGTAGGATCCGAATCCTACTTGGGGTTTCCCAAGTGGCGCCCCTTCCATATATCATCGAAGAGAAAAGGGGAGGGGAAGAGAGAAAGTAAGGAGGGGCTGAACCCCCATTTTTTCCTTCTCCATATCGGCCTCCTGCCTAAGGGGGGCACACCATCCCTTGTGGCCTGGTGTGCTCCCCTCTTATGGCCCATATCTTCCCCCGGGGGTTCCAGTAACCCACCCGGTACTCCGATAATTACCGATACACTCCGGAACACTTCCGGTGTCCGAATACTATCATCCTATATATCAATCTTTACCTCTCGGCCATTTCGAGACTCCTCGTCATGTCCATGATCTCATTCGGGACTCCGAACAACATTCGGTCACCAAATCACATAGCTCATATAATACAATATCGTCATCGAACGTTAAGCGTGCGGACCCTACGAGTTCAAGAACTATGTAGACATGACCAAGACACCTCTCTGGTCAATAACCAATGGCAGAACCTAGATGCTCATATTAGCTCCTACATATTCTACAAAGATCTTTATCGGTCGAACCTTTATGACAAGATAGTTATTCCCTTTGTCCATCGGTATGTTACTTGTCCGAGATTCGATCATCGGTATCTACATACCTAGTTCAGTTTCGTTACCGACAAGTCTCTTTACTAGTTCGGTAATACATCATCCTACAACTAACTCATTAGTCACTTTGCTTGCAAGGCTTCTTGTGATGTGCATTACCGAGAGGGCCCAAGGATACCTCTCCGATACTCGGAGTGACAAATCCTAATCTCGATCAATGCCAACCCAACAAACAACATCGGAGATACCTGTAGAGCATCTTTATAATCACCCAGTTACGCTATGATGTTTGATAGCACACAAGGTATTCCTCTGATATCCAGGAGTTGTATAATCTCATAGTCGAAGGAATATGTATTTGACATGAAGAAAGCAATAGCACTAAAACTGAATGATCAATATGCTAAGATAACAGATGGGTCTTGTCCATCACATCATTCTCCTAATGATGTGATCCCGTTATCAAATGACAACTCATGTCCATGGTTAGGAAACCTTAACCTTGTTTGATCAATGAGCTAGTCAAGTAGAGGTTTACTAGGGACACGGTGTTTGTTTATGTATTCACACATGTATTAAGGTTTCTGGTCAATACGATTCTAGCATGAATAATAAACCTTTATCATGAATAAGGAAATATAAAATAACAACTTTATTATTGCCTCTAGGTCATATTTCCTTCATTTAGATCTGAACCTATTATGTTTTCATGAATATATTTGTATTCTTGATCCTATCTTGCAAGTTGTACACACCTATTATGAATTATGATCCGCATACCCCAAGGTGACAATAATTGGGATTCTTTCCGGTGATTACCGTAGTTTGAGGAGTTCATATATTCACTAAGTGCTAATTCTTTGGTTCGGTTCTCTATTAAAAGGATGCCTTAATATCCCTTAGTTTCCATTATGACCCCGCTACAACGGGAGGGTAGGACAAAAGATGTCATGCACGTTCTTTTCCATAAGCACATATGACTATATACGGAATACATGCCTACATTGTATTGATGAACTGGAGCTAGTTCTGTGTCACCCTAGGTTGTGACTGCTACATGATGAATATCATCCAACACATTATCATTTCCGATCCATTGCCTACGAGCTTTTCACATATTGATCTTTGCTAAGTTACTTTGTCGTTGCTGCTGTTA
The DNA here is from genome assembly GCF_018294505.1 of Triticum aestivum. Classification (NCBI taxonomy): domain Eukaryota; kingdom Viridiplantae; phylum Streptophyta; class Magnoliopsida; order Poales; family Poaceae; genus Triticum; species Triticum aestivum. Next base: position 313,638,168 of record NC_057806.1, on the reverse strand, counting down.
CAATCACTACAAAACTGCTACTGTTACTTTTGCCACTATTGTCGTTACTTCCATATTACTTTGCTACTAAATACTTTGCTACAAATATTAAGTCTTTCAGGTGTGGTTGAATTGATAACTCAACTACTAATACTCGTGAATATTCTTTGGCTCCCCTTGTGTTGAATCAATAAATTTGGGTTGAATACTCTACCCTTGAAAACTGTTGCGATCCCCTATACTTGTGGGTTATCAATACCAATATTGATTCTAAAACTTTTGTGATGGGACAAGGGAGAGTTATAGGAAAAAGTGTTATCCAAGAATTCTTTAATTGCATTGGAACCTTGGCTTGTGATGATGCTCCTATACTTAAAAGAACCAAAAATTATGTTGAAGCTATTTCTGCACTTGTTCTTAAACTTGAGAGAAGATTTATCTGTACCCATCCTACCTTGCAAAGATTGTTTTATGAGTTGCCAGTTATGAAAAATCCTAGAGCTAAGAAGATATCTACCCTTGTCCTAATAAATGGATTTGATTACATAGTGCAATAAGCTAGAGAGATCTTTGATTTTTACGGTATGAACCATGGAAAAATAGTGATAGATGAGAGTTTATACAATAGTGATTACTTGTTGAGATTCTCACCAAAAAGGAGGTCCCTCCCTTAAACATAATCCAACAAGTTTTCAATGGTATTAATAAACATTATTCTTGGATTGTAAAAGGAAATCAGGAGGGATTCGAAGATGGTCCATGGATGATGTGTTTCATATTATCTTTGTAAATTCTCTTGATGATAACACATCCTTGGGAAAGGAGAAGAAAGATGACAATGCTTGAACCTATGCATTATGCCTAGCTAGGGGCGTAAAACAATAATGCTAGTTGGGAGGCAACCCAATCTTATTTTTCTTCTTTATTTTTCTGTTTTCTTGTGTGTGCACAATTACGCTACTGTTATGGTTGTGCTTTTGTGTTTTAGTTAGTGTTTGTTCCAAGTAAAGCCTTTGGGATGATTTGAATGATAGTTGCTTTGATTTTGTGCAAAAACAGAAACTTTTGCGTCCAGTAGCAGAATTGTTAAAATTTGATCGAGTGTGACAAAATTTTGAATTTTTCACACATAATTGATATACAAATTTTCCACATTTTCCTAATTTTTCAGAATTATTGGAGTTACGGAAGTATAGTCAATGTTCATATTACTATAAATTGTTCTATTTTTGACGGATTATTTTTTTGTTGCATTGTTTGCTTGTTTTGATGAATCTATGGATTGTATTGAGGGGTATAAGCCACGGTAAAGTTATGATACATTAGGTATAATGCAATAATAGAATATGAATGAGTTTGCAAAAGTACTTAAAGTAGTGATTTGCTTTATTATACTAACGGATCTCACAAATGTTTTGTTGAGTTTTGTGTGAGTTCATGATGGATGAAGGAATAAGTTGTGGCTAGAGCCTAATCCTGGGGATGCCCGAGGCACCCCAAGGTAATATTCAAGGACTCCCAAGGAACTAAGCTTGAGGATGCCCTGAAAGGCATCCCCCTTTTCTTCTATCGGCCATCGGTAATTTTACTTGGAGCTATATTTGTATTCGTCACATATCATGAGTTTTGCTTGGGGCATCGTGTATTATATGAGTCTTTGCTTTGTTTTTTTAGTTTGTCACAATCATCACTACTGAACACACATATTTGAGAGAGCCACGCATTTATCATGATTTGTTAGAATACTCTATGTGCTTCATGTAAATCTTTTGAGCTAGGCAGTTGCTTAGTGCTTCACTTATATCTTTTTGAGCACGGCGGTGATTAAATTTTGAAGAAATATTTGCACTCGCATGCTTCACTTATATCTTTTTGAGAGTTGATAATAGTAATGGTAATTTGCACAAGATATGAATTTGGTCCCAAAGTGATGAATATTCAAGAGGGATATAATAAAAACTTTGATGAAAGACCATTAGATATGATGAGTTTGATTCCTTGCAATAGTTTTGCGATATGGAGCTGATAATATGTGATTCATGTTAGTGAGTAATTGTGGTTTAATAAGAATATTAGTGTTAAGGTTTGTGATTTGATGACCCACAAGTATAGTGGATCAATCGTAGTCCTTTCGATAAGTAAGAGTGTCGAACCCAACGAGGAGCAGAAGGAAATGACAAGTGGTTTTCAGCAAGGTATTCTCTGCAAGCACTGAAATTATCGGTAACAAGTAGTTTTGTGGTAAGATAAATCATAATGGGTAACAAGTAATAAAAGTAAAAAAGGTGCAGAAAGGTGGCCCAATCCTTTTTGTAGCAAAGTACAAGCCTGGACAAACTCTTATATAATGCAAAGCGCTCCCGAGGACACATGAGAATTATTGTCAAGCTAGTTTTCATCATGCTCATATGATTCATGTTCGTTACTTTGATAATTTGATATGTAGGTGGACCGGTGCTTGGGTGCTGCCCTTCCTTGTACAAGCCTCCCACTTATGATTAACCCCTCTCTCAATCATCCACAACTACGAAAGAAGTATTAAGGTAAACCAAACCATAGCATGAAACATATGGATCCAAATCAGCCCCTTACGAAGCAACGCATAAACTAGGGTTTAAGCTTCTATCACTCTAGCAACCCATCATCTACTTATCACTTCCCAATGCCTTCCCCTAGGCCCAAATAATGGTGAAGTGTCATGTAGTCGACGTTCACATATCACCACTAGAGGAAATACAACATACATCTCATCAAAATATCGAACGAATACCAAATTCACATGATTACTTATAACAAGACTTCTCCCATGTCCTCAAGAACAAGCGTAACTACTCACAAAAAATATTTAGGATCAAGATCAGAGGAGTATTAATTATCATTATGGATCAGAAAATGTAACCTTCCACTGGATAAACCAACTAGCATCAACTACAAGGAGTAATCAACACTACTAGCAACCCACGGCTACCAATCTGAGGTTTTGGGACCAAGATCGAATACAAGAGATGAACTAGGGTTTGAGAGGAGATGGTTCTGGTGAAGATATTGATGGAGATTGACCCCCTCTCAATGAGAGGGTCATTGGTGATGACGATGGCTTCAATTTCCCCCTCCCAGAGGGATGTTTCCCCGGCAGAACAGCTCCGCCTGAGCCCTAGATTGGTTCTGCCCAGGTTCCACCTTGAGACGGCAACGCTTCGTCCCGAAAGCTTCCTTCTTATTTTTCTAGGTCAAAACACACCATATAGCAGAAGATGGGCATCGGAGACCTGCCAGGGGGCCCACAAGGACGGGGGGCGCGCCCACGGGGGTAGGGCACGCCCTCCACCCTTGTGGCTGGCTGGTGGCCCCCTCTGGTACTTTCTTCACCCAATATTTTTTACATATTCCAATAACATGCTCCATGAAGTTTCAGGACTTTTGGAGTTGTGCAGAATAGGTCTCTAATATTTTCTCCTTTTCTAGTCCAGAATTCCAGCTGCCGGCATTCTCCCTCTTCATGTAAACCTTATAAAATAAGAGATAATAGGCATAAGTATTGTGATATAACGTGTAATAACAGCCCATAATGCAATAAATATCAATATAAAAGCATGATGCAAAATGGACGTATCAACTCCCCCAAGCTTAGACCTCGCTTGTCCTCAAGCAAAAGCCGATATCGATAAATATGTCCACATGTTTAGAGATAGAGGTGTCGATAAAAATAAAATACGGACATGAGGGCATCATGATCATCTTTAGAACAGAACATATAATGCCATATAATTTCTCATGCTAAAGTAACAATTCATTCACAAGAGAAAGTATGAATCGGAAACTTCATTGAAAACTAACAAACTATGATCTCAGTCATTAAAGCGATTGCAATTTATCATAATACCGGAAAGAGTCAATATAAGAGCTTTTCAGCACGTCCACATACTCAACTATCATTTAATCTTTCACAATTGCTAACACACACGCGATACTTATGGGTTCAAAGTTTCAATCGGACACAAAGGAAGATAGGGGCTTATAGTTTCGCCTCCCAACCTTTTACCTCAAGGGTAATGTCAACAATGATACTTTATGATAACCTACATCCGAGTGGATATATATATATCTGGATCTCTCCAACACATAATTTTTACCAAAGGAAAAAGTGTAAAAAGGAAAGGTGACAATTACCATGACTCTTGTACAAGAGTAGAAGATAAAAGTAAAAGATAGGCCCTTCGCAGAGGGAAGCAGAGGTTGTCATGCGCTTTTATGGTTGGATGCGCAAAATCTTAATGCAAAAGAACGTCACTTTATATTGCCACTTGCGATAAGGACCTTTATTATGTAGTCTGTCGCTTTTATTTCTTCCATATCACAAGTTCGTATAAAGCTTATTTTATTCACACTAATATATCATACATATTTAGAGAGCAATTTTTATTGCTTTCACCAATGACAACTTACTTGAAGGATCTTACTCAATCCATAGGTAAAAATGGTTTAAGGGATGTTTGGAAGCACAAGTAGTATCTCTACTTGGTGAAAATAATTTGGCTAGCATGAGAGGGAAAGGCAAGCTCAGCATGTTGGAGGATCCATGACAGTATAACTTCTATTTGGATATAAGCAAACATAACTCATTATGTTGTCTTCCTTGTCCAACATCAACTTTTTAGCATGTCATATTTTAATGAGTGCTCACAATTACAAAAGGTATCCAAGATAGTATATTTATATGTGAAGCCTCTCTTTCTTTATTACTTCCTATTAATTGCAACAATGACCAAAACTATGTTTGTCAACTCTCAACAACTTTTAGTCATCATACTCTTTATATGTGAAGTCATTACTTCCCATAATATCAATATATGAACTTTTATTTCTTTTTGTTCTTTGTTTTATTTAATTACTCAAGATCATAGCAAGAAAGCAAAGCCGTCAACTCACAACTACTCTTTATTATATATCTCACGAACTCGATTACATAGAGGGAACATAAAGCAAAACTCAAAACTAGATCATACTAAAAATTTATTCTACTACATCAAGATATAACCAAAAGGATCGAACTAAGAAAAACGATAAAGGTAAAAGTGTGATCGTGATACGATACCGGGGCACCTCCCCCAAGCTTGGCAGTTCCCAAGGGGAGTGCCCATACCCATGTATTATATCTCTTTCTCGGAGCTGGGGATGATGGAGTTGATGATGAAGTAGGCTTGTCATCCATCTTGCAAGGCATAGGTTCACCATCATAGAAATATGAACGAGTCTCCTGGATCCTCAAATCTTGCAGCCAAACTCATCCTCTTAAACCTGTATTCATACTCACAGTTTTGGTTTTGCAGGTCATAGATCTGGGCTTGGAGATGCTTGATTTTCTCATGAAGCTTGAAAGATGGCCTCCTCAATACTCTTTACATCTAGCGTGTGATTGTTGGTGAACTCCGCGATCATCATGTGATTGGCGTTGAGTCCACGCTCCACCATCCCATGGCACTTGAAAACTTGTTGCTCCATTGCTTCGAGTCTTGTCTCCACGCTTCCGGTCTTCTTTGGCCCCTCAACATTGCGGATGTGCAGCACCCCCTCACGCATCTCAATGGCTTGAGGGTGTCGCAACACCTCCACAAGGTAGGGGTTGATAAACTTCTCAAAAAACTTGTCCTTGGGGGCGCTTGGAGACGTCATGATGATCTAGATCTGTCAGAAAAATAGCTTGAAACAAGAACATGAGATATTGCCATGGTACGGTGGTCAAAACCTTCGGGAGATTATATAATGAATTTTTACCGACCAAAAGAAGTATCGTGTAATAAAACGGAGTCCGGAGGGCACACGAAGTGGCCACAAGGATGGGGGGCGCGCCCAGGTGGGTAGGGCGCGCCCTCCACCCTTGTGGCTGGCTGGTGGCCCTCCTCTGCTACTTTCTTCGCACAATATTTTATATATATTACAAAAACATGCTCCGTGAAGTTTCAGGACTTTTGGAGTTGTGCAGAATAGTTCTCTAATATTTGCTCCTTTCCAGTCCAGAATTCCAGCTGCCGGCATTCTCCCTCTTCATGTAAACCTTATAAAATAAGAGAGAATAGGCATAAGTATTGTGATATAACGTGTAATAACAGCCCATAATGCAATAAATATCAATATAAAAGCATTATGCAAAATGGACGTATCATGATTCCATATGCATGCACATAAAGTAAATAGTTATGCAACGAAATTATATCCTACTTATGGTGCATTATTTAGTGTTAGTTATGTTCAATGTATGTTTATGACCATTTTAATTTTTTGGTTGGTCGCTTCTCAATTTATTTGCTAGCCCTCATTTGTACTAAGCAGGAATGTTGCTTGTGCATCCAACTCCTTAAACCCAAAGTTGGGACAAATGAGTCCACCATACCTACCAATATGTGGTATTTACATGTCGTTCCAAGTAAATTTGCATGTGCCAACTCTAATTTTTCAAAATAATTTTCCATTTTGTGTGCCCGTACCACTCATGAAGCGGCAAGGGGTGGCCAATATTTTCCATGCTAGGTAATTCTCATGATGAGTGTTTATTCACTTATCGTTGCACGGGACAGTGGCAGGTAATATGGATGCCCAGTCCCGAAATGAAAAAATGACGATAAGAATAAATTCCTTCGAAAGTGTTGGTATGGAAGGCACCCATGGATACGGCTAGCCATGGATTGTGAAAGAATGGTGGAAAGGAAATACACTTTATTTTCTATTTGGGAACCGTCTATAATGTGTGTAGCATGGAAGATATTGGGAATTCCCGGCTATTTTCGTTGACAGGAAAAGCTTGCCTCTCAAAATAATTTTATCTCTCTAATTTAAGCCTTGAGCTCTAGCACCTCATCAAATCTCTCCTTCCCGCTGCGAAGGGCCTATCTATTTACTTTTATGCAATTTTTATTTTTATTTTGAGTCTCCATCTTCTCTTAGAAAGCACCAACTAGAGAGCACTATTACCATACTTGTGCATTGGGTGTAGCTAATATTGAGTGTGTTTCATGACTGGATCTATGATTGAGTATAATAGGCTAGGGATAACTTTCTTTAGCGTTGATATTTTGAAAGACATGGTTGCTTGTTAGTATGCTTGAGTATTTATGTATTCATGTCAAACTATAGACTATTGCTTTGAATCATTCAAGTCCAAATGTCCATGCCACAAAAGAAAAGATTATATGATGAATATGATAGCATTCCACATCAAAAATTCTACTTTCAGCATTTACCTGCTCGAGGGTGAGCACGAATTAAGCTTGGGGATGCTTGATACGTCTCCAACGTATCTATAATTTTTTATTGTTCCATGCTATTATAGTATCAATATTGGATGTTTTATATACATTTACAAACAATTATATATCATTTTTGGGACTAACCTATTAACTTAGTGCCCAGTGCCAGTTGTTGCTTTCTGCCTGTTTTTGGTTTTTCAGAATATCAATGACAAATGAAGTCCAAATGCCACAAAACTTTTTGGAGATTTTTCTAGACATAAAGACCCTGGAAGCTTCGGGAGGGGATGAGAAGATGAAGTAGTGGCCCACGATGCACCAGGGTGCGCCCTACCCCCTGGGTGTGCCCTGGTGGCTCATGGGGCCCATGTCACTCCATTTGACCTAACTCCGCCTCTATAAATTTTCTAAAATCGAGAAACCAACAGAGGAGTCCACGAAATACTTTTTCTGCCACTGCAAGTTCATGTTCTCGAGAGATCCCATCTGGAGGCCTTTTCCGGCACTCTGCTGGAGGGAGATTTGATCACGGAGGGGCTCTACATCAACCTTGATGCCCTTCCGATGATGCATGAGTATTTTACCACAGAACTACGAGCCCATAGTTAGTAGCTACATGGCCTTTTCTCGCTATTTGGTCTTCAATACAATGTTCTCCTCGATGTTCTTGGAGTTCTATTCGATGTAATCACTTTTTGCGGTGTGTTTGTTGGGATCCAATGAGTTGTGAATTTATGATTAGATTATTCATGAATATTATTTGAGTTTTCTTTGAACTCTTTTATGCATGATTATTGTAGTTTCGTATTTCTCTTCGGTCTATTGATTTGGTTTGACCAACTAGATTGATTTTTCTTGTAATGGAGAGGTGCTTTGTAATGGGTTCGATCTTGCGGTGCTCAATCCCAATGATAGAAAGGGACGTGACACACATTGTATCATTGCTATTAAGGATAAAAAGATGGGGTTTATTCATGCGTGAGTTTACTTTGTCTACATCATGTCATCTTGCTTAAGGCATTACTCCGTTCTTTATGAACTTAATACTCTAGATGCATGTTGGATATCAGTCGATGTGTGGAGTAATAGTAGTAGATGCAGAATATTTTCTGTGTACTTGTCTCGAATGTGATGCCTATATACAAGATCGTTGCCTTGGATATCGTCATGATTATTGTTGGGGAACGTAGTAATAATTCAAAATTTTCCTACGTGTCACCAAGATCAATCTAGGAGATGCTAGAAATGAGAGAGAGGGAGTGCATCTTCATACCCTTGAAGATCGCTACGTGGAAGCATTACAAGAATGTGGTTGATGGAGTCATACTCGTGGCGATTCAAATCGCGAAGGATCCGATCAAGCGCCGAACGGACGGCGCCTCCGTGTTCAACACACGTACAACCCAGTGACGTCTCCTCCTTCTTGATCCAGCAAGGGGAGAGGAGAAGTTGAGGGAGAGCTTCGGTAGCACGACGACATGGTGGTGGAGCTTGCGGTTCTCCTGCAGGGCTTCGCCAAGCACTATAGAGGAGGAGGAGGTGTTGGAGGAGGGAGGGGTTGCGCCAGGGAAGGGGTGCGGATGCCCTCTCTCTCCCTCACTATATATAGGGGAAGGGGGAGGAGGAGGCGCCCTAGGGTTTCCCTAGGGGAGGGGCGGCGGCCATAGGGGAAACCCTAGATGGGTTTGGGCGCCCCCACCCCTAGGAAACTTGCCCCTCAAGCCGGGAGGGGCGGCTGCCCTAGGGGAGGCACCCCCACTGTCGGTGTACAAAAGTAGGGGCTCTCCTATTGACCCCTTTACTTGTGCACGGGCAGTCAGAGCAACGCGTCGCGGCCACACTTAGCAGGGAAGAGGAGGGAAGCCGGAGAGAAGCCGAAGCACAAGACAACCAAGGCAACGCCAAGACCAGAAGCGCAGGAGGGCAAGATGTCGAGGTGGAATCCCTCGGCAAGATCCTTGCCGAGGCGCCCCCCTGCAGCCCGGGCAAGAGCCTTGCCGGGGCAACCTGCCCAACACCAGAAGAGCGAGCCACCCTTGAGCCCACATGCTCTGACCCAATCAACTACATTAGGACCAGGGCTCGAGAGGCAGCTCCGTGGTGGCATGCAGATCTTTGTCAAGATCATAAACACACAAGATCAGATGAGGATTAGAAGACAACGACCTTCGGCGGGATCCTCGCCAAGGAATCCACAAGACCCCCGGCAAGCGTCTTGCCGGGGACAACTGCGACACCATGGCAAGACCCTTGCTGGGCCACCGGCAAGGCCCTTGCCGAGGACGCCAGCAGGGCCACTGCCAGGCCGCATCAGCCAAGACTCCACCGCCGTTCGCATGCAGCTGCCAGCCCAACCAGCTGGGCAGGCACCTGCGTGGCAACAGCAGCTTCCAGGCCAAATCAGCAAGCACCCGCGTGGCGGCATGCAGATCTTCATGAAGGCCCTACCACCTCGCCACCTCAGCTGCCTGCCTGCCTACATGGCGCTGCATGCATCGCTGGTCTGGGCGCGTGTTGAAGTGAGGCAAAGCGGCAACGGACGGGATGGGCCTCGTTCCCGTCCCCGATAAAGCTAATGGACACCTAAGTAGCGCATTTAATGCACTTTGTCCCGTAATGCCGTGCGATAAGCTCGCACATTGTAGGCCTTTCCACCTCCTGTGTGCCACTGTGGCAACCCCTTTTTCCTATAAAAGGAGGCCTGAGGCGACCAGGAGGGGGATTCGGCTTTTTGGAATGGCACAGCCACCGTAGCTAGTTCAAAAAGCTCAAGAACACTCAATACATCCACCAAAGCAGGACTAGGGTTTTACGCATCCTCGTCACCCGAACCTGGGTAAACGATTCGTGTGCTAGCTCCTAAACTTGCTCTCCTCACGACCCCGCGCCCGCCGACCGTAGAAGGGATCCCAGTGATCCCATAGGTGTCATTCCCACCGACATCTTTGACGCGCCAGGTAGGGGGTGCAGTTGTGAGAATCTGGTTTAGCGGCCGGCTTAGCAGTTTCTCATGGCCATGGCTTCCAGAGAAGAAGACGGCCAAGAGAACGACGCCGCCTGCAAGTGCGAAGGACGCTGGTGCGGCGACATGAAAGCTAAGTCATACAAAACTTTAAGCAATTTCCTTTTTATATATGAGGTTATTGTCCTTGAAGGTCCTTCCCTATGTATGAAAGCCTGCACGCAAAGGGGCCCTTCCACAATTGGCAACACCCTTGTTTTGTTTCGAGTCCTCTCAACAGCTCAAGCGGTCGCGTTGAGAGTGGCAGGGTAGTGCTCTCGATTCTAACTCGAGTCAAGCTCGACAGTTTGAGTGGCCGCGTTGAGAGCAGTAAGGTGGTTCGCTCGGCAGCAAGCACACCCGACAGGCCATTGGGGATCCGTCCTCAAGGTGCCGCCCTAGGTTTACGCGCCGGCAAGCCTACCCGTTTAACGTAGGGTGAACATACAAAGGGAAGATCGAACAGGAAGATAACATGCATCGTACCAAAAGTGCTGCAGAGTTATATTACATCAGTTGTTGTTGTGGTTCTAACTAAAGATAAAAATTGTCTTGGTCATGAACCTGCAGCGGCAGTGGAAGACAAGGTGCCTAATCTCGGTGCTGGCCCTCTACCCTCTCGATTCCGTCGATGCGGCTGATGATGGGCTTGATACGCTCCTTGAGCGCCGCGAGGTCCACACCCGCCGGCAAGCTGTCCAGCGCAGTGTCGAAGTCGAGGTTGGGATTCCAGTACGCCATCTTGGTGAGAACCTAGGTCATGGCACCCTAGCAAAGCCTCCGGGACTCATCAGCCAGCGAGGCCGCCCGGTTGGCATGAAGCCGCTCCAAGGCACCGACAACCCTCTTAAAGAACAGGGTCAGGCTGCAGTTGGCGCTCAAGTTCGGTTCCGGGGCGTACCTCACATCCAACATCCCCATGGTAGCCAGCTGCGTGGTGGCCTTGTATGCAACGGCGGCGAGGCGACTGAGCCAGTGGTTCTCGCCCTCCATGTGCTCCTTATGGGTGAGGGCGTCGTCCTTCCGCAGCTGCTTCTCGGTCTCCAGATTCTTGGTCAGCGTCTCCTCCCGGGCCTTGCTCTCCGACAACATCTCCTCGAGACCCTCTAGCTTCAGCTTGAGGTCTTTGATGGAGTTGTTGGCCTCGGAGAGCTCCCCAGCCCTGCTGAGGAACGCGGCCTACGCCTCTGTCAGAGAGCTGTTGAGCGTGTCCTTCTACTTGGACAGCGTCAGGACCTGATTTTTCAGCCCGTCCCGCTCCACCTCCAGCTCCTTCATCTTGTCGGCGTGAACCTGAGCCTGGGCATTGAGTGCCTCCCTGTGCCTCTGCTCCAGCTCCTGGGTCCACTCGACGATGAGCTTCTCCACCTCCTCATCCTTGCCGCGGAGCGTTGCCAAGCTTCTCCTCACGCGCGGCAAGGTCCTCCTCCTGGGTGTTCAGCGCGGCCTAGTGCTGGGCTCGAGCGGCCTCGGCTGCGTCGCCAAGTTCTCCGCCATCGCCTGGGCCTTTTCAATGTCGGCCCACTTCATGGTGAGCTCCACCTCGCGCTTGGCTAGCTCGCCCTGGGCGGCATTCAGCTCCTCACAAGCTTGGCGGAACCAAGTCTGCGTCTCGACGACGCGTACCTTGAGGTCCGCCTCTGCCTTGTCCACCATTGCCATCCTGGACTTGGCCTTGTCCAGGCATGGACGGTGGAGCGCCTGGAGCTTCCGTAAGTTGGCACCCATGGCCTGGAGAAGCCGCTCCTCCTGAGAATCATCGCCACCGGTGCTCGACTCGTCAACAACCTCGAGCCCGATGGCGACAAGCACCTCTTCGTCGAACACCTCTCCCTCGATGGGCGCCCTGGAGCTCGACGACCCCGGGAGGTGGACGAAAAGGTCGTCGCTCACCCTCAGGTACCGACCGGAGCCAGAGGAAGCAGAGGAGGAAGGCTGGTCATCCACCACCTCCTCCTCGGCAGCGGCCTTGCCGGCCTCCCCGGCAGGCCCCTTGCCGGCCTCCTTGGCAGTAGCCTTGCCGGGCTCCCCGGTGGGCCCCTTGGTGGCGTCTTTAGTAGCGGCCCTGGCGGCCTCCTCGGCGGCGATCTTGTCGGCCTCCGCTGCGGCGTCCTTGGCAACATCCTCGATGACGGTATCTATGTCCTCCGGATCCACCAAAGAAGGACTTGGATACCGAGAAGGGGATAAGGCAAAGCCAAGAACAGAAAAGGATAAGGCATGGATGGAAGGCAAGTGGCTCACCTATGCCGGGCTGGGAAGCAGAGGTCCCCTCCCCGCCAACATTTGGCGCCAAGGCGAAGCCACCAGCGCCCGAGTTCTCCTCCTCCTCCGTGTGCATAGGCTCAGTGCTTGGAGCCCTTGCCCAAGACACCCCTTGGGGCGGCGTGGTCGATGGGGGCGGTGTGTTGGGGGTAGCCCTCTGCGGCTCCTCCTCCTGCTGGCCTCCTCCTGCAATCACGATAAGGTCAACACCAAGGGATCGTGCCCCTAACACACGTCGATGGGGAGTGAGTGGCGAACTTACGCTAGGGGCTGCACCGGGGGTTGTTCTCCGAACTGCTCACCACCACCAGTGGCGCCTTAGAGGTGCCTGCCAGGGGCTGGCCGCCCGCCGAAGACCTGGCCCTATTCACCCTCTGGGCCAGCGTCTCCGCATCCCTGCCGAGATGAAAACAAGTCAAGATAAAAAGCACAGTTAGAGGAGCCGAAGATGACAAAAGGAAATGACAATTACTCGTTCTCCACCTCCTCGTCTACTGCCTTCCTCTTCCTCCTCGGGCTGAGAGACCCGAAGTCAAAGAAGACCTCTGTGTCGTCGCCTGCGGGAGGAGGGGAAGCAGGCGGAGTTGGGGAACGCTTGGACGAAGAGGAGGCAGATGCTTTCTTCTTCGCCATCGCGGCCTTAACCAACTTCCTCGCCACCGCGACCCTCGTTTGGCGCGCGGACTTCTCCTGGGCATGCCGGGGTTGTGCGGCCCTGCCGGGCCGAACCGGCTCACCGGAGCTAGCCCGCCGCAGGACTCACCCTTTCCCCGTGGCTGGGGGCTCGACAGCTTCAGCTTCCTCCTCGGACTCGTCGTCGTCGTCATCCTCGATGAGAGGGGCCCCGGTACGGGCGCCGCTGGCCTCCACAACAGACTCCGCCCACTGGACGAGTTCTCTCCTCTGCGTCCACCGCGGCCTTGTCCTCCATGCTGCCAGCGCTGCCGGCCTCCTTGGCGAGCTCCGGCTCCGCCGCCCTGGCGGCGATGTAGTCCAGCTGCGCCTGGGTGGTGTCCTAGACGAGCCGCGACTCATCGCGGACGTACTTCTTGTAACACCCTCGATGCGGCTATATCTCCTACGTGTCGGAGCACGACTTAGAGGCATAACCGCATTGAAAGCAATGTCACAAGTAAGGTAATCTTCACAACAACCCATGTAAATAAATAGATAATAAGGGGAAAGGTACATAGTTGGCTTACACCCGCCACGTCACACAAAGTACATAATAACATTACAATCATCCAATACACTCATGGTCCGACTACGGTACCAAAATAAAATATCAACCCCAACAAGTGACATGGTCCCGATTGCCCCAACTGGGCACCACTACTAATCATCAGGGAAAGACACATAGTAATGACGGGAGGCTTCATCGAAGTCCCACTTGAGCTCAAGCGCATCATCTGGAACAGAGTCATCGGGCCCTGCATCTGGTTTGGAAGTAATCTGTGAGCCACGGGGACTCAGCAATCTCGCACCCTCGCGATCAAGACTATTTAAGCTTATAGGTAAGGCAAGGTAATATGTGGAGCTGCAGCAAGCGACTGGCATATTTGGTGGCTAACCTGTTCGCAAAAGAGAGCGAGGAGAGAAGGCAAAGCACGAACGAAGAACTAAAGAACAACCTACGGCAAACATTACTCCAACACCGTGTTCACTTCCCGGACTCCGCTGAGACGAGACCATCACGGTGACACACACAATTGATTCATTTTAATTAAGTTAAGGTTCAAGTTATCTACAACCGGACATTAACAAATTCCCATCTGCCCATAACCGCAGGCACGGCTTTCGAAAGTTCAAATCCCTGCAGGGGAGTCCCAACTTAGCCCATCACAAGCTCTCATGGTTAATGAAGGATAAACCTTCTCCCGAGACATTCCGATCAGACTCGGTATCCCGGTTCTACAAGACAACTTCGACAATGGTAAAACTAAACCAGCAACACCACCCAGATGTGCCGACAAATCCCAATAGGAGCTGCACATATCTTGTTCTCAGGGCACACCGAATGAGCAAGACATCGGGTAGGCCAGCCCAGAGTTGCCCCTGGTAGCCCCAGACATCGCTCGGTTGGACCAACACTTAGAAAAGCACTGGCCCGGGGGGGGTTAAAATAAAGATGACCCTTGAGTCCACGAAACCCAAGGGAAAAAGGCTAGGTGGCAAATGGTAAAACCAAAGTTGGGCATTGCTGGAAGAGTTTTATTCAAGGCGAACTGTCAAGGGGTTCCCATTATCAACTAACCGCGTAAGGAACGCAAAATCCGGGAACATAACACCGATATGACGGAAACTAGGGCGGCAAGAGTGGAACAAAACACTAGGCAAGAGGCCAGCCTTCCACCCTTTACCAAGTATATAGATGCATTAAGATAATAAGATAATATAGTGATATCCCAACAATAAACAATGTTCCAACAAGGAACGGTCTCCAATCTTCACCTGCAACTAGCAACGCTATAAGAGGGGCTGAGCAAAGCGGTAACATAGCCAATCAACGGTTTGATAGGACATGGTGGGTTAGAGGTTGGACATGGCAATTTGGGAGGCATGATAAGCAAGCGGTAGGCATCGTAGCATAGGCATAGCAAAAGAGCGAGCATCTAGCAAAGCAAAGATACAAGTGATTTCGAGGGTATGATCATCTTGCCTGCAAAGTTGTCAGAGTTGACTTGATCCTCGTAAGCAAACTCAACGGGCTCCTCGTTACCGAACTCGTCTCCCGGCTCTACCCAAACAAGACAAACAAGCAAAAGGAACACAATCAACCACGTGAAAAGCTCAAACAATATGATGCAAACATGGTATGCTATGCGGGATGCGATATGTGATGCATATGCAAGATTTGACAATGAATGATTGAACCTGGCCTCAAATTGGAAATCCAAGAGTGCCACTGGAAAGGTGAGGTGATTTCGGTTGAGATCGATATAAAGATCACCGGAATTAGATGCACGGTTTGGAAATGGCAAGCAAAACAAATATGGCACCGGTCTGCGATAAACAGCAAGTAGCCATCTAAATGCATCAAGATAATCATACTACATCACTCAAACATGGCAACAAAATACATGGCAGGGATCCACTCATGATTCTTGACAAAAGATGAACACTGAGCTATGGCCAATTCATCCATTAACATGTTCAAACAAGCATGTCAAAAATGCAAACGATAAACATATTTCAGACTTAGTGAAATTAACACAAGTCTGAAATTTCAGATCAGGTAGCACACTTTGGAGTATGAAAACTATATGCTACAGGAACTTAACATGGCAAAGCAAGGCATGACATGGAGCTACTCAAAGAGCTTAACAAAAGTCCCTTAGTGACCTTGAGCCAAAAGGGATCAGAAAATACAATCGCAAGCATGTGAACATGGCAAAAACATAAATAGGTTACAGACTTAGAGAAAAACTGGAACATGCAAATCTGTTAACAAGTAGGCATGTTCACGAGCTCGATGCAATCACTACAGAGCATGGCATGACAAACTAAGCACACACCCAACAAGAATACATATTATATAAGCTAGAAATGGCAAGAACAACAATATAGCATGCACGGATCAACAACAACATCCTCGGCAAAATCGCTAACAAGTAGACAATCTGCCAGGAATTATGAAATAGCAAAAGTAGAGCTCGATTGAGTCAAGCTAGGGTGCTCCAAAATTGCAAACAAAGACATGGATGGATGGAGCACCACAATATTAACAAATCATCCTTACTGATCATCCTCAAAAGAGGCACGGATCACTAGGAAACAACATGAACATATGGCATATTGATAAAAACAGAGAAATTCTAAGTCCCTGAAATCAGCATTAACGAATGCACTACTTTGCAAGCTTGTGCTAGTCACCACACACATCACACAAATACATGGATAGCACCTATGTAAAGATGGCATGGCATATAACAAAACACGTGTAGAGCTCAGGGGCATATCATGCACACAATAATCATGGCAAAATGACAAATAGCTATTTGGTGCAGCAAATCAGACAATTATCTCAAATAGCTCTCTTCCAACAGCATTTCGGACATCAAGATGAGCTCAAATGAAAATGATGCAATGAGATGAAATGATGTACTCTCTGAGGCAAACATTTTTATATGCTACACGCCCAAAACGGAGCTACGGTTGCAAAGTTGCAGCATGCGAAAAAATGCTAAAAATTACGGGAGTTAGGAGAGAAAGTCAACCCTCAGATCTAGGGTTTACTGTAGCAGCAGGGTGCACGCGAACCGAGGCGGCGGATATCACCGGAATCGATGCCGGAGAGGAGGGAGGTGACCGGATCCGGAGTGGGGCTCGCCGGAGGTGGGCCTCGGGGCCGCGGGGAGGCCCCAGCGACGAGG